>NW_015090885.1:7760130-8327716 GCF_001431845.1 Calidris pugnax
CCAGCCCCGCCCAGGGCCTCGGTGAGCGGCGGCGGGGGCGGCCGGCGGGGCGCCGCTTCCTGAAGTTACGCCGAGGGGGTAGAGGAGACCGGCAAGCGAGAGGCGGCCGCGCTGGGGCACCCCCGGGAACTTTCGCTCCCTTTTGATTGTTTGTTTGTTTTCCTTAATTATTTGTTTGTTTATTCATTTCTCAGTCAGGCAGCAGGCAGCTGCGCAGGGTTGGTGGTGCGGCAGGCAGGTGGAGGTGCGTGTCCCGCCCTGTCACACCCCCCCCCGCTCCCCCGGGCCCGGCCGGAGCGGGCGGCGGGAGGCAGCGCTGGCGGCTGGGACGGGACCCGCACCAGGAGCACACCCCGGGCACCCGGGCCTCCTTCCCATGTTTAATTCACCGGGTATTTCAGTTTCTGGATTTGTACAAAGGGAGGGAGAATAAAAACCCCACCACCCCATCCTACCCCATAGGAAGATCCTCATATCTGTATTTCTGAATATGAGTGCCTAAAACCGGGTCTCTAAATCCACACGTCAGAGAAAAAATGCTGTCTTGATTCCCAAGGCCTCTTAGTGTCCATGAATCCCGTTGCAGCAATGGGTAGTGCAGCTACAAGATCCTGCAGCACAGAATGTCTTAGCTCCTTTTGAGATGCCTAGGCAGGTGTTCAGAGGAGCTATATATGGAAGCAATTGCTTTGTAAAGCAAGAATAAAGAATATTTTGAAAAAAATATTAATTTAATTATTATTTTCAAACAAGTTGTTCAACGAGCAAAGCCAACACAGAAATAAATATTCAGGATTTTTCAGAGTGAGTAAAAATCCCTTTTAGAGTGATTTTTCCAGATTACAGCAGGCCTACAATAATGCAATATTTCCCATATTTAGCTGTATTACCAAAGTTCAGTACTGAAACAAACCTTTATTCCAAAAGAGGTTTAACAGCAAGAGCTTCAGGAAATGTTTATAAATACTGACAGTTAGTCATTAGTATTTTGCCTTAGGTCCATGGGGGGGCAGAAAAGGAGAAAAGTTCCGTTTTTAGAATTTGGGGCTTGGACTAGACGACCTTTAAAGGTCCCTTCCAACCCAAACTATTATATGATTCTATGTGTCACAATACTGTCCTGTTTTAGAATTAACTCAGTCATAAGGAAAGTAGCACTGACATTACAAGGTTAGCTTTTTGGGATAATGGGTGAGAATTCAGATTTTTCTTCTGCTCCGATTCTCGGTTCAGTAGTAAGGTGCTTCCCAACCAGACTGCCAGAAAAATGAGCGAGACATCATATACAAAGGCCCCTCAAATTAAGATGAATCATTTGGGCCCCATGCATTATCAATACCACTGCTTGGCTGCAGCCTCTGAAAACAACTTTTCGTGTTAATTTGGACAGCAAAAGTAAACTGACATTCCTTCCTTCAGGTCTGCTGTTGCCCGATACAGATTTGGGCTTCTTCTGACAGCCCTAGTAACACGTGTATGTATATGTTTATGTTTATATGTGTGTGTGCACTCTTCATATACTTATATGCTCTTGTACATCTCTGTGTACACCTGCATATACGTCATATGGGCACGCTGCACATTATGCATCCTTACTTGCCATTAATGAAGCCAGATTAGAGTTCTTCAAGGAGTTTAGAAGGTCTGGTTTACCACTTCTTTTGCTTTTACATGTCATGTCAGACTGTAGCTGAATACCAAAAGGAGGCAGTGAAAGATGTGATAGGAGCATAGACAAAATCTTTTTTGTGTTTCCCCTCACATGCAAAGCACAGCTTTGCCTCCTGGTAACCTTGAGCTCCACAAGCCATAGGAAACTGTTAAGTAACAAAACAGCTAAAAGGGGTGGCATCTTCTCTAAAGTGTCCCTTCACCAACTTTTAACTGGCTACAGAATTTCCAGGGCAACAACTTTGATGAAACACTGCTCGTTTATCTACACACAAATTAAATTTTTATAACCTTGTGTATTACCATGAATTCCAAATTAAATCTTAACCACTGTGCTTTAATCTTTCAGATGTATGCAAACATGGTAAAGGTAATGGAGGAAAGCAAAAATATTAAATATAAAAAAGGTAGAGTCCTATTTATAGACCCTTTTTTTTTTCCCTGAAATTTAAAGGCACTTAGTATTGCAAACAATGCAGCAATAAATTTTGTAAAGGATAATTGCACTAGGAAAAACAAAGAAGGGGAACCACAGTTCAAAAACCTTCATAGTCAGATTTCTAGAGAGTATGTTTTTGTAAATGCAAGGCAGTCCATATATCGCTGTTCTTAAAACAAGCCAGAATTTGTTCTGTCCTGGAAACAAAAAAAAATACCTGCTCTATTTTCATTGTCATTTTCTTAAATAAAGGGAACATCTTTCTATTAAAAACAAACAAACAAGGAAATATAGCCTATTTCCGAGGCATAGATTTACATGTAATAGGCTGATCTTTTTTTCTTTGGGTAGTTTCATATACATAGTTTATCTTCAATGTGTGATTGTGTTAATTATAATAAAACTGTGACTTCCTGCAAAAAAGAAAAGGCATTCCTTTTTTTTTTTTAAAAATTAAAATTCCCCATTAATACAGTGTTTTGTTTTAGTCCTTTGAGCTATCATTCACAACTATGTATGATTTACTATGATGAAAGTAAACATTTTAATTAAGACACTGAAAAAGAACAGATTTGCAATGAATTGAAAGCACATTTTCCGTCACATACTCAATAGGAATCACTGATTTTAAAATTAGTGTGGTATTTGGACCAAGACACCTACATTTGGATTTTTCAGAAGAGTAGCACTTGTGCATACTGACCTAAACTATAACATGTATACTAAGAAAAAATATAATGTAACATTGATCCCTTAAAATCTGGCCAATAGCTTTTTTAGTGAATGAATACACTGGTGATTGGGCAGTCTAACCAGAAATTAACCTTTTAATAGTGTATCTCTTATTCAGGGTTATAAATTACACTTTCCCGTAAAATTGAAAGTTAAATCCAATTTGCTATACATGGTATTCTTGTTTCTGCAGAATTATACACATAATTTTTTTCTTTACTACCATCTTTAACAAACCTAATGACAGGTTGACACTAGATCACTACTGACATTTTTCCTCCTTCCTGCCATAGTCCCCAAATGTATTTATTGTACGTGCAGCAATTCACATGAAGTTTTAAAAAGTATTTGCAGATTTTGTCGTTTTTCCGTGTTCATAAGATACACATAATCCCAACATCAAGGGAAAAATATAGAAGGTTCATAAAGTTTCAGGCTTATTACCTTTTCTATTATTGATGCAGAAAAAGGCACTGAAAAAATCCCAGATGATAATCAAAAAGAAAAGTGTAAATTCAAAGAAATCTGTTAGAAAGATAAGCATACTGGAACTAGGCTGAATAAGTATTTGAATTCTGGCATAAAAATATTATTTGAATTACAGAACAAACATCAACAATTTAGTCATTAATTTACTATGCTGCAGAATATTTTGTTATAGGCAATGATTCCTACACTTACAGGATCCAGGAAAGTCATTTGCCAAGTCTTGCCTGTTAATTATGTGAGTTATGTTACTAGATTACATTTTTCTTCTCAGTAGACTTGTATATAGTGTGGACATATTCTTAGCACCCTAATTCTAACGCTTTGCACCATGTAAGAAGGTGCAATTTAATTAAATGACAATGAACCAATTATACTGAACAATGTTTTAGGGAAATTACTGACAAAATGTGCAGTATAGTAGTTTCATCCCCATCTTGTTACATGCACAAGCTTTGAATTGCCTCAAATTATTTTTGCACTAAAACTACTGAATCACGATTATAAGATTATGCGATGTACAAGATAGTAAAAAGTTACACATTTTTCAAGGTTATGTTACACAAAACATTACACATTTTCAAATTTTTATGCATTACAGTTCCAGAAGAGCCTATATGACAGCCCTTTCTTCACCACCAGTATTTCCTTTTGCCTTCCATATTAATTTATAAAACAAAATATCCAAATTTTACAGGGGTGATACAGGCATGTTTTTCACTTTCAGTTTCTTCAAATTAATTCTTCGGGTTAATAGGCAAAGCAGAAGATACAGTCTAAGAACTTTATGTTTTGCAGAAAGGTCTAATTGTAATAGAATTGTCCCCAAAATCTTTCAAGAATAACAAAATGCTTGGCAGTGAATATTTTCAATACTTAAATTTAGTAAGTTGAATCTTACTGCAACGGGGCAAAGGGATTCCAGAGAAAGGCAGCAGAATGAATTAAATCACAGATCCTGAAGGAGTGCAATGGAACATCCAGATGACAAAAATAAATATTGTGGTCTCACTGACGATAGAGGAGCCATCATTTTCCTCATAGTATTGGCAGAGGTATATCAGAGATGTGGGTATGACTGTGGTTTAGTAGAGCATCCGAATTAAAATGTAAGAGAGCAGAATTACATAGTAATTACTACATATTTGAACTTGGGAGTCCAAGATGGATCAGCTTTTATGTAAGGGCTTTCTCCATCCCAGTCAATTAAATAATTCCAGGTGAATTAATTGCAAATTGAGTTTGGTCTCCGAATGATAAAAGAATATTATTCACAAACAAAATGTTTTAGAAAAAAGAGAAAAAACTCAACTCTAGTTACTAGAGAGTGAACCAGATGCTATTCACACTCCCCAGACACATAACCAAGAGCAATGAAATGAACATATGCTTCAAGGCTGTGTCTAAACTGTTTATCTTCTGGAAGTTAGGAGGCTTAGACTGTACTCTTAACAGCACATAAAGCTTCTTAGGTTATTTTCTAAGAATATTTAGAACCAACTAATGATCATAGTGAGATATTTCTTTAATAATTAGAAGTAATAGTAAATACAGCCATAAGTGAATGTATAACGGTAATGCTATAAACATTCTGGGTCACATTAACAAGATTATGTGCCCAGTTTTAATGACCTATGTTTCAAATTCCCATTGAAATATTACTTCTAAAACTTTAAAAAACATATTTACAGCTTTAAAATATACTGATATTTAAATTTGGACCCTTTTATGAAGCGGCAAGAACTTAAATTTCACACCATCCTCATAAAAATTATGAAACCAAAAGTGAAGTCAAAAAGATGAATCCAGATTGTAGGTTTTGATAAAACTGGTGTTTTGCTTTTGAATGATGTTAGCTATGGACAAATTGGAGCTGTCTGTATCTAAATAGTTGGAGTTTTACAATACTTCAGAAAAATGGAAAAATTTTCGTATGCTGCTTCGTATATGTTGCTTCTGAAATCAAACCCTGTGGCTATATACTATTTTACTTGAACTAATACTGTATCTACTTAAAGATTTGAATCTTCCTGATTGTTTTCCCCTTTTGGTACTGCTGCCTTGTAGATGAAAATGAGAAAACACCGAGGTTGGCTCAGTACAAACAACAATAAAGGCAAACAACCAGACTTATTATAAAGACATATCTTTTTGCCCTTATCCAACTACGCCTTAATGCAGAAATTGCTTCAGGCACTGGAGCAGACGTGTTTATCACTCCCACAGATTAATGTTCTGTTTGAACAGTAACTCCTATTCATGCTTGCATTATCTTAGTAGCTGGTGTGATGTGACGTATACATTTCTGCACATCAAGTTGAGCTAATCTCCTCTACGGGAAGCAATTGTTCCCATGAAAAACTAGCAATAGGATGTAGTGACTATATGATAAGTGAGACATGGGTGGCAATTATGTCAATGTAGCTGATATAATCTGAACTACTCCCAGAAATGATGAGCCAAATTATTTTCAGTTATATGCACTAGTCCTTTTACCACCACCAAACAAATCCAGTGCAATCACTTAGTCTTAAATTCAACGTAAATATATTTTAACTGTAACTAATTTTGAAAAAGTGTTAGCATCAAACAAACTATTCTATGTCTGAAAATGTCTGTCCCTGGCAGATACATAGGAAGTAGCCATTCACAGTGACTTCAGTAAATTTGGACCCCTCAGGCAATCTTTTCTTTGCCCTTAAAATATGAAAGATACATCTTGGAATGCAACCAACAACCTATTAATTGAACTTTAAAAAAAAGCAGTATGTCATTAAGTTTATTTACTTAAAGTAGCCACAAAATGTCTAACACTTTTAGACACAATTAACATTTATCAGTTGCAGAAGCCCTAAAATTGCAGTTTTGCTTGGACATCATGTTGCTTTCCATCAGCAATGACAATTCATTTATTAGACACTTGAGGAATAAATTTGGAAGTCCAAGGGAATTTTTCACATAACTGTAATGATACATGGGATTATGCCTTCAGACCCACCGTTAACTATTTATAGATGTGTATGTATGTATATGGGTGTATAACAGTAAGTATGCACATATATATTTTAGCACATATACTAAATTTTCCAAATATGTGACCTAACACTGCAGTTCAAATGGTTGTTCTTGATTTTGGTGATCACAAGAAATTGTGTTTTGTGAGGACATCAAGTAGCTTGCATATTCTAACTATGCATTTGGCAAATTCACATTTAGGGGTTGTTTAATTTTTAAGATAATAAAATTGATAACAAATTGCAGACTGGTATTAACTACTATAGGAACATCCCCAAGGTCTCATTACTACATAATTTTCATATGTGAATTTCCCAGCTTTTTACATTCTTATTATTTTTATAAATGACGTATTTACATTATTAGGTGCTGGGTTGTGGCATCGTGATCAGCAGACCCTTTTCAGTATCTGTGGATACAGCTGTATTCCTAGAGACATCTGCCCTTCAAATTTAATCTGATTGAAGGTACCTGTATCTGTCTACAAATAAAGCACATAAAGCGGGACTGGGCAGGACTAGACTACAATTAAAGTTCTTAGGCTTAATGCTTTGAGTGGACAGCCACAGCACCCTGAAAATGCCTACAAGATCTATGAAATTTACATTCTACTCTCTTTTTTCTCCCTTAGACTACAATTAAAACCTAATGACAGGTTGACACTAGATCACTACTGACATTTTTCCTCCTTCCTGCCATAGTCCCCAAATGTATTTATTGTACGTGCAGCAATTCACATGAAGTTTTAAAAAGTATTTGCAGATTTTGTCGTTTTTCCGTGTTCATAAGATACACATAATCCCAACATCAAGGGAAAAATATAGAAGGTTCATAAAGTTTCAGGCTTATTACCTTTTCTATTATTGATGCAGAAAAAGGCACTGAAAAAATCCCAGATGATAATCAAAAAGAAAAGTGTAAATTCAAAGAAATCTGTTAGAAAGATAAGCATACTGGAACTAGGCTGAATAAGTATTTGAATTCTGGCATAAAAATATTATTTGAATTACAGAACAAACATCAACAATTTAGTCATTAATTTACTATGCTGCAGAATATTTTGTTATAGGCAATGATTCCTACACTTACAGGATCCAGGAAAGTCATTTGCCAAGTCTTGCCTGTTAATTATGTGAGTTATGTTACTAGATTACATTTTTCTTCTCAGTAGACTTGTATATAGTGTGGACATATTCTTAGCACCCTAATTCTAACGCTTTGCACCATGTAAGAAGGTGCAATTTAATTAAATGACAATGAACCAATTATACTGAACAATGTTTTAGGGAAATTACTGACAAAATGTGCAGTATAGTAGTTTCATCCCCATCTTGTTACATGCACAAGCTTTGAATTGCCTCAAATTATTTTTGCACTAAAACTACTGAATCACGATTATAAGATTATGCGATGTACAAGATAGTAAAAAGTTACACATTTTTCAAGGTTATGTTACACAAAACATTACACATTTTCAAATTTTTATGCATTACAGTTCCAGAAGAGCCTATATGACAGCCCTTTCTTCACCACCAGTATTTCCTTTTGCCTTCCATATTAATTTATAAAACAAAATATCCAAATTTTACAGGGGTGATACAGGCATGTTTTTCACTTTCAGTTTCTTCAAATTAATTCTTCGGGTTAATAGGCAAAGCAGAAGATACAGTCTAAGAACTTTATGTTTTGCAGAAAGGTCTAATTGTAATAGAATTGTCCCCAAAATCTTTCAAGAATAACAAAATGCTTGGCAGTGAATATTTTCAATACTTAAATTTAGTAAGTTGAATCTTACTGCAACGGGGCAAAGGGATTCCAGAGAAAGGCAGCAGAATGAATTAAATCACAGATCCTGAAGGAGTGCAATGGAACATCCAGATCACAAAAATAAATATTGTGGTCTCACTGACGATAGAGGAGCCATCATTTTCCTCATAGTATTGGCAGAGGTATATCAGAGATGTGGGTATGACTGTGGTTTAGTAGAGCATCCGAATTAAAATGTAAGAGAGCAGAATTACATAGTAATTACTACATATTTGAACTTGGGAGTCCAAGATGGATCAGCTTTTATGTAAGGGCTTTCTCCATCCCAGTCAATTAAATAATTCCAGGTGAATTAATTGCAAATTGAGTTTGGTCTCCGAATGATAAAAGAATATTATTCACAAACAAAATGTTTTAGAAAAAAGAGAAAAAACTCAACTCTAGTTACTAGAGAGTGAACCAGATGCTATTCACACTCCCCAGACACATAACCAAGAGCAATGAAATGAACATATGCTTCAAGGCTGTGTCTAAACTGTTTATCTTCTGGAAGTTAGGAGGCTTAGACTGTACTCTTAACAGCACATAAAGCTTCTTAGGTTATTTTCTAAGAATATTTAGAACCAACTAATGATCATAGTGAGATATTTCTTTAATAATTAGAAGTAATAGTAAATACAGCCATAAGTGAATGTATAACGGTAATGCTATAAACATTCTGGGTCACATTAACAAGATTATGTGCCCAGTTTTAATGACCTATGTTTCAAATTCCCATTGAAATATTACTTCTAAAACTTTAAAAAACATATTTACAGCTTTAAAATATACTGATATTTAAATTTGGACCCTTTTATGAAGCGGCAAGAACTTAAATTTCACACCATCCTCATAAAAATTATGAAACCAAAAGTGAAGTCAAAAAGATGAATCCAGATTGTAGGTTTTGATAAAACTGGTGTTTTGCTTTTGAATGATGTTAGCTATGGACAAATTGGAGCTGTCTGTATCTAAATAGTTGGAGTTTTACAATACTTCAGAAAAATGGAAAAATTTTCGTATGCTGCTTCGTATATGTTGCTTCTGAAATCAAACCCTGTGGCTATATACTATTTTACTTGAACTAATACTGTATCTACTTAAAGATTTGAATCTTCCTGATTGTTTTCCCCTTTTGGTACTGCTGCCTTGTAGATGAAAATGAGAAAACACCGAGGTTGGCTCAGTACAAACAACAATAAAGGCAAACAACCAGACTTATTATAAAGACATATCTTTTTGCCCTTATCCAACTACGCCTTAATGCAGAAATTGCTTCAGGCACTGGAGCAGACGTGTTTATCACTCCCACAGATTAATGTTCTGTTTGAACAGTAACTCCTATTCATGCTTGCATTATCTTAGTAGCTGGTGTGATGTGACGTATACATTTCTGCACATCAAGTTGAGCTAATCTCCTCTACGGGAAGCAATTGTTCCCATGAAAAACTAGCAATAGGATGTAGTGACTATATGATAAGTGAGACATGGGTGGCAATTATGTCAATGTAGCTGATATAATCTGAACTACTCCCAGAAATGATGAGCCAAATTATTTTCAGTTATATGCACTAGTCCTTTTACCACCACCAAACAAATCCAGTGCAATCACTTAGTCTTAAATTCAACGTAAATATATTTTAACTGTAACTAATTTTGAAAAAGTGTTAGCATCAAACAAACTATTCTATGTCTGAAAATGTCTGTCCCTGGCAGATACATAGGAAGTAGCCATTCACAGTGACTTCAGTAAATTTGGACCCCTCAGGCAATCTTTTCTTTGCCCTTAAAATATGAAAGATACATCTTGGAATGCAACCAACAACCTATTAATTGAACTTTAAAAAAAAGCAGTATGTCATTAAGTTTATTTACTTAAAGTAGCCACAAAATGTCTAACACTTTTAGACACAATTAACATTTATCAGTTGCAGAAGCCCTAAAATTGCAGTTTTGCTTGGACATCATGTTGCTTTCCATCAGCAATGACAATTCATTTATTAGACACTTGAGGAATAAATTTGGAAGTCCAAGGGAATTTTTCACATAACTGTAATGATACATGGGATTATGCCTTCAGACCCACCGTTAACTATTTATAGATGTGTATGTATGTATATGGGTGTATAACAGTAAGTATGCACATATATATTTTAGCACATATACTAAATTTTCCAAATATGTGATCTAACACTGCAGTTCAAATGGTTGTTCTTGATTTTGGTGATCACAAGAAATTGTGTTTTGTGAGGACATCAAGTAGCTTGCATATTCTAACTATGCATTTGGCAAATTCACATTTAGGGGTTGTTTAATTTTTAAGATAATAAAATTGATAACAAATTGCAGACTGGTATTAACTACTATAGGAACATCCCCAAGGTCTCATTACTACATAATTTTCATATGTGAATTTCCCAGCTTTTTACATTCTTATTATTTTTATAAATGACGTATTTACATTATTAGGTGCTGGGTTGTGGCATCGTGATCAGCAGACCCTTTTCAGTATCTGTGGATACAGCTGTATTCCTAGAGACATCTGCCCTTCAAATTTAATCTGATTGAAGGTACCTGTATCTGTCTACAAATAAAGCACATAAAGCGGGACTGGGCAGGACTAGACTACAATTAAAGTTCTTAGGCTTAATGCTTTGAGTGGACAGCCACAGCACCCTGAAAATGCCTACAAGATCTATGAAATTTACATTCTACTCTCTTTTTTCTCCCTTAGACTACAATTAATTAGGAAAAGAAGTTAGGGTAGCAGGGAAGGGGTTCAAATGCTATTCATGATAAAGAATTAAGAGAATTGTTAAAGATTGTTATGTACTAACAAGCCTTATTTATAAAACCTACAAAATTACATTTGTATTTAAAAAAAATAATTTCAGTTGAAAAAACGACTCAATTGTTAAAAATAAAGTTTTTAGCTTTTTTCTTACGAATTAGTATTGCAGATTATTTATTTTGTTAGTATAAAATGCATTTCAGTGCCCGATCCATTCTCCATTCAATGCACAGGTTTAGTAGCATTCATAAATCGAGACTATAAAATCGAGTGAGACAGCAAAGTTTACAAACATCACTTGTTACACGAGTTAGAATGTAGCCTTCAGGAAGACAAGTTCAGTTCTGTCCTAATCTTTGCTGTAGCCTTTTGTTATGACACCAAAGTCGCTGATGTTAATCGCTGGTAGCCAAACTGATCACGTAGGTGGGAGTTGTCATTAACGGATCAAACAGGTAGTGACCAAAGGTCACAAAGTTTTAAAAACAGTCTCATCCCTTTGTCCTGACTGTGAATTCCCCTCCTGTTGTCTGTCTGTCTTCCTGTCCACCTTCCATTCTAACCGCAACCCGCTTCTCTTCTCTAAGCATAAAGCCTTTGAATATATTTCTTGGTTGCTTGATCAGATAGAACATTAAGGAAACATGGGGCACGTTACTGAGGGAAAGTAAGAAACAGAAGACCTTTCTAAGTTTTGCAAAGCTGAAATCATTATTTTTAACTAAATTTTAACTAAAGCTGTGGTAAATGAGAAAGAAGTTGCTACACATTTTCTGATTTGACCCACACTTAGCAACTGGTCTATGATACAATGTGGTATGTCAGATTGCAGGTTTGTTTCATTCCATTTCCACTAAATTAAAAGGACAGATATAAAAGGAGTTTTTGTAGTTGGAGGTTTACTTAGACCTGGAATAAAAAAGAAGATGCCACTTTCCTTTGTAATATAGTATTGCTTAGGTCTTTTCAGGCAGATGTGATAGTTTGGGCTAAACTAGAGCAGAAATAACAAAAAAAAGCTGTTATACTGCTGTTAAATCTGGCACAAATTAAGTGAGATTTATCCCATAATGTGTCACTATAGAGGGAAAAAAAACCCCAGAATTACTAAAATGGGCATTTTTTTTAAAGACGCCATGAGTCTAAGAAGAAATCAATCAAGAAAATGCATATCTTTCTAGAACTCTATGGGAAAGGGTTTAAATTTCTTTTAGCAAAAAGTCAAGTAATACTAAGAGTAAAAAATTAAAATCCAAGGTGTTGGCATGACTTAACTGTGTGCCAATAACTCCTTCGAGGGATTAGTTTGAACTTTGAAACTTCTCTGCTTAGAGTGATTGTCTCTACACAGGTATCTGTCGTTTTTTCTTTGCTATGATTCGTTACTTCTGAAGAACTTCTGCCTGACTTTTCTAGGTAAAAGCCTTTGCTACCTCAGCTTCAGCTGGCTGCCTCTTACTAATCCTCACAGTGTTTTCTAATAATGTGAAACAGGATTTTAATCACCTACTTTCTAGATCAGGGTTGCTTCTATTCATCAGAGTTTAATTCACAGTATAATTTACTGTGGTTCTGTGTAAGTTATGTAAAAAACACCTGTGTGCATTGGCTGTTGAAAAAGATCCAATTAAGGCTTAAAGGGGCTGGGCATAAACAAACATTTTTCTTTAAAGCCTTTGAGGAGCAAGCGTTGTCAATATTCTATTCCATACATTTTATCTCCAACCCACAACACGCAACAAGACTCCTACTGGGACCACACTATCCACTGAAATTAGTGGAAACTGACAGTTTTTCAGTAAAACCGCTTTTGATCTTTAAAAAATGATTTAAAATAAAATAATTACCTCACATAAACCAGAAAAGTTTCCACTTTTGTTCCTTAATTTATTTGGATCACCTTAAATACTTCGTCAACTTAGTTAATAATTATTAGATAATGTAAGAACCAACATAAATTATAATGCCCCCCCAAAAAATTCTAAAAATTCTACCTGGATACCACCATCATTTTTATGAAGAATAAGATATTTCTGTGAATACACAGAGATAAGTATATTTGTTGTAGTCATCAGCTGCTGCTGTAATAGGGGAAAACTACAATAATAATGGGCATGTGGTATATCTGGGAACCTAGCAACTAAATTAGTACTTAAATCTTATAATGTTATATAGCATTATACGGTATGAATCATGTAATCTTTTGATCTGTGATCTTCATTCAATTCCAGAATCTGAGAGAGATATATAATCACTGGACATAAAATGCAATAAATGGTGATTAAATAAATACCTGACTTGACACTTGAATTTTAAAATTTAGCCACTTCTAAGAAAAAAAGAGGTTTTGGAAGAGAGCAAATATATTTGAACTGCTGATCATCAGATAATCAGTCCATCACAACAACCCAAGCTAGCATTTGAAATATTTTGGTACAGTTGCTTTTAATAATCTAAGCCTAAGTTTCCAAAACCTCTTTTCAAGGTGGATTGCTGGTAATTCTGAAATGTTTACTTTATGTTATATTGGAAGTAAACAGTAGGCAGAAGTTAATGCTTTTTGCCCTAAGAAGTATTAAGGTAAATATTGTTCTCGTGGAGATGAGGAAGATGAAATAAAATAGTGCCACTGACGCTGCTTTTTGAATTGTGTCACTTCTAACTCCTTTGAACAAGGAAGAGGATTTTCAAAATGCAGAATACAAAAGCACTTTAAATTACTTTATAGTCAGAAGCCAGAAAAGGGTGAGAAAAGGGAGTTCTTAACTTCTTAGTATTTCAGAACTAACAGCCAACCTAACACACTCTACTTCAAATACTGTTTTCTAAGACTGAAAGGCCAGTGATATCAACAGTGCTAATTTTTCAGGAAAATGAATTAATCTTAAGGATGCATAGTGTGAATAATATGAGCACAAGTTGAACTGTTACAGGGACTATCAAATAAGTTTAAAGCTGAATGTTGTCCAACTTGTTTAATTGACAGATTTTAAGTAGTATATGTTGTTAAAGGAAAAGCTGCTGCCTGAGAATTCACACACCATTTAAGGAATTGCACACACATCAACCAATTCTTTCACTGATCAGACCAGGGTCCCATCACAGCGGGTGACCCAGTGAGCCAACAGGTGCCCCTTTCAACTCCCCCCCCACACACACACGCTTACTCTCAGGCACACTCTCTCCTTCTTCAGGCTTGACCCTAGGTTTCCTGCAGCAGAGTCTCAGGTGCCAGATTTTATTAAAATAAATTGAATTGAAAGCTACAGCAACAAGAACAGCCCAGGCTGGATGCCTCCAAAAACGGAGGGACCTCAAACAAAGAAATCCCTGGGCAATTATACCCTTGCAATCTATACACTGCCCCTCACGCACTGTTCACGCATCCTTTAGTCCAATGGTGATTTTTGGTCTGGGGTTTTCTAACATCTAATTGGATTCTTTTTCTGTGTCCAGGCAGGCATGCTGTTGACTGCTTTTATCTTCTTGATTTGCAGTCTCTGATGACAGTTGTAGCATCCTTATCTTATGGTTTACGCTTCTTGTGCACCTGCGCTCACCGGCAGAACATGGGGAACTGAAAAGTCCCAGACTTAGGGAAAACACTACCAAAACATCAGCATGTTACCAACATTTTTCTTATACTAAAAGACTAAACACAGCACTGTACCAGCTGCTAGGAAAATTACTAAGAGAGTTAACTCTATTGCGGTCCAAAGACTTCAACAAATCTAGCTATTCATGCTAAGTAAAGCTAAGCAAACAGCATAAATCACACTATATTATAACCCTAAGTAACCTATTCTAATTAAAACTTAGTTATTTAAGCGAAACAACTAGTATCTCTCAACAATGGATAAAGAATGAGAAACAGAACTCTTTTATGGTTATCTGTTACATACAAGATGCCACTAGAGGGACTTGTACAGCCAAGAGTAACTTACATAAGCTTCAGACAGAATTGTGGATAAATTATTAACAAAACTAGAAATAGGAATAAGAAGTAGTTATAGCTATATGGTTTTTTTTTAATTTCACCTAAAAAGAATTCTGCCATTTCATCTCTGTCTTTTCTTGACAGTATCCTAATTTTTTTGGTAACATTGACATCCTACAAGATAACATCAGGAATATACCTTTAAGATTATCTATATCACATATCTAAAAGCAGACTTCATTTTGACCTCTGAATATGGTTTAAGTACCTTTAGAGTTACTTTCACTCCCCTTGATTAAAATTCAATTTGTGCAATTCAAACAGTTCATTTGTTTCTGTGCAAGCAAGGCAATGTAAAAGAGTATGCATAGTTCACAGAAAAACCTCATCTGTACAGACAATGAATATTCGATGAGGTGAAAGGATTGAAGAATTTTCAGATGAATTTTAAGAGGAGGTCTTTACAGTGATCTAGCTGCACCACATGAGTAAGCTGCTAAAATGGGATAAGGAATTTTCCACCCTGTATTTATAAAATGAACACTTGAACTGCAGTAAAAAGATATTTCAGTCCTTTTAAGTTTTCCTACACATCTGTTTGAGGAAGTAAAATATGCAACATTAGTCCAAGAAGAGACACATTGTATTGCTGTAAGAAATAAATTGAAGGTAAAGTATGTAGCCAAACTATCACACACACAAAAAAGATACTTGTGTAATTGCCTGCTGAAAAATTCAAATTGTGGTTAAAATACACTAATAGTTGACTTAATATTTATTCCAGACAATACCCTGATTTACATTAGCAGATAGAAAGTGGGTAACAATTTAAATTCATGAGAAACACATTTTCATGTGACTGTTTACTTTGATCGTTGAAGGGATATAGCCAATCAAAGTTTAATCTTATAGATTTTAAAGAGTGTCTTTTAAAATCAGTGTTCTGAAATGCCAGACATGAATGAGTTGAGGTATTTAAGACAGTGATAATTTTGCACTACTGAAATGGCTGGATCTAATTCAAAGCTGAAAGTATGATCATCTCTTTCTATTACCTTTTTAGTTGATGCAAGCTGTGTTTATTATATCTAGAAAAATATTTTTGGCAGAAAAAGAAACATGTTTAAAACTTTCCAACTCAAATTTGAAAGCAATGTTATATTGCACAAAAATGTGTGTTATCTAATGCCTTTAAAGAACGGGTTCTTATTTTCAGACTAAATCAAATGGTAAAATCTTGAGATTTTTTTGTATTAGTGGGAGAGTAAAATATTACAGTAGAGAAAATATTAGAATCAGTCTACAAAACATTATTAGTTTAAGAAAAATGCAGAAAACTTTAACATGTGGTTTTTAAAATGGACCAGAACTCAGAACAATATTGCTAGTTTGATTAAAATTTGGGTTTGTATAATTATCTCCTCTTTTTATTTTTTTACCACAGTTTTATTTAAATTATTTTTTTGCTCATGAAATACCTAATGACAGATGCATTATTTTATGTGTGTGTGTGTGTGTGCGTGTGTGTGGTTTTTCTGTTAATTCTTATAAGGAGTTTGACAGTAGAGCATTAAACTAGGTAGATTACTGACCTTACCATACTCCGTGGAAAGGAAAACAATGAAAAGAAAAATCCTGTCAAACTTAATCTAGAACATTTTGATTAAATCAACAACATAAGTAAAGCTTTCCCGTAAGGAGCTTCCAGTCACCTATGCTAATTTGCAAGAAGCATACAACTTGGCAAGTTCCATACTATGGTGATTATGTGAATTCAAAAATGATAAAAACAGACTTTAAAGAAGACAGACATTTAAAAATAGGAATAAAAATTGCTACTATTTCCCTAGCAGTGCAATTACTTTTAGGGAAGCAATTGTGCCTAATTTATCTTACCAATGAAAGTACAGGAAAATCTTTAGAATCTGCAGATGGGAATCTCTAAATTAAAACTGATTAAAGGACATAGGAATGCAGTCATACTGCACAATCAAAACCCCCAAAATCTTAATACATATAATGTAATTGGATATGACTGTATCGTTGTACCCTAATCTGAATACAATAATTTATATTTATTGTACTGGGCACTCAAGTGGTTTCTTCTAAGCTTTGGTCCATGAAAAGTCATCATTCACCTTTACCTCACATCTCATGTACTTCTTGAGCATGTAACATTCGCTTAGCCTGGAAAGATAGTTGATCTTTGCTGCCTGTAATAGCTATTCGCATATACTAAACTACTACACTGTCTCCAATGGTTATTATGCATTTTTCTCTGTATTATCTTATTCTAGCTACTAATTCCTGGATTTACTAAAAGAGGATTAAATGACAGGTCTACACTCTGACAAATTCAGATTATTTTTTTCAAAATAACAAGGCAGGGTGGACATATTTATCTGCTGAAAGCTTACATAAACCAACTGTGTCTTGTAATATTTCCGCTTCTATTACAGTTTTAGGTTTTGGATATCATTATAAGAATCAAAAAAGGGTATCAAACCAATTGTCATTTGAGAGTGACCAGGTAAGGAAGAATTAAATAAGACCTGGCATAAGAATATTACCAGTATAAACCCAGATCTTAACTAAATTCAGACTGTATTAAAATAATGTATAATAAAAATCATTTATTAAAAATGGTTGCTATTGAAGCAAAATATTATTTTTTATCTTTATTGCACATCTTAGAGTGAGAATTTACTTGAATCATTCCAGTCTTTTAGAACTTTGAGTTCACATTTATATATGCTCCATCTTATGTTTTCATGCTTGATTATCTAACCACATAGGATAAAGAAATGTCCCAGGAAGGTATTATTTTCCAAAATCTAGCAGGATGCTTTGATTACCAATCTCAGACAGTTTCTGTACCACTTTATCAGGTCACTTTTAAGGATTGCATCAGTGAAAGCTGCTCAGCCTGATATTTTGGGTTGCGTGCAACAAGGCATACCCCCAACCTCATGCACACACTGAGTGTGCCACAAACTACATTATCTGTTCAGCCTGGTTTACCCAGACAAAAGTAGCACCATTACCTGACTCACAGACATCCCATCCCAGTGCCCTTCAATGTTTGTATTTCTTTGACATCCATATAGGTATTATGTTATCAGTGTAGGCTCTAAGAACAATACTGGTGAGTTAGGAAACAAGTAAAGGGGGAACCAGAAAGCAGAGCCAGTGACACAGCACTAGAAGAACACCTTGTTCTCTGTAGGACTGGCTTACACCCTCTACCATGTACCCTCTAGCCTTTGATCACCTGCTTATCCACATACCACCATTTTTAACAGCTCACCAGTATTTGAGTTGCTACAAGCCAGGCCAGGAATGGCAGGTTTTGATGGCTCTGAGCTCAGCATCCCTCTCCGCATCCCCCCAGGAGTGGATAACTCTCAGGGCCCTTCCAACTTCCTACTCTGAAACTTGGAATTATGCTTGTTTCTAATGCATTTTTCCTAATGCTGTCCTAACTATGCCATAGCTCAAATCTTTTCCAAAAATCCCTTGGAATACCCAAAATGCTTATCTGGTTGAGTCATCAGTGACACCTGTGTGAAAGCAGATATTGGCAATGCTATTCTTCACAAAGCTAAGCACTCCAGACAGAAGCAGTCACTGTGCACGTGTAGCCTGTGTCGGGAAAAAACATTCAGATTTCACGTAATGTTAAGTGGCCATAATGATTAGCACCTGTGCACTGCAAAGTCAAACCCCATACTACCAACATAGCTTGTAGCTAAGTTCTACAAGCATCAGAAGTATGCCATGCTGTACTATTTAAACACCCGCTTAATAAACCCATGCTCATCTTCCAGGAAAAAGCAATTCAAACAGCAAACGGATCTCTTTTCTCTGCTGACAAGACCACTTGTATCGTTTCTTCAAGCTGATCTCATCTGCCGCAGTTTGTGTCTTGATGTACGCCTTTTCCCACTTTCCTATTCTACTAGGTGGAAAACTCACCCTATAAAAAGCATATGACTGCACAGACCATCCTCAGCTATGTCCTTTTCAAGCCAGTTAAAGAGCTCTTTAGCTGTTCAGTATAGCTGCACTTAACAAGTAATTCCTGGAAGGACTGAAAAAGAACTATGAGAGTTTTGTGGACATCCAAAGTAAATTTTACCCCACTAGGCATCCAAGGAAAAGTAAAAAGAAGTACTGGAAACTTTAGCTTTTAGGGAGATGCTGAATATTTTATTTCAGAGATATTAACTTAGACTTAATTTTGTTATGTTAAAAATATCTGAAATTAGGAATAGAGATCTTGCGTAATTAGGTTGTAACGGAAAGCTAGAATTGATATAATTTTCATTTTTAAGTGGATTAAATGAAATAGCCATTTTTTTAGCATCATCTGATGCTACCTAAAAACTGACTGTTACTAAAGGAGTATAAAGTGGGAAAAGTGAGAAAGTGTGAGAGAAGTAGTTCAACTTATTCCCAATTCATTATTTTAAAAAACTCCTTAGAGGGTAGAATTCAGAGAGATCATAACATACAGAAAAAAAAAACAAAAAAAACCAACAAAAATCCCACAAATTAACGACTCAGCGAAATACTAGCCTTTGAACATAGCTTCTGTCTTTTAGATAACGAAATTAATAAAGGAATATCAGCACTAACTTTTATAAGCATTAACATTTAACAGGAATTGGAATATCAGAAAATATTTTTTGACATTGGGAATTTAAGAGCACATACATATTAAGACAAGCCACTTCCTCCGTCTGCGAATGTGAATGCTCTCACATTGTCTATCTCCCTGGCCTTCTCCTTGTTTCCTTCTCCTTTCATGGAGAAATCTGTTGCAGTTGAAATTCCAGTACCAATACCAGACATTTAGTCTGCTAATGAAAAAAAAAAGAAGTTCTAATAAAGGTCGCAGGTCTAAAGCAAAGAAATTAGTTTTGCACTGTCTCCATCATGTTATTCAGCATTTTACTATTGATATTTCTGAAATCAGAACTTGTGTTCCAAATGACTATTGCCTCCATAAGGATTTGACCTTAGATTTTAACCCTAATCTTGCCAAGTACAGCGTATAGATGGGCCAGACTTCTGAAGGTGATGTTGAAAGATTTCTGCTGAGGACATCTAAAAATTTCTTGATCTGATAATATAAGGGGACTCTTACATAATCTATTGTCAGAAACAAAATTGTCTTCTAAATTTTTTATGGTGCAGCTATTCCATGGTTAGCAAACTTTTTATTTACTTTGCCAATTTTTCACAGGAAAAGTGTCCTTCTCTTTCCTAAGATATTCATTAGCTTAAATTTTGCTTGAGATCATTGAGCACTTTTCTGACCCTAACTTGCTAACGTGAACGCTTTGTTACCATATGAAAACAACTAAGCCTCCTTTGCGGGAATAACTTTTTCAATTAAAATGGATATTTCTAAGTATTCTTGGGGAGGTATACTTCTTACAAAACCCATGAAATCTGGGATAGATATTTGTTTGAAAGGATCTTGCCTTTTACAGTACAGTGTATATAAAAATGTTATATGGAATTGCATTTGTACTATCTTCAATTTCTTTTAAGGTGTTCAGGTGATGCCAAGACTTATTCCAATATTCTATTGTCCAGTGTCTTAGAATCTTTTGACCCAAGTCACAAGCATCAATTTTATAGACAATAGAAAATTTGTTGATCTACATTACAAATGTCATTTTTGGGCTTTTAGCAATGAACACAGTGTTCAAGCTATTTATTCAATACTGCGATTTTTGACAGAAAACTCCTGCTATGCTTTTTCCTGTTTGGAAACTCATATACTCATGAATGCCCTCTGACTTGAGGAATCTATAGCAACACTTACCAAGACATTCTCCATCAAGTCAGAGACTGACAGAGACACAGTACAATCATTAATCCTCCACAAGATACACAGCGATATAACCCCCTGCTTTACAAGCCACAGGGGACCACTTGCCTGGCATGCAGCTGAACTGTTGCTTTTTGAGGAAACACACAGTATTCACAACTCCCAAGCATAACAGGGTTTCAACTTTGACCTCCAGAGAGTCTCTTGTGCATATCCTCATTTGCTTTGTTCTGTGAGATCAGAGAGATGATTTGTTGGTAATACCAGGTCCTGTAGTCAGTTATATTTTGGATATATATCATAAATACATTTAGAAGCTTGAGCACTGAGTTATGAGTTTAGTATTTTAGCATAAAACTTTTAGAGACTGGATCTTGTAGTGGAGTTTAGTCTTGGTTTTGGCACATATGTTTTCTACAATGCATAAGGAAATTATGAGACTCTTTAGAATGGAATTCACAACAGGTAATACACCAGGAGATGTCTGAACTAGCGATAGGAAATGATCAGAAATTTTGGACATCTAAAATGCAAATTTTTCAGCTCAGAATTTAAGTTTCTTTATGCCACAGGTTTGTGAGGTGGGGTGGAAGGCAGGGCATATTGGTTTGTGTTTTGAATTGCAGATAGGAGAACCACAATCTACATCTGTAATTAGGGTTGGTTGTCCCGTGAATAATGCCCATTGCTGCTTTATTTTGTAATGAGCACATCTTTTCTTAAGATACAGATTTTTCTTGGTTTTGTTTTTGTTGGTTGGGTTGTGTTTTTGTTTGTTTGTTTGTTTGTTTTAAACAGAATATTTCTGGTTTTGTAGATGATCTAAATATGAACAGCAGGGAATTTCAGTTCCTGGATATTTGTGTTATGGACTGACTCCTATGGATTGTGTCTAAGAGGGGGTGGCATATTTGGGAAAATATTTTGTCTCCTAATTTAGCTATTTATCCACATAAGGTTTTGTCCCTTAAAAACTTCCAGAAGCCATGGAGGTTGAACACAAAATTGTAAGAAAAAATAGCTTTTTGTCGCAGCTGATGCACAGCACACTGGAAAACATCTTTTGAGCTGCAGACAGCATCTACAAGAACTACAGCAAATGCTGAGATTTTATAAAATTTCTGAAGTTTGCAAATGTAAGCCACAATATCTCATGTGTGGCAATGATAAAGAGCTATATAACTGAAGGGAACAGAATTGTTAGCAATATGAAACTCCTTGAACTCCTGTGTGTAGCTAAGGAGCCTTTAAAGAGTCTTCAAGGGAAAAAAAAATCTACATTTTCATATGTCCTAAAATGTCTAAATTTTCATATGGTCCTAAAAATGGAACATATTAAGCTTAATTTCCTTGCTCACATGTTGCTTAACTCCTGCAAAGAGAATGTCCAACTTTAACTATGTCTTCTCACAATAGAACACAATGTACTTTTCCACAGACACGTGCTATGTATGATATTGGGCAAAATAATTCCTTCTTAAAATTCCATTCAATTCATTTTATGGCAATATCTGTCTTCTGCCATGTCTACAGGCAGAAAAAAAAAACAACAAACCAAAATCCAAACACATTTGTTTTAAATTTACATACTATATATTCTATTATTGGACAATGCCGTTTATGCATTATCTTATTACTGGTACTATCTTATATTACTTTATATAATATCTTCAGAGTTTCACAAAAACTGCTGTGAGGTTCAAAGGTAATGAAATTCATAGCCATATATTCTCAGTGTTATTTCTCACATAGACCTTTTATTACTTAAATTGGAATTAATTATAACTTAGTTGCAATTTCATTCTGTAATAGGTAATATACTTCCTAAATTTCTAAAAAGCAGTACTCTCTCAACATATACAGCAGTCATTTGATTTATTAGACATTCTTATCTTTTAAAAACCCAAATCAATTCCTGAAAGGATAACATGTATGAGCATAGTTTGATGAGAGACTTTGATTTCTTAAGTATACCATGATTAAATATTCAAGATATACTGCAATATTTTATTTTTCCATTAGAGTTTGCCTATTACACCATTTTCAGACTGTAAATTATTTACATCAGTTGAACATTCTGCCTTGAATAATTTATTTACTATGAAATTGTAAATTGCAATATTCTGTCAAATTTCATGCAATCCAGTGAAAATAATCTAATTTATTGAGGGTTGATATTATTGGTTACATGAGCTTCCCCAGTGACTGGTAGACAACACTAAAGAAACTTTATTGTAGTGTAAGAAAGGAAATGACAAGAGTGAGCAAAAAGTCAGGAAGTAAACAGGTCTAATTTTTTTTTTAATTGAAACAATGAAATCACTGTCATTCCAAGAACAAGAAACTTTCCACATTTGCCATTTAATTTGTTATAATATTTCAGAGATTTTGATTATACTTTAAAAAAATTGTTTGTTAATTGACTGTTTTATTTACACAGCAGTAACTGACTGTAGGGGTTAGCTCTCTTATGAAAATTAGTGTACAATATGCATGAGCTAATAAAAAAATTATATTCCAAAATGAGATTGTTTGATTCTTTTTAAAGTAAAGGAAAAGATATGTTGAAAAAATAACTGTAATCTTTTTTTCCTGTTTCAGTCTTTGTGGAACCATGACAAATATAAAGCTTGAATGATTTCCAACTAAACATGGAAAATACTACTTCATTAATGTTAGTTCCAATAAACTTTATGGAATAAAATTTTTTAAGTAAGGCAAAATATAATTTGGTCAAGGAAACAACACTTACCCATCCTTTGGAAAAACAAACGAACAGACTGCGTGTCGTAACAGAAAGGATAAAACAAACTTGGATTCCTGCTTACCCATATGGGCTGTTCAGCATCAGCCAGGGATAATGTTCTGGCATAACAGCCCATTCCACAGTAAAAAAAAAGTGAATACCTTGTTCTCACAAGAGATAAATACCCTATTTAACACACAATTTAAGAACTATGAAGTCAATATAGTAATGGACTATTTATTTGAATATCAAGTAGACAATTTACAGGCAGGATTATTCATTCTGTGCTTTTACAGATGTAATTAGCTACAGTCCTCACAATCTTATGTTTATTTCAATATTTAATTCTTCTGTTTGAGTGATGTCTGACATGCCCTAATTCTCCATTTAAACTAGACCAATGCAGAGTAACCACCTTGAAAGTCAATGGGTTGCAGTAGGGTGATGAGCAGAAATCAGCATCAATGTTCACAATTCCTGCTCTGATATATACAGATTGGATACCAAGAAGATAAATTATTTCTATAAATGCAGGGCTAGTGTTCTTTAAATGGCTTTCCATTAATGCTGCATTATTTTATTTATTAAGTAATTGTGTTTTAAATGGAAAATTAACAATTTACATCAGATTTTCCTTACTAATAGCAAAGTGGATTATACTGTCTATGAAATTATATCTACATTCTGCTTTTCCAGAATAAAAAATTTGAAAAGTAAACCTGCTGCACATTACAGCAAGATATCCAGATATAGCTATTCCTATTATTCAAATGGCTGCTAGAGCAACCAGCTTCAGCTTGTTCTAAGAACTCATTTCCATTTACTTTCAAGTACTGTATCAACACTTTTTTTTCTCCCAGTGAAAAATGAATTCAAATATTAAGTGACTTGGTGGTTATCTTTCTTCTTGCAGATGTGAAACTAAGGAAAACTTCAGTTACTCAAATAAACTAAACTATTTAAGCTACAAGCAAATCTGAACAGGATACCCGTGCAGGATTTAGGTGGTCCCCAGCCACTAGAGGGCAAGACTTTTCTGTGTCTTTTCTAAGAAAGTATTTGACTCGTAACACAGAACTGTTCTTTAAAGCATATATGGCCTTGCACATTCTGTTCCACCTGGTTCATCTGAACTTGAACCCTTTCACCACTGTTGAGCAACATTCAAGGAACAAATAAAGTCACAAGACACCTACATAATACAAGGATTTTTTTAAGTCACTGGTCAGAGCAAACAGAAGTGAAGATAAACTCTCATTTGACATCAACCTACGTTAACTCAATTCATCACTTACTTTAAGTGTGCAAACTACACCTTTGTGTCACTTACGTTATTAAACTCTTAAATGCACCAAGGTAAATTGGAATAAGGATGTTAAGTACTTACTTCAGACCTCTGAAATCTCAAAGGCAATGTTTATTCTCAAATCAAAAAAAAAAGGTTTTTATCAAAGGGAGTATCTAACCTTCTCTTTGTTTTTCTTTGCTTGTGGATTTTCCTTTATTTTTCTCTGGAGCACACATTTATTCCCATTTTTCTTTGGTATTCTAACACTGTGATTTTTAATGCATTCTGATTTTCTTTTATGCTATTTTTGGGAAAAATTGCCTCTACTTATAACCTCCAGAGATTTTATTTGATCTTCTTGTTTTTTCACTTCTAGATGTGGTTGATATTACAAGGCCCAATTCCGCATGACTATTTTTTTTAGCCAAAAATATTATGAGCTCTTGTCTATATAACCTATTTGGAACCCAGTTGTCATTGGCTCTTTTCTTGATTATTTTTCATCAGGTCCCATTGCTAGCATAAACTTTAGGATTGCCAACTAAAGCATTGTTGTGCTTAGTAAATCTCTTGAGCTATTATCACCTCTCTCAGAGCTGCTCCACCTTCTTTGATAATACTATGTGTCTCCAATTATTTCTTTATGTTATTTGGTCCTCTATTTTATACAATTATCCTCTTTTATTCCTGCTAGTGGATTTTTTTAGTGGTGTTTTTGAGAAGGAAATATTTCTTTCACGTCTTTGCCTAAGATTCGTTCATCTGTGCAGTAGATTTACTTGTCTAAAAACTATCTTCATGGTTATGAATGGCACACTCAATAAAGCAACACTGCATTTGACTGATAATTTTTTACAGATAAATCTAAGTTTTGTAATATTTAAAATATTTTCTCAAGCTCAGTTTGAAAGAGATACTTACAGCGTTGCCTGTACATCCTTGTGATTTCTGATAGTCCCCTGCAATGGCACAGTTCCTTCTGTATTTGACAAACATCTCCAATCCCTCTCAAAACAGAGATGACTTGTGTTCTTTCTGGTAGTACTCATGTTGGTAGGGTATTTTCTGGAATGCTTAGCCTGTGGAAGCTGCATTTCTCCATCCTTCTGTAAGAACTCATTTTGGTGCTGGGCAAGCTTCTCTCACAGACTTCAGTCCCATGTCTGTGGTGGCTCTTGCACATCCATTGCTGTGTCAGCTCAATCTCTGTCCTGGGAGGTCGGAGGACCACCTTTTCTCTGGTCCCTACCGTTTGATCTGGTGAACATGGACAAATTATTTGAAGTGAGCATTTTAATTTGCACAGATCCTCAAAGCCATGATATGGTCCTCAAGAAAGTCCATCAAACTGATATATGAAACAAAAACACAGCACGAATGTGAGTAAGAAAGTATGCAGAAGCAGATGGGGTTGCGCTGTAGGAAAAGCTGTGTCTGTAAGGACTAGAAGAAAAAGGCCACAATAATGTCTTGGCTGCCAGATATTATCTTTTTTATCTTAATATTTTATCTTCCCTGACATATCTTCTTTAACAGATAAGATAGGAAAAAGATCTGAAACCCTTCTATGTGACTGATATTCTACCCTGGAGAGGTGTTCAAGCCATAAATGCAGTAATATAGCTGCAGTCTGATATTCTGACTATCAGTAGCCCTGTCAAGTCAGCAGAGTTCTACAGTGCCAGTAATGGAACCACTCTAAGTGGAAAGATAGTTATAAATTTTACAGCTACCTCTTAGTTTACCTACAACTATTCTGAATTGTTGGTGCTGTCAGAAGTGCAGTTCTCCAATTGAAGAGAAACTTTTAAATATAATTTTAAAATAAATATTATTTAAAATATGATTTTCAAATAAAAATGTAACACTTCCTGAGTAAATCTTATTGCTATATATAAAAGCATGAACAGTGGGGGACCAAATTACAGAAAAGGCCTAGCATTCTCTTAATTTGTATTCCACTCTAACACTGAGTTGTATAGAGACTTGGGAGAGAAATAGTAAACTATCTCCACTGAATGCATTACTAACACCAATCTAAGAAGGAAGCATTCTGTAACATCAGTATAATATGTAGTATCATATGGTCCACATAATATACACATAAATACCACATATAAACATGTAAAAACATATAAACTACTAATAAAACAAACATAAGGATTGATTATTAGTTAGTTGAAATGAAAAACAAGAAAGGTGAATGCAATTGTTCACCTCATTAAATTTGAGCCTTATTTAGGGAATCTAAGAAGAGTGTCCCCTGACTTGATCAAATGTACCCATGGGTATTCAAGTCATAGGAAAGTAGTTGTTGTTGATAAAGTTTTACTTGCATAAAGAAAACAGTCTTCGTAAAATGATTTTCAGCAAGGATCTAAATCCAAACTTATTTTTACCTCATATAGAAAAATATTCATATTGCATTAAATATTAAAAGTGATGGAGAACAACCAAATTAAATGCTGAATGTTAATTCCAAGGCTGTCTCCATGAGGCAACTGAAGTCACTTGTCCCTTGCGGTAAAGGTAGACGACAGACTTCATCTAAACCTAATCCAGTGGCAGCACCTTCCCTGCACTGCTTGACGAGCAGAGCAGGCATTACCGTTCACCTATATATAGCTATATGAATCTTAGGAAATAAATTGAGGATTTGAACCAGCAGATAGACCAACTAAACAATCAGTAGTATTAGGTATCATTTTTTCTAGCTGTCTGTGTCAGAAAACCCTCCTTCTTCTGGCATAGTTTGCTGAAAAAAAGGATAAGCATTATCTCAGTGGGAGACCTGAGTGTTCAGTATCACTTGGCTGCTGCTCTTTGCTGACTTTGCCCCATCAGTTCACCATGTATCTCAAGAACGATCATGACAGTATCAAATGATGCACAGTTATTTGGGATGTAGTTTGAAGACGGATGAACGAGGCAAGAAGTTTTCACTATAGTCACTGAAGTTCTGTGCACTACAAAAGCCATACAAAATCCTTGGCAAGTAAGAAATTATATATAAGACATGAGATTTCTACAAATATAAGAATTTCATTGCTGCATTTGTTGAAATGGAGGAAGGAAAATGTGCACAAGTCTTCTCTGCCATTTTAAATAGAAATTCTTTTCACCGCTCTCAACTGCTTTCAGAGCACTGTTTGGTCATTTGCTTCCTATGTTAGTAAAAGCCGTGAACTGTTTATAGGAAAACTACTTTTTTCCCCATCCATTAGGCTGGTCATCTAATTACAGCAAGAACCAAATTATCATTTTTGCTCATACAAAATGTGTGGTTTAGCTATCAGCCCTTTTAAATCTGCAGCACCTTTGGTGAAATTGCAGATAGTTTTGTATATTAAATAATGTGTAAAGAGTAATATTAATTACAACTATTTACTCTCCAGTGCATAAAGCAGTCTCAAACGTCACTATCTTTCAGTGTGCAGTTAATACATTTTAGACGAACAACCAGATTAATTGTGTGTCTAGTAAAAGTTACGAGTATAATTGCATTGGTTTACTCATAGCTCATTTACAGGTTGAATCACTTAAGGATGAAATTATGACGGTGTTCTCTTTTTAAATAAAAAGAGAGTAACAAGATAGTTTATTTAAACTAATTGATATGCTCTAATTCTTGCATTTTTCCTCTTGCGTTTATCAGAACTTAGTGTTGCTTTTTTCTTTCAAAAAAAGACTTAATAAAGTCATTTTGAAGATGTTTCAGCTTCACCCAGAGCCAAACAAAATCTGAGAACTACAGGCTTGAAATGCAACATCATGAAGAAAAAAGCCATCACCTCAAATTTTTAATTTCTTTCCAACAATTTGGTCTTTGATTTTTTAAGATATAGGGCAATACCCTCTATTCCGTTTTTCCTTATTTGTGAAATTGTTGTCAGGGTTTTATGTGTATGTGAGTTTGTGCACATATGCATACACGAGCATGTACCAATACGAACTGTTAAACACAGTTCACATAATGAATTAACTTTCTCTAAGAAGGAGAAATTTCTAACAGCTTTTCTTCAGTTGCAATTAGAGATGATACAGGGTATTTCAAAACGCAACATCTATTCAAATAGTGAGAAGAATTATGGGTCCTGCAAGACCCTGCAAGAATTGTGCAAGATTAAGCTACCTGCTAGCTAAAGAGCAGTTAATGGAAAAAATCTTCCTGTCCTTATGCACCAGAAGGAGAATTAATTTAAATCACTAGCTATAAGTTACATGCATGCAATTGCTGTATCTCACCAGAAATTCTAAAATTCTGCTCTTTAATCAGGCAAACTGTGTGGAACCAAATTATTATGGGTGACTAGAAAAATATAACTTAATTTATGTTCCAAACAGGTTAAAAATAGAAGCAAGAAGGAACTCCAGATATATTCAGCAAAGTTATAACTCATTACGTTCCTTTTTAAAGCAAGCACAGGTTTACAATACACTTCAAATCAAAAATTTTAAAAGTGTATTGTTCTACACAGTGTCCAAAAAATTTATACAATAAATTATAGAAAGAGAAGGGGAATGGAATTCCAGCAGGGAAATCCTTGCTGTTGTTATAACATACAATGTCATGAACATACTTTGCAAGCTTTGTGTTATCCCTTTTGCAGTTTCTAGGCTTTTAAAGCTAGTTCAGTAAATGCTGATGTGCCTCTCCAAGACTCCAAGATGCACAGTAGCTGTATCATGCAGTACAGCTGCATGATTACTCTTAAGTCTCAGTGGTAGCTGCTCTCCTAATGAGCCAGGATAAAATCATTAAAAAATAATTGTGTGCAGGTTTTACAGATAAGTCTTCACTCTGGGACAAGGCAATCCTGACAGACTGTAATATTTCTAAGGCAATATACTCCTCCCTTCCTGTTTAATGAGCCATAGATTTTTAATCTGGGAGTTTTGGTGATAGGCTGAAGGAATGCGCAAGAGATTGATCTGGAGGCATCTGCACGCATCTGTATGTTATACATGGCTGTGCTCCACATAGACAATGTGGAGTACAAATGTGGAACCAAAACCAGCTCTCAATTTCCCTAGAAGGTCTGTGTTACTGTCCTGTGTTTCCTCTGGTAATTTTCAATCACAGAATGCAAGTTCAAATGTATTTTTGTTTTCAAATGATGGGCTGTATTGACTACTATCCTTTAATGTAAGTGCACACATACAAAACCAGAACTTGAGTTACACAGCAAAACTGGAAGAAAATCTAATTCTAGTTTGTAAAATCATTGAGAAAATAATTTCAGCAGAGGATTTTCCATCCCTTAAAGATGGAATTCAGCTACATCATGGATATATAAAAACCAGTTCATGTCACAAAAAGAAAGAGGAAGTGAAAGACAACAATTCCTTACAGGAATTCAAATATTCTTAGTATACTACATTTATAATTGTCCTGGTTTGAGACAGAACAGAACCAATTTTCAGTAATTTTACTTTTCAGTGAAGTCTCTTCTAACTGACTGCACTCTCTGAAATTAATGGCATATTTTGCAGACAGTGTCTTCTTCTTGCAGATAATGTCTGATGTTTATAGTTAATACCAAAGAATGGTATGCAGAGAGGCTCTTGCTTATATTTATTGCTATAACCATCAAGGTCAGCTAAATTTGTTATGTGCCTCATTGAAAGGTCAGAAGTGGAAGAGCATAGAGGGGTCCCACCTGTGGGGAGGAGGGGACAGGACAGGTGACCCAAAACTGACCAGTAAGGTATTTCATTCCATCTTCCTCATGCTCAGTATAAAGCTGAGGGATCAAAGGGGTCAGCCTCTTTCATCAATGGCTGGTGCCTGAGGATCCTTTGACCCCTATTTGTATATTCTTGAATCCAGTTCGTGTCCTTTGCTGAGTCCAGTCTTGGACTTTCCCACTGCCTGCTGGTGATGCAGCAGGCATCTCACCATCCTGGGAGCTTGGATGGTTTTGTATATATTTGTGTATATTGTATATCTTTCATTATTTTCTGGTTAATATTCTTATATTTTCTTTCCATTGTTAATAGTTTTAGTCTCATTTTTCATTAAAGTAGTTTTAGTTTCATTTCAACCCACAAGTCTCTCTCCTTTATTCTCTCTCCCTTCTCTTTTGGGAAGGGAGACAGGTTAAAGGAGAGCATCTGTCATTCATTTAGTGGTCAGACCAGCCTAAACCACGACAATAATTAAACACAGTCCATCTGACAATTGTTTTGTAATAGCACCCTATGAAAGTTGAAAAAATAACAGATGGAAACCAGATAAGATATCTTGCAAAGCATATTGAGGAAAACCACAAAATCTAAAAGACGATAATGACACCATTTAGAAGTACCTGGTCTGCTCTTCAACCCGCAGGCATGCACCACTGCATAAGAGCAGTCTGCCACACAAAGTACTCCACTTTCACCGTGCTACTACCAAAATGTCAAGCTTTTAGCATTTAGCGCTGCATCTCCTCCAGTCCACTACACCTTGCCTTTGCCTGCTTAAGATCATAACTCTGTCAGGAACAGACATCTGGTAAAATAATTTGGTGGAATAGAGAAAACTTAAAGAATTTTTGAAATATCTCTTAGCTGTAAAAACACTAATTTCCCAATTCCCCATAACGGGTTTTATCATCCCTTGGTGAGAACAATAACAAGAACAAATCGCAAAAGACATTGCAGAGATCTGAGTAAAGATATTTTCATGCAAGTTGAGACAACTGACTGTGCTTTATTCTCCAGATATTTGTGCATCCCCCCAAAAATGCAGGCATAAAATAAGCTTCTCCTGACTTACTCCCCTATGGTGAGTATATTCTGTGCAATGCTTTTATTTAAGTGCAAAAGACCAGAATTTAGTTTCAGCATTCGATCCGATGAACTTCCTTTTCTGAGACACCAAAGGAAGAGTTTTCGCTTAACAGGAAAGATTGCAGTTTTACTTCCTCTAACTTCCTCTTTAGCTAACACTTTTTCTTCAATAGTTTAGATTCAGAGGGAGAAAGAGACAACCAGTCACATCCCAAACCCTAGTAACAATAAGGGATTTATGAAATTCGAACAGGATTTATGAAAAAATACTTGGGTATAGAAGTATGCATGCAATAAGTTGACAATATTTCTCATTGTAGATATCCACATACACATTCTAGTACTTTCTTAACTTCTGATGTGAATGAGCTCAAGTTATCCTGAACCCTTTTCATGATAAGAGATTGTCAGTTACAGATTTTATGAGAAAGGATAAATCCCTTCTGTCACGTCTCAAGGTCTATTTAACTTCCCCAATCATTATAAAACAAGAGCTGCTTGTTTTCTCTCACATACTGTCTCTCACTTTCTCTCACTCCACCTCTGTTGAAAGTTTTTCTTTACATTTATGATGATAATAGCACCTGTAGGGTCCGATGCACTTCTCCTGTGTTTCCACCCCTCCCCACCACTATCTTATCTTAGGTTACAAAGAACTGCGCCACAAAAGGGAAACACTTTGGCCACAGGCCCTGATACTGCTTATTCACAAGGCTTGCTAGATGAAATCCTCATCTTTCATCTTTGTACTGGAATATCAACTCAAAAGAAAGAGATTTTCTCTTTTTTTTTTTTTTTTCCTTGCCTTTAGAAAATAAGATTATTTAATACGTCAACACAAGACCATGTTGTAATAAATAAAGTTGTTACTTGTGGCAAGAAGCTTGCTGGAAAAATGATCAAAGTCTGAAAGAACTGGCTATTTTTAGCAAGCCATCTAAACCTAAACCTAGAGAAGACTGTTGCGTTCGAGGGGGCACGCACCTATTGCAGTATCTCAGGGTATGGATTTGATTGCTTTCTATCAAATCCAACAACATATTGAATTTACCCCTTACGGTTGAACACATTTCTTATGTTACCTGGTCTACACATTTCTCTTATGCTACAGTGCAGGTCTACTAGAACGGCATTTTATGAAAGCAGCACTTTTCTAAATGATGCTATTAAAATGTATAAAGCAATTTCTTCAGCCTTGTTAGCTAGACAAACTGTTGTTAATCTTAAGACCAGGAAAGAGTAAATGATTAAAAAACTGGGATGGAAGCAGATTCAGCTTTGCACCTGGTTTCAATATAAAATTTTTTATGTGACCTTCAACAATTCTCTCAACTAAGATACATTTTCCCCTCTGTATAAAATATGGATTACAACTCATTACATCTTTGCACTTTAAGAATTGAGGCCTTGTCTTACAATGAGCTCTGCACATTCCAGGCTTTGTTCAAGACTGACACCTGCCCCATCTAATACTCGGTAGATACAGGGTAGTTTAGGGAGTAACTAACTTGTAAATTCAGAATATGACGCACACACAAAATTTCAATCCCACATTGTCATCCTTTAGATCAGACTGAGAGCACAGCAAAAGCATAAGCATTTAGGCTTTATCTGGACCATTCTACTATTATCCATCTTACAAACGTCAGCTGAAGGGATATATTTTAATTTTTCTTCTATATTCTGTTTTTATTCCTCAAGCTACATAATTTTCAAGTCCACTCATATATCACTGGTGTTATACCAAAATATGATCAGAATTCATAAAAACCATGCACTGTTGTAGTTATCTGTTTTCTGTTTCATCCCTGGAGGATTTAGCCTTTATATAGATAATTGGTGACATTTGCAACAGTCTCCAATCTCCGCTAATGTTGGACGTTATAAATTGCACACCAAAAGTTATTGATTACTGAGTTTCTTTATGCAACTGAGAATATTCAATGCCTTAGAGGAACTAATCCTAGCTTCTCAGCCTTCTGTTTTGATGTTATATCTAGACTATCATCTACCCCATAAATGACATCACCCATCCTGTCCACAGTCCTTTGAAATGTGGAAAGTTCTACAGAAACATGTAACTTCACTTTAATAAATCTCTTCACCTTCAGGGTAGGACAGGAGGATATGAAACTTAGATGAACTAACTTTCCACCAGGACTGTTGCTTAGTGCATGCTGCTCTATCTGTTCCTCTTCAGAGTGCTTGTCGATAGAGACACTGTAATAGAACCACTCTGTCTGTAGCCTGTAGGACTGACTACATCTTATTTTTTTTTTTCTGTGTCACAACAGTCATCAGGCTGAGGCGATGTCCTTGGTCACAAAGATACTCACTCATGTTCCAAGGGCACAGAAACTTTCATTCTGATCTACATTTTAGGCTTTCAGCTTAAAAATCAAAGGTGGAAGTTACAGAATCACAGAATGATATGGGGTTGGAAGGGACCTCTGGACATCATCTAGTCCAAACCCCCTGCCAAAGCAGGTCCACCTAGAACAGGTTTCACAGGAACGTGTCCAGGCGGGTTTTGAATGTCTCCAGAGAAGGAGATTCCACCACCTCTCTGGACAGCCTATTTCGGTGCTCTGCCACCCTCAAAGTAAAGAAGTTCCTCCTCATGTTGAGATGGAACTTCTTATGTTCAAGTTTGTGCCCACTTCCTCTTGTCCTGTCACTGGGCACCACTGGAAAAACACTGGCCCATCCTCTTGACACCCACTCTGTAACTATTTATAGACATTGATGAGTGCAAGAAAGTAAAAATGAGTGCAAGAAAGTTAAAGCAAATAAAGTCTCTGTAATTCAAGGGAAATTTCTGCCAAATATAGGAAAGATTTTTTCTTTTTAAAAAAAGGATACAAAACAGAACAGAGCATTAAGTTTTGCAACCTTAATCTGTTTTATAACAAAGAAGAGAACACCTTCCTAGAAACCAGACAATTTCATTTCTATAGTGTTCCTTTGAAGGTGAGCTTCTGGTTATGGTAGACTTAGATTGCCATATATAGTTCCTTGTTCTTCCTACCTCTGCCATAAGAAAAGTAGCTGTTTGGTTTGTGGTTTTGTTTTTCTTTTTTTTTTTTTTCTTAAAGAAACATCAAAGTATACCTGCAGAAGAGATATAATGATGCCTCATGCCCTGAACAAAATATAACAAATCTCCATCTGCCCCTGTGTCAGGATATCAGAAATTCTCGTCATTTCAGACAGTGATGGAACAAAATTCATTATGGGTTCAGATGCAAGCCATTTCAAGTAGATTTATTTTGCTTTACAATAGCTATGTTGTATATTTTAGTCCACTGTAGGACTTGTTCATGTTCTTAGATTTCATGTATGTAGATGAACCTCAATGAATAATTGATGTTCATCTTCGGTAAAATGAAGATGGATACACATGTGCCCAGATTAAAAGTCTCAGGAGAAATGTAGTCTAGACATTGAAATGTGGCCTAAGAAATTGTTTAATTTTCATTCAAACAGTACATGAAGCAAAACATACATTCCTGCAACCTTTACCACCAAATTCATAGAATAAGTTTTATTTATACAGAACTTCTATAAACACTTATTACCTTTTGAGTTTATGACAGTAGTTTATTGCCTTCTTTATCTTTTCTTCTACAGTTTCAAGTTGTGCCATTCCACAGAATAATATATCCCTCTGAAAAGAATTACTAGAAAAGCCATAAGCTTTTATTCTATTGAAAACACAAAGCCTTTAGAGAATCTCAGTTCTATCTGGATGGACATTTTCAGCTTCTACACCACCAAATTGATTTTAAAGAAGCGGCTTCCTTCTGTGTGCTTCCTACAGACATAGATATATTTTCATGGAACTTAACTTATATTTGGACTTTTAGTGTTTAAATAAATCTTTTCCAGAAAGGCGTTAACAGGCATTAGACAGACAGAAAAGAGGAGGAAAACAGAATTAGCATTAATTAAGTGGAATAAAGAAACACAAAGCAAGTAACATCTATTATACAAAATGGCTTCTAAAAAGCTATGACTCTTCATCTGTGCCATACAGAACAGGGAATTACTGGCAAAAGCAGTGAAAAAAAATCTCTACAATGGTCTGTTTTAGTATAAAAATAACAATGCCTGTTTCTTTGGCAAGCCAGCAGAATCTTGAGTAACAGAGATATAATTATTGTTTAAAAGTTTTAGCTGGTGCTAAGTAATTATTTTTTATTCCTCATTTAAAGCCCATTTAATATATATCTCTTTGTTCCAGATTTTTTTAAAAAGAAAAAATATATGTTCAATGTGCTGTATTGAAGTTGTTTTGTAATATATTCATTTTTGTCCCCATCATAAAGCATAAACATTCAACTGAAGTGAAATTTGGTCAAATTTGGAAGTCAGGAAGGCTGTTTACTGGAATTACTTCTAGGACTTCAGGAACTGCAGACCGGATATTAAGTCAGCGTCTCAATAATCTAATAATTGTTCTCCCTAAAAACTTCTGAAGGACTGATATGCAACACCATCATCCACCCAGTAGCACAATTTGGACACAGCCAACATGTGGTGAACTACCACCACTGATACGACATATGCTTCCAAAAATGCTGAACATCCTCAAAGGGCTTTGTCATAATGTTAAGCACAGTTGCACAGTAAAACATGCCAAAAATAGTGACTCCAGAGGCAAAGCCAGGAAAAAAGTAAAGGTTTGACCAAGTCCACAACAATTCCAAATTCATCACTATCTAAGACACCAAGCCATAAGGATTTGGACATTCACTTCCCTGAATGGCAAATCCAAAACCCAGACACTCTGCAAGAACATAAGATGCTCTCCACAAGAGGTCTATTCAAAAGACAGCAGTAGAAAGATATATCATTTCCACAGGGGCTATTGTTAGTGACTGTAATATAAAGTTTAATGTTTTTACTAGAATAAGTATTGACCTCGATTGATTCACTGGTGTTGCAGGTGGGAAAATGCGTATTTTTTTATTTTATTAAGGTCACAAAACGAGTTCATTTCAGCATTTAGTTACACCAACACTCTTTTAATAACTTCATTTGAATAACTGCTTAAATTGAGTGGGAGCTGGAATGTAGAACCTTTGCTGTTTAGTTACTTTCACAAACTGACATTTTTTTTTGCAGCTGTGTGCTACCAGTTCATTTTTTTGGCCAGGCAAAGTATTCTAGGTTTTCATGACAGCCAAGATATTCTATTCTGGTCAAACTGCAAAAGGGTGGAAGGAAAAGGCAACGTCTGGTAACACCTACCTACACTAAGTCATGCAAAATGCTCTCAAATTGATACACTGAGAGCTGTGAAACAAAAGAAGGCTTGACACACGCCTGCAGGTATTAAACCCACACACCATTTCCAAGCTTTTGATTCCCCTTCACTTTTACTGCAGTAATGCTGAAAGAGCTCAGGATTAGGATTGATATTAAGGGCTTGTTTTCACCAGCTAGCTGCTGTTGGAACTGATATACAATTTTTGCAAAGCTACAGTCTGCCATTTCAAACAATATTAGTATATTCCATTGCTAGATTTAAAGCTCCTTATAGCAAGGCAAAGGTTAAACTAGTCAACAAGTTAGGACTACTGGAAGAGGACTGAGAAATGGAAGATAAAAGGACTAGTAGGACCACAGCAGAGAAGTCAGCTGAAGAGTACAGATTGAGAAACTACTGAGCAGAATGGAGGAAATAAAAAGGGACTTATATTCAAAAGTAATGCTGACAAGTCTGTATGTCTTGGGGGAAATAGCCTGGAAGAAGGTCCTGTGAGATTAGTATGGTTAATATCTACTGACAGGAGCAAATAGTGATGTATGGATTCCAAGAAGATCCTCCAGAAAGAGAGTTTTTTCTATATAAATTAAGTCAGTTAAGCCAGACCTTCATTTTTTAAGGTCTCTATAGGTATCACAGTAATACCAAAAAAAGGAGACGAAATTCTTCTGTTTCATGGATGCTTTTACTTCAGCAACACTTTAGTATAGTATTGGTTTTGCCTTTCTGCAGTCAGAATTGTTTTTAAAATATATATATTTTTCATGTTTGATTCCGTTACAAATGGAAATGAATATCTTTCTGAAGGGAGCAGAAAAGGTACGGTTTCCAACAACTTTCTTATTGAACCCAAACCAGATCTTATAACTCGGTGATACTATAGTGTGAAGATGAAGGTATAATGGCTGCAATTTTTCCAGGCGCTAAAGCACTGTTTCTGAGAGCTGCTAGATGCAGAGTATTGGGCAAGAAATCACTAACAGCCTATATATGTTGCGATATCGAATATTGTTACATTTGCAGAAACTTTTTTAGATAATCCTCAATGACTTCATGCACTGTCTGCCAACAATATGGAAACTATGGAAACAGATGTGCTGAATGTTATTCAGAGCCACAGATTTCCATTCCTCAAGATGTAAGAAACTTGCCATATCTCAAAAGTGTACTACTGTATCTTTTGTTAAATACAGCTAAGAAAGCTAAAATGTAATTAGAAACTAGCTACAATGAGGCTTTATTTATTCATTCCTATTAATTGTTATGATGTTTTCAACACTGTTGATCCCAACTAGGACATTATATTGAATTCTCTGGGCTTCTTATTTGTGACATTGTGGTATTTTTGCATTCACTATATGCCTATGATTAACCAATGTGGAGGGCAGAGTGTCAAATAAATTATACGCCAGCAGCAGTTTGAGGTTTATCTAGACTTCCATGATTCTGAAGTTCAAAAGAATTGAACAAGCATCTTAGTGTAGCTTCTGTAACAGCAGTGTGAATGCCCCAGAAACTTGTGTGAAGGTTGTCCTGTACTTCTTTTTAGTAGCATCACCCTTATAGGCTTAATATGGTCTTCATTATCCTATTATCCTTCGTATCCACCTTCCTGAAGACTATTTTATAGAGAATCTGTTTTCTTTCTTAAAGGAGAATCCAAGCATTGAAATGAACTCTGAAGCAGTCTTCTTGCCAGAGATTTATATTGACTGCTTGGTTCCGTGAAAGAGCACGGGAAAAAATAGTTTGTGGTGTACAGTATTCTTCTACTACCTTGAAAGATTTCTCATTTTGGTAATCAGGCCATAGTGACAGCTTAATGTAATGAAGGGTGAAATGCCTCCCAACACGTGAAACAGGAATTTGCACACTCTGCCAGGTGTATGCCTTCACTACATGATGCTGGACAGGAGGCAAATAATTCCTCACAACTCTTGTAATGCTTATTGGACAGTGTAATAGGTGTTTACTACTGACGGAGTGATTTGTACCCAAAAGAAAGGGAAATATTGGTAAATATTAACTAGTATCAATTTTGTCATAGTTCTAGATGCTGCTCATCCACATGGGCTGTGTAGAAAAGGAACAACTACAACCAGTTTAAGCAAAAGATTTTGAAAGACTTGTTAGATGTCATGCACTGGTAGGTGTCAACTAGTTACAGAAGAAGGGATAAAGTGCCTGGATGTGTTCTCCCAACTTGTGCCACCAGATTCGGCGCAGCCACATCTCTCCCTCTTTACAAGGCAGTAAAACATGGAAAAAGTTATCCTCACTGCTCATGCAATGTGCAACATATTTTGGCCTTACAGGCCTATTTCATCAGAGAAAAATCTATTTAACATGATACCCAGAAGCCAGGGAAATGCTTAAATGTCAAAATCGCTTCTATGAATGGTGTTTCACAAGTTTATCTCATATTATAAAGTTGTTCCTTATCTGTATGGCTCCCAGAAGAAAAAAAGTAATTTACCCTCTACACTGAAACACAATTGCTTGAATATATTCACAGTAACGAATCACTGTTGAAGAAAACACTAGCATATAGTTTTATCCTCCTTCCTATGGCTGTGACATGATTTAAAGTGCTATTTTTTCAATCTTGATAATTAGTCTATGGGTGCAAATTACTTGAGTGTTAGCTCTGAGGAGAGGAAAACAGCAGTTTTCAAGACATAAATGGTTGATGGATCAGGAGCGTGTGTGTTGAGGAGCCCTGTACACCAGAGGCAACCCCTAAATTCTGACTGAAATTTCAGCTGGGGGGGAGGGTTGTTTTAGAATAAAGTCCAGAAACTCAGTGGTCTCTGTTCCACAGACCTGGCTTGAATCTCCTCCTGCTCTGCATTTCAAGCTTACCTTGATATGAGGAGCTGGGGACTGCCGTGACTGGTGACAGCCCCTATGGAGGAGGGACTGCTGCCTTGGTGCCCCTGCAGAGAGCTGCCTCGCTGGTGCCCGCAGCGAGGCAGGGCAAGGTCAGCAAGCCAAGATGGCGGTCACTCCCTGCTTTGGGGAGCCACAGGGCCCAGGGCTCCCAGGGGATGGCTGGGCAGGGCTTGGCAGTCAGGATCCCTGTGAGGGAGCAGGGCAGCTGGGGGTGCTGGGGTAGCCCCAGCCCTGGGCATCAGGCATGTTTCTGGGCACAGGCCAAGGCCAGGCTGGGCCGTGGGCCTGCAGTGGGCCTGGCTCAGCAGGGCTCATGGCTGGGCAGGGCTGTGAGAAGCCAGAGACTGTCCCTGCTGCCATGTCACTAGGCAGGGTCTGATAGAGTGTCCTGGGACCTGGGCAGGGTAGAGGAGCCCTGGGGAAGGCCATCCCCAGGTGCCTGTCACCCACCCCGCTGCTCCACAGTGGGGCCCATGGTGCAGTCCTCGGGGTACCTCTGGCTGCCAGAGGGAAGGAGCAAGAAAGAGGAAGAAGGGTAAAGAAATATTTATGCACGTAGTGGTATTTTGTTGTTATTAGCAGCAGAATAATTTATAAAATGTTTATTAAATTAATACTAGTTGTTTTTATCACAATAAATTATAAATTACAGATGAATATTGAAGAAATAACTACCCTAATCTGTCTCATCACTTTTAGGTGAAGGCCACAGACAAGAGAAAGATCTTTTCTTCAGCAAACAGCTTCCTCCCTACATCGCACTGGAGTCTCCTTTGGTAGGTCTTGGAAATAAGCAGCTTTGTTTGACTACAGACAACACATTATGCTGTCTTTTATTTTTTTATTAAAAAACCTGATTTAAAAACTGCCTAGCAGTTCTTTTACTTGCAATGGTTTCTCCAGTGTTATACAGGTACTGCAGCTTTCAAAATGTGGGGATTAGCCTGTCATTTTCGTGTTCACATGTTTATTCCTGCCATCGAACCCAAGTCTCATGCAAAGCAATAGAAAGAAATTGTTTTTTTTCTACAATGTCACCAGTGTCCCAAAATGTGTTTATTAAAGATGACCCATATTGGAAGGTATTTATCCTCCTTGTTGTTATGCCTGAATATACTGTATATCTGCCTCACTAGACATCGGGATATTCAGTGATAAAGCAATTTACTGAACTCAGTCCACAAAGTCTACACAACATAGTACTTCAAGATCATCTTCCCCCTATCACTACTCCCAGAAATTTCTCTGCAATCCTTCCATTTTCTGTGGCTCCCAGGAGTGGTAACCTTATTTGGTGAATCTTGGGCTTACAACTATGATTTATTCACTGGCAGCCATCTGACTTATCCACAGAACCCTATTACAAATGTGTTTAACAACAAAGAATAAAATAAATTCAAGTAATAGACATGTCTGAGATTACATTTTAAGTTATTACCCCTAATAATTCTATCCTGTTCTATTACTGTTTTGTTTGTTGCTTTCATTGTTTATATCAGTTTGAAGATTTGTCTGTAACATGCATAAACACAATCATGGAATGCCTTGCTTTTTAAATGCCAGCTGGTAGATATGGGCAAAAAGGCTATTTTGGGTGAATTAAAATAACATATTAGGTCATGAATCCATCAAGCAGACCTGGAATTATTCCTCAGCTGTAACAACCTCAAACTTCTAGTAGGTCAAAGCAAATAAATATCTAAAAAAATTATGTTAGCATAGTGTACTTTAGGCAACATTGAAGAGTATGTGTTAATATATCACTCTACAGGCTCTAGACACATATATAGAATTCCCTTGCAATATAGTTATTAAAGTATACACAAATTATGATCAGTTTTTCTTTGGTGAGAACACTGTTTACCAACAGATCTGTAGAATTTCACCCAGTTACCTATGAGCAAGACTTGTGGTTTTTCCATGCAGTTTTTCTGGTTCAGGAAGAGAATATTCTCAGAAATAGCATCCAGCCTTGAATTCAGTGTGTCAATAACTGATAATCACCTATGATGGGCCTAGTTAAGCTATCCCACTGCCCTGTATTTTAAAATCTTCATTTTATTTAAAGACTCTTTCCTCCTTTTTCTTTTTGTTTAGTGTTCTTGTCAGCCTTTGGATTTGCTGTCGTCTACTAGATTAAATCCCTACCAGAATTCATTATTGTATTGTGGGAAAATAAAAAACTTCCTGGACTACTTCATATTAGTAGAAAACAAATGGTGCAATATCAGTAATATCCCTCTGTGAACTAGAATATACATCTTAAGCCCCTGACACTTACTCCATTTTCTTTAAAAGCTTCTTTATTCAAAACATATTTTCCCCTTGTCTTTAAGGAAACAACTGCTTGGCTACTTAGTATCTCACAATAAGTGTCACATCTTTTGCCAAGGAAAGGATTGCTCCATTGCAAAGAAAAATGATAGAGATCTAAAACAAATCCAAGGCAAAATGCCAAGCGTAGTCGAAATTAAATAAGCTGTGAATCAGCAATACACTGACATACATAAATAATTAGGGGAATTTATTTAGTTTAGAGCAAGCAAACAACTTTGCAGTGATGTACGATGTATTTAATTCTTTTCAAAAGCTGCTACTTCACAGGTACCAAATTACAAAAATTACTCTAAACATCACCATCTTTGGCCTTGCACTCCATCTTTAAAAAAGGGTCACAGATTTGCATCTAACACATTCCATTAGCTTGGCAGCATGACTTCTGATTGTTGTTGCAAATTCTACAGGGATTTTTCAAAAGATGATCCAAGCTGATTCTTTCTTGTAACCTTAAGGTATCAATCAAAGTAGCACTGTTATGCTGTATTAGTAACCCTAATTGAGATAAGACATTGCTATCAAAAGGTTATGTAACTATATGTAATTTTGTTGTATTTACATTGTATTATATATGTAATTTTTAATTATCTGGCTATATGTATGAAGTTAGGCTTTGTACCTGCACTATTTTTTTTTTAATTTTATTGAACTCTCTGTTAATGTTTGACCATCTTAATTTTAACAAATTGTTTAAAATCTCCGTGTTCTATTCTGTAGATGAGCCTTGCATAACAGTTGATTAAAACTGTTGAATGAAGCATTTAATGTGAATTTAAAGTCATATGCCATCGCATTTTCGTCACTTCTCAAGGTATGTAAAATTTTCATTTAACTATGGATATTAACACAGCAGTATCTAAACACATAATTATATTTTATTCCTAGCTAACACCTGTATCAAATTCATTTTCATTTGTATAAAATATCATTTTTTCCTTTATTATTTGAGTAATTTTTTTTTCTCACTGCAGTATGACCAGTGTTTCTCACTAGTCAATGGTAGCTGTAGGACTATATTATGGGAACAAATTTGAGTCTGAGATATTAGACTGCAAGGGAGGAAAAGATTCAAAGGTCACAGAAAATTTAGAAGATATTAAGCTGTATTTCCAAGACTGTCACTATGCTAATGAAGAATATGTGGTGAAAATTGCAGATGTTTGCAATACAAGTTAGCTAACATTTTATTTTTAATTATATCACATTTTGCCAAATCCACCAACAATATAAACAGCACTGTAAAGAATGAGTCCAAGCAGTGAACTGGTGTCATTTCCATTCACTTGTTATTCAGTAATTACAACAGTAGAAACATAAATGGTTTTCTTCCATGGCCTGTTTTTAGGACTTTTATCTTAAAAAGATAAACTAAAACAAAAAAGTATGTTATGGCTGATTCTTTTTCCACATATGACTATTAAGAGTATGGCAGAAATGTAGTGACATGTTTTGCTTAAACAGTATTTTCAAACAAGAAGTCTGCTAGATGTAACTGATGGTATAATATGATGATAGAGATACATTAGACTTAGAATCAGAGTGCAGGCTGAGTTTGAAGGCCTGAATGTTATAAAATAATTAAAGTGAGAACATTTGCCTTAAAAATATATAAAGGTTATTTGTGTACAATATTTTGAGAAATGACAAATATCAGCAGGGTATTAGCTGGTATTCAAAGACTAATCTTGGAACTCATATTGAAGCTTTGACCATGTTTGTAATGTGTGAATACAGGGTATGCAGCTGGAGGGGTTTTGTTTGGTACTGTTAGTTTGTGTGGACAGTAATGAACTGAACCTTGTCTGGTGTAGAAATTGATCAATTGTGAGTTTTCTTAAAAGACACAATACCGAAACAAAAGTTTGCATTATACTCCCTTCCACAAGTATAGAGTATCTCATGCTGAATTATCTCAATCATTTTAAAGATGTGGCAGATATACCTTTAAGCACAGATATACTTGCAGAGATATACCTTTAAGCAGCTGAGCTCAAGCTCTTGCCTTAGCATGAAATCAAGTACCACTGATTTGCACCTGAGCCTTGCATCTTCTGTTTCATCAAACAAGCACAGATGGCAGGGGATTTTCTAGATTAACAATCACCTTCCTCTGTCCCTCCTATTTCCAGAGTAAATTGCTGGTAAGTCTACTGGTCTTTTCAAAAGCTTTTAAAAGTAGAAGAGACCATATACGTACCAATCATTTTAAAATAAGAGTCCTGAGGAAAAAAAAAAAAATATTCTGAAGCACTATTCAAAAAAGCTATTCCCTTGATGTGAAATGATACTCTGCAGAAGTGCCACCACTATGCCTCAGGTACAGACTGGGCAACTTGAGGATTGCAAGCACTTAAAATAACTGTTTTGAAGAAACAGACGGTTTGCAGAAGTAACATGATTGGCTATTTATGTGGAAAAGTCTAAAGACTCTCTAACTCAGGATTGAGACCCGGGTATTTTCACAGCTGCATAGTATAATAGCTCAAAGGGTCTTAATTTCTAAGCACTGGAATTAAGTGAACTAAGAGATTTAATTCATGGGCACAACCATTTGGAAGCATCTTTTGGGGGTTTAGAGTAAGTAAAGGTATTTGTACAAACACAGCTGTAATGTCACTTATTATTAGCATCAATTAGCGTGACAGAATTTGACGTAGAAGTCCTGAAACAAGCAATTTTAGAGTAATATTCAGTTTATTTAGCTCACAGTGTAGTTTAATGAAGATCTTATGTTCACAGAAAATGGAATATTTAAGCGGAAATTTTGTTATCATAGATGCAACACTTTCTGCAAATTATTTGGAGGGTAGGCAACATTTGTGCTTTCTACACTAATGCCTCAAAACCCTCATATTTGCAGAGCTCAGAGTTTTGGCAGCAGGCCTGCAGTATGCTAAGGCTTGCTGATCTTTTGTTTGTATCTTTTTTTATATCAGAATAATTCCAAACTGTTCTCTGCAATTTACCTGTCAGAGTGCAATTGTGCCAATAGAAGTCCCGTACTCTGTGTTAGGCAGGAGTCAAAGGACACCTCCCAGCCTGAGCAAATAGAAATTGTGTTAGAACTGCTTACCTATATGCACCAGAAGTAGGAATGCTTTTTATGTTCTGCTCACATGAAAATTAAATATCTGGGTTTTTTTCCTGTTTGACAGCTTCTAGTTAGGACATAGAACTAGGTTTCATAATCTGTTATCTATATTAATTAGGAAGATGCTTTACTTCAGGACCAGGAAAAGATTTTCCCTTTGTTGCTAGAGTTGCTGGTTCAGACAAGACAGAGCTTCAAGAGATGCAGTTCTGGGAGTTCTCTACAATAGATTCTCTATGAAAAAATTGCTGAACAACTGGTCGGGCTTATTTTGCTTCTAAATCAAAATCTTTCAACTTTCATATAATTTTCTTAGTTTCCTGTTAACCACAAAGCTTACTGACCCCACCAGCTTCCGTAGGTCTGAAAATGTAGAACTGGTAGGTATTCCTCTCTATTTCTCTCTGTTGCACATTCTGTCTAGTAAATAGTAAATTATATCAGAGCATCACAGAAATCTTCAGCCTGAAACAATACATGTGAGAGCAAAACAAGAAAAGTAGTAAGTACTAGCAGAATATTGTTCAGCTGTTTAGAGCAGGGCAAAAAAATAATCTTGGTTTGGGTGTTTTCATTTGCCTGAATTGCACATGCCACAGGGATGAGTGATGTAAAAAGTTGCTATTATTTCTCATCCTTGGTTCTGTCTCAGACTACAACTTTGTTACAACTTTTCTTTTTTCTTATTGTGTTTGACTGCTAGGACTCCCAAGAAGTGTTGGCAACCTATGTGTTGGAATACAATTTTCTGTTTCCTTCTCTGATTTTTGCTGTCTGTGCCTTAGCATCCTGGTTCTTCACCTCCCAGTGGCTGTTGCAGGTGTTTCCACTGTTAGCTCCTTTGAGCTTGGCTCCTTTCTGGAGTTATCCAGGAAAGCAGAAGAAAGAGGCAGAAAGAACCTGCCTGTGCTGGAGTGTGTCACAGTGTCTTTGAGCATCTGAAAGAGTCTGCTTCTGCTTTTTCCTGTATCCCCACTTAATGAATGAGCTCCTGGTAGACCTCTGAGAATATACATCACAGGTACTAAATGTTGCGTCAAATGAGCTGTGAAACATAGCAACTTTAATGAGGAAATAGGCAAAGGATCAGACCTGACACCTGACAAACCTACGCCAGTATAAAAATCCGTCTGAGAGTTAAGTTTATTTTGCCGTGTAGCTCAAATGGTAAAATTAATTGAGACTGGGTTATGAATCCCTGTACAAAAATCAAACATGGTGTTTGAATTACCAGACACGACACTGACCTCTCCCACTATAAAGAGTAGTCAAGTCAAGCACTGCATAAGGCACAACTACAGCCATGTGTGTGCAGGCAGGCAGAGAGACACAGACACACAGAAAAAATAAAAGTTTTTATAGTTGAAGATGTGGAAACAGAAAGTATAGGGTCAGGGAACATCAGTTGGCACTACTGAACTACCACAAACTGTCTTCTTATCATGTGAGTGAAAAGTAAGATATGTTCTTTCTACAAAATGTGTATATAAATCTTGTTAATAATTTTCCCCACAGTCTGGCCCTGACATGTCAATAGTTTATATTTCAGACACACAGTGAAGCACTGAAGAGATCTAGTGTTCTAGTTCTAGTGTTTTGGTGCTGTACTGTGTTTGATTCTGGGACTGCACTTGCCTATACAGGCTGACTCCAGGAAATCACATCTAGTTGAGGTTTATCTGAAGCTGATTCATAGTTTGACTTAGGCCTGTTGACCAAATATGCTTGGGCCACAGACACGACCGGATTATTCCAGCTACCTCTTGCTTCCTGTGCTGCATGGGAAACAAAAATAAACTAGAGAATTTCTGAAGCCATTCTGACCTACCTGCAGCAGCTTCTCTCTTGAATTGCTCCCCATGCACATCTGTGCTTCTGGATTCAGCATGATAGGCTGAGAAATGAGGCTTATTATGTGCAAGGAAGGTCCATTTAACAAGACTGAAGAATAACTCTGGTTATTCCTTCTCCATGCTAACAACAGATTTAGACAATAAATGAGGCAAATCTTCAATGGTTAACAAATGGGTTTAAATTAGGTGGTATAGGTTAGGTTAGGGTACGGATGGACACAGAAAGATGATCCTGATTTGTGGTGTTGATTTCAGGTTTTTTGAAGCAGGATGTTTTTATTACTGAAATCTAGAATCAATAACCATTAATACATCTATTGTTTTTTTTTTCATATTCATCTCAATCTTCATAACTGGATTGTCTTTGTAACATTCATAACTGGTGTGGAAAAGGCTCCTGATCTAGTTTAGGAATACTTGATTGCTTTCATGATGAAAATAGAGCAAGTTAGTAATTTTTTTCTTCCATAATTGAAACAATTTCTCTGATTTCTAAAAAGTTGTTCTGTTTTTACTTGCATCTCCAACTGTCCGTGGATCTGATAACTATGATATTCTCTGAAAATGTGGGGATTACATAGAAAAGGTTACACGTATTCTAGTACGAATGCATGGACAAATGCTGCTGTAATTCAAGTTAAAAGAGTTTTGTGAGCTTAAAGAGGAAAATAAAACTAGCAGTTTTTATCTGTACAAAGACTTGTTATTTGTATACGGTAAAAAAATTATTCACAAGTTTTTAGAGATTAAATACGAAAGTATTTAATCAAGTACAATTGCACTTATTGAGTCTGAATTGGTGCTGAGAAATGAATAGTCTTATCTGAACCACAAATCTGCTGCTAACCAAAATCAATGCGAAGTACAAAAGTCACCTGAATTACGAGCTGACCCTGCTAAATAGGACTCAGGTGACCAGAAGCAGGTTTCAATTATTGGATCAACTCTAGAATTGCATGCATACTTTACAATTAGTTATTGATTTAGTCAACTTCCATACATCATTCTTTTGTCTCTAAACATAATGGTTTTGTTATTCTTTTTTTAATTCCCAAGTTGTTGTACAGCTAGACTTATTCCTAAGCCTAAATGCTGGGTTTTTTTCCTACATGATGTGTCTTCTAGTACTGAGTGACTTGTTTTATAATCACTCAGTAAAGAAAAACTAGACAAAAAAAGTTACTAATCAGGGCTGTTAGAACAGAGTTTGTAAAGGTAGATAACAGGGCATGCTCCAGAAATTAAGTTCTCTTTAATTAGAACCAGTTTTCAATTTTTTAAAAGTATCCTTTCAATGAGCAGAAGCACTCAATCTTGTGAATACCATTCTGTAGTAAAGTCTTGGAGCGGCACTTTCAAATGTAAATGAAAACGAAGAATGGATACATTGTGAATAAGATTATTGTAGTGAACCGCATTTTTGAGGTCTTTCTGAAAGCTACGGACAATGATGTTTCATACACTAATAAAACAAGTTACCGCATGGCGCAGAACAGTTATACTTGAATTGTTACAAATGCATTGTGCTTGTCCTGAGAGGCGTTTTGCAAAAGAAACGCAAACCCGGAGTTGTCATTGTTCCCAGCTGAAGGTCTTGAAAGTAATTTTTCACCCACAGTTCTTGAAAGATTTGACAAGTCTTGGCTCTGGAATAACTGAATAACAGCAAGCGGCAAGCTAAAAATACCGCAGTGAAATGAATGAATATTGAAAACAACTAGCAGAGGGGTTTACTGTTCCCTTTTTGTATTTGTTATACTAAAAATTGGAACTGTAATACATGATTAGAAAGTAATGTGTACTCTTAATTATACTGATTAGAGGACCTGATAGAGCAGTCTTTTTAGCAACAAGAAATCAAGCTAGAGTAAGCACACACTGTATCTTAAATGTTCAGTGTATGTGGTAAGAGAAGAGGGGAAGGTTGTAGAAAAAGTCTTTGATATTATGTGCCTGTTGGTGTGCAGCGAGGGCTGACAGCTCCCTGTGGGCCAGGGTGCCAGGACCAATGGTGGGGGTGCCACCAGTCTCCCCTGGTGAGACTCAGGGCAGAGCCTGGCAGTCAGAGCCTGTCCCACTGCCCCTAGCCAGGGAGCAGGTTGGTAAGAGTTATTAGTTTATTTGCAAATTTTCAATTTTTATTTCTGACTTCTTTTTTTTTTCCCTAAGGTGATTGTATATGCACGGTCCTAGCAAGCTTTCCAAACCCATTACTTTCTGAGCTCTTATTGCATGGTATATCACTGACCATCAAAAAATTCAGTTGTGTGCTCTTACTTCTAGGTAAAGTGCGATGACTTGAAGGGACTTTGAATATAGCCAGTAACTGAATAGGGATTTGGACTTGATTTTCATTTCTCTCCTTTGTGAAAAGATGTCCCTATTTAGCTCTAGCAAGATACCCGGAGAATTTCTTAATTATTGTAGGAGTAGCTTATAAAACATGCTAATGGTGATGGAAGAAATGCAGTACCTTTCGTGTTTTCCAATCATTTTACACTTTATTGCTGTAATTGCACCACCTTGTCCTAGTGAGATTAAACATATTCCCAAGTGTATAATCTCATTTTGCTCAAAAAGAAATTTGTATTCCACCTTTCCATTAATTATGGTGGAACAGCTGGTGACTAGTTAAATTTTATGTATTACTAGCCGATTGCATGAACTCTACCTTTGTCATTTCTTCATCTAATGTGAAAGGTCTAAGTGATTTACAAGCTAAATGAACCCAGTAGTTTATCATAACAAATTTTAATGGCATAGTGTGATTTTAAATGATGGTGCTGGTTTTGCTACCAATTAGTGTTAAATTTCTCTACCACTCTTACTTTATATTTTCATTTTTAGGAGTGGTAAACAGAACATGAAAATTGCATATCTAAGCAGACTGACATGGGAGATAAACAAGCGATAATTTTTTGATGCTTGACACATGTTACCATAATAGAAAATAATTGTAAGCAGTCAGAAGTTTTAATAGATATCCAACTGAAGTGTTTATCAAGATTCTTGAGAGAGTGTTATGTCAACAAGAATAGTTGTTTATTAATTTAATCAAACAATATGCTAGATTTGGCAATGAAACACAGAACACATGTCTAACCTTTGTAGAAGCAAACTTTATGCTTATTTTGAAAACAGTTTTAGAGACGAGAATAAGCTTTCTCAATAAATGTAACATTACCTTCATCGGATTTTTAAATATATGGCATGAAATAGCTGCTCAAAAAGTGCTCCAATTTGAGAAGAGAACAAGAAAATGATTGTATCACTGATCAAGGCTCCTCAAAAGAGAGTGAGAACAATATCTTCTGATATTTTTTTTTCTTTCCTATAACTGAATGATTTTTTTTCTTTCAAGTGCAATGCTTTCATCTGTATTTTTCCACATCTTTTGTAACATTAGTGAGACTTTTGAACACCTTTCAAAAAGAACCGTGGGCACACAGAATTGACCTGGTTTCTGCCAGAAACTTGAATCTAAACACTCACTGCTTGCATGCATAGCTTGACTATTTGAACTCTATGCCTTAACTGAGCTCAGGAATTACAAGGACAGGAAATATCCTGTAATAATTTAGGAAGGAAATTAAAAAAAAAAACCTATCTTTGGGACCAAAAATTTTCTTTTAATTAGAAATGGAAAAGACTACTAGAGGTAGTAGTTTTCTAGATATTTTTATTGGATTACCTTTCTCTTGGATTGTACAGGCTTTTGGAGCTTGAGATGTTCTTTTCTGAAGTATTTAGTTACATTGGCAATATTCAGGGCTAATGTCCAACTGGACATACATTACAATCTGTAATTCACAATATAAATATTTGGGAATGCCATTTATCTAAAATCAGATTTTCATAGATTTTGAACCTCCAATGGAAATTTCACTTCCCACAATTGGTACCAATGAATCTAAGCTAATTCAGATTTAACAAATGTTAAAAATGTTTGCTAACAATAAAAAAAACCTTTTTCCCAAAAATCCTCTCTCCTTTTCCCTATACACTTGTCTAAGAGATGTTTTAGTTATTTCCTTTCTTTGGGGCAACACATTTTACAACCATTATCTATATTGTACTCACGCATGCCTTTCACAACACTCTTGCTCTGCATTGTGATGTCTATTTTCAGTCCAGTTCTTCAGTTTCTTTATACTGTGACCTTTATTTCTTTCCCTTTCCAACCTACTACACAAATTTATATCTCATATTTCCATCTTCCATTTTCCTCTAACCCCTGTCTCTCACCACTTTCTCTCTCTTTCATGCCTCTCTCATTGTCAGACTTTCCTTTTCCCTTGCTGCATGTGGAATACACATTATATCTCTAAAATGGTGATTATTCACACTTTCTTCACATCTGGCACCAACAACTGCCTCTCTACTGACTATTTAGATTAAAGCACTTAGTACACAGAAGCTCTTTATACTGTCTCCCACTGACTTATCAGTGATGCTTTTTTTTGGTCATAACTAGCTCACATATTCGTCCTCTGCCACTTTAGTCTCCACAGATGAACTTTTGACTACATGTCCGCACTGTCATTGAATCTCAAGCTCTGTTTTAATATGATTATTTGATTTTACACAATCAAAAAGAGATATTTGGCTTCACTAAGTACGGCTCCTGCTCCCTGTCTTATTAATAGCTGGGCTTACTGGGTGTTGTCCATAAGCCTCTTCAAGTCTCTTATCACATGACCTTTCTAGTATTGTGGTGCACGAACACTACATATTAATTCATCTTTTTGCCCTTGCTTTGGTTCAGCTGTTTTCTGACTCCTTAGAAGCTTCTTGTTTCTGGTTCTTTTGCCCTCTTGCTGTATTTTAAGATTGCCAAAGCAACCTCCAGCTTCATCTGAATATCTGCTCCTTTTCTTCTACTGTCACATTGTAAAGTATTCATGATAACATCTTCCTCCCAAAAAACTTACTCAAACCACTTTCACCTGCTTCCTTCTTGCCTGTAATTCCTTCCTCATTCTCAGCTTCCTCTTTGTTTCCTGCACAGGATTTCATATTTGGGAGAAGATTTGACAAAAATACCATATGACTTTTTTCTTTCCCAGATTCTTTTCCTTTCCAATGATTCCTTCTCCTTCTGCCACCTCCCTCATGTCCATTCAATGCTTCCCTTAGAGTACAGTTGCCAAGTGAAGAATACAAGTGTCTTTATTTTATAGATATATAAATTTTTCCCTAATTGAACACAGATTCAACTATTATTGCTAAGTTGGTGACTTGCACTCTACTCTAGATGTCTCTCTTTCTGGTCAATTTTAATTTTTTTATTGGCCCTGTCTAAGCCAAACACATGGAAATATAAAATCTGATTGCATTTAGGATTTCTTGCCTGTAATTGCATCAGATAACACTTCATACTTTAAAATTCAATATTTTGGAGTATTACTCTAACCAGATTTTGCATACTGAGGAACTGAACTTCCCTGGAACAATGAAGACCATTATTGCTATGCTAAATATGTTTTCTCTCTGATGCCTTCCTTTTAAAGCTACCAAGATGTGCTCTTTGTTTGACTAGAAAACCCAGCCTTAAACAGTGTTTGTGCTGTCAAGCTTGAGCTTAGAAATATTTGGGTTTATTCCTATATTTGTTGGCGCTTACCAAGTTGAGTTCTGCATTTGACACTGTCCCACATAAATTGGAGAGACATGAATGTGACAGATGGCCCACTTGGTGGACAAGGAATTGGCTGGAAGTCCACACTCCAAAGCGTTGCTATTAATAGCTTGATGTCCAGGTGGTGACCAGTGACGAGTGGTGTTCCTCAGGAGTTGGTATTGGGACTGGTGCTATTTAACATCTTTGTTGGTGACACGGACAGTGGGATTGAGTGCAGTCTCAGCAGGTTTTCTAATGACACCAAGCTGTGTGGCATGGTTGACACACTGGAGGATGTAATCCAGAGGGACCTGGACAGGCTTGAGAGGTGAGCCCGTGCAAACCTCATGAAGTTCAACAAGGCCAAGTGCAAGGTCCTGCACCTGGGTTGGGGCAATTCCAATGCAGGCTGGGTGGAGAATGGATTCTCTGCAGAACCGGTATAGAATCTTGGAGGAGGAACCAACTGTTAGAGGAGAGGATGATACATCTAGGCCAGAAACGCCAGAAAAACCAAGTCGCCGTAGACCTGGCATCAGAACTAGTTCCAAAAGGAAAAGCAGAAAGGTCATCGTTGTGGGTGACTCTCTATTGAAGGGGGCAGAGGGACCGATATGCCGTCCTGACCCGCTACACAGGGAAGTCTGCTGCCTCCCTGGAGCAAGGGTCAGGGATGTGCTGGACAAGGTTCCCACTCTAGTCAACCCCTCTGATTATTACCCCCTTTTAGTATTTCAGGTGGGCAGTGACGATGTGGGAAGAAGGAGCCTAAAATCAATTAAAAGAGATTTTACAGCCTTGGGAAGGGTGCTTAAGGGAACGGGAACACAAGTAGTGTTCTCCTCTATCCCATCAGTGTCTATCATGAGTGAGGAAATTAATAGGAAGAGACAGCAGGTGAATTTGTGGCTTCGGGACTGGTGTTATCGACAGGGCTTTGGGTTTTTTAATCATAGGTTGCCACATGAGACACCTAGTCTTCTGGGGGCAGGTGGGATGTGCCTGTCCCAGAGGGGGAAAATAATTTTGGGACGGGAATTAGCAGGGCTCATTAACAGGGCTTTAAACTAGATATGAGGGGGGAGGGGGGGATAGCAGGGCCTATTATGACTAAACTGAAGGAAAACAAGCCAGAGTTTGAGGGATGGTGTACTGTGAAGGACTCTTACAATACCAATTCAATTCAGAGAGGTGATAGACACCTAGATATTATGGAAACACCTGAGAGGGGTCTGGTAGAAAATAGGGCCCACGCTCGCGAAAAGGTGTTGGAACCAGTAGCCCGTCTGAAGTGCATCTATACCAATGCACGCAGTTTGAACAACAAACAGGGGGAGCTTGAAGCCATGATGCACCAGGATAACTATGACATAGTGGCTATCACAGAAACGTGGTGGGATGCCTCACACGACTGGAGTGCCACAATCGAGGGCTACAAGCTCTTCAGGAGGGACAGACAGGAAAGGAAAGGTGGCGGAGTTGCTGTGTATGTCAGAGATTGCTATGATAGCTCAGAAATTAAGTGTAGTGACAACAGGGTTGAGAGTGTTTGGATTAGGGTAAGGGCAAATAAAGGTGACATCGCTGTGGGAGTCTGCTATAGACCTCCCAACCAATGCAGTGAGGTGGATGAAGCATTCTATAAGCAACTCGGAGAAATATCGCAGTCGCTTGCTGTTGTTCTTGTGGGGGACTTTAACCTCCCCGATATCTGCTGGGAGTACAACACAGCTGACAGGGAACAATCCAGGAGGTTCCTGGAATGTGTGGAGGATAACTTCCTCATGCAGCTGATAAGTGAGCCGACCAGGGAAAGTGCCCTCCTAGACCTGCTCCTCGTGAACAGGGAAGAACTTGTGGGGGAAGTAAAGGTTGGAGGCCGTCTAGGGCGCAGTGATCATGAGATAATTGAGTTCTCGATCCTCGGAGAATCAAGGAGAAGGGTTACCAAAACTGCCACCTTAGACTTTCGGAGGGCAAACTTCGATCTGTTCAGAGCACTGCTAAACAAAATCCCTTGGGAGGATGCACTTAAGGACACAGGAGCCCATGAAGGATGGGCGTACTTCAAAAAAGTAGTCTTAAAGGCACAGGAGCAGACTGTTCCCATGTGCCGAAAAACAAGTAGGCGGGGTAGGAGACCAGCCTGGCTTAACAGGGATCTCTTGCTGGATCTCAAAAACAAAAAGAGAGTCTACGACCTTTGGAAGAAGGGGCAGGCCTCTCATGAAGACTTTAAAAAGGTAGCAAAGCTATGTAGGGAGCAAATAAGGAGAGCTAAAGCGCAGCTAGAGCTCAACCTAGCTGCAGCTGTTAAGGATAATAAAAAATGTTTCTACAAATTCATTAACAACAAAAAGAGGAATAGAGAGAATCTCCCTCCTTTGTTGGATGCAGAGGGAAACATTGTCACAGAGGATGAGGAAAAGGCTGAGGTGCTCAATACCTACTTTGCGTCGGTCTTTACCAGTGGAACTAGCTGTTCCCTGGACACCCAGCCCCATGAGTTAGGAGACAGGGAGGAGAAGCAGAAAGCAAGTATCACTATAAAAGAGGAAGAGATCAGTGACCTGCTAAGCCGCCTAGATGCACACAAGTCTATGGGACCGGATGGGCTGCACCCAAGAGTGCTGAAAGAGTTGGCAGACGTGCTCGCCAAACCGCTTTCCATCATTTACAGGAAGTCATGGCAGACTGGAGAGGTCCCAATGGACTGGAGGGTGGCAAATGTAACACCCATCTACAAAAAAGGCAAGAAGGAGGATCCAGGAAACTATAGACCGGTCAGCCTAACCTCAATACCAGGGAAAGTCATGGAACAGGTTATCTTGAATGCCATCAAAACCCACATAATGGGCAACCAGGGGATCAGGCCTAGTCAGCATGGGTTTATGAAAGGCAGGTCCTGCCAGACGAACTTGATCTCCTTCTATGACAAGATAACCAGATTATTGGACGAGGGAAAGGCTGTTGATATTGTATACCTGGATTTTCAAAAAGCATTTGACACTGTCCCCCATACAAATCTGCTGGAAAAACTGGCTTCACACGGCCTGGACGAGCATACGATCTGTTGGATCAAGCACTGGCTGACTGGAAGGTCCCAAAGAGTGGTGCTCAATGGACTTGAAAGGACACTGTAGAGAGGTTGGTGCTGGTCTCTTCTCACAGGTAATTAACAATAGAATGAGAGGGAACGGCTTCAAGCTCCAACAGGGTAGGTTTAGATTGAACATTAGGAAGGAATTCTTCACAGAGAGAGTGGTTGGGCATTGGAACAGGCTGCCCAGGGAGGTGGTTGAGTCACCGTCCCTGGCTGTGTTTAAGGGACGTTTGGATGCGGTACTGAGGGATATGGTGTAGGGGAGGACTTTGTAGAGTAGGGTAGATGGTTGGACTCGATGATCCCAAGGGTCTCTTCCAACCTCAATGATTCTATGATTCTATGATTCTATGATTCTATGAGAGCAGTTCTGAGGAGAAGGACTTGGGGGTGTTGGTTGATGAAGCTCAACATGAGCCGGCAATGTGTGCTTGTAGCCCAGAAGGCCAACCATATCCTGGGCTGCATCCAAAGAAGCCTGGCCAGCAGGTCAAGGGAGGTGATACTGCCCTCTGCTTCATCCTGGTGGGACCCCACCTGCAGTACTGCGTTCAGCTCTGTATCCCGCAACATAAGAAGGACATGGACCCATTTGAGCAAGTGCACAGGGGGCTCATGAAGATGATCAGAGGGCTGGAGCACCTCTCCTATGAAGACAAGCTGGGAGAGTTGGGGTCATTCAGCCTGGAGAAGAGAAAGATCTGGGGAGACCAAACTGAAGCCTTTAAACATATAAAGGGGGCCTACAGAAGAGATGGGAAGGGAAAGGACATAGCAATAGGAGGAGGGGTAATGGTTTTAAACTGAAAGAGGGGAAATTTATGTTAGATATTTGGAAGTAATTCTTTTCCGTGAGGGTAGTGAGACACTGGAACAGGTTGTCCAGAGAAGCTGAGGATTCCCCATCTCTAGAATTGTTCAAGACCAGGCTGGATGGGGTTTTGAGCAACCTGGTCTAGTGGGACCCCAGGGCAGGGGAGTCGGAGCTAGATGTGATCTATGAATTTGATATTAAATCAAAATATAAAGCTATGATATTATACTTTCCTGATTCAAAATGGTTTCTTTTTTGATACTCATTCTCCAAAAAAAAGTAAATGTTGTGCACTAGCTCTGTAAGAAAACTCATTTTTGTCAGAAAACAGCCTCTGTTAAGACTGAAAGTCAAATTGTCCTCTGTTAAGACTGAAAGTCCTACATGCCACTTATAATGGAACAAAACACAAATTTAATAAAAATGACAAAATATTAGAATTAAATAATTCAAAAGTTTAAATGACACATAGAGCATGTATAGTTAACTGGTCTAAGTATTTGTAATGCTGATCTATTGAATCTTCTGAACCTGTGGTCTCTTGTGGTAGGAACGTAAATCTAAAGCCAGAAAACAAAAAAAGAAAGTCTGAATTCCTGAAGATGTGCATATAAAAGGATGCTTTTCTGTTTCTGTTACGACTTACTTGCACTTTAATGTATCTGACTGATACGCAGATAATCAGTGGTAACTTCACTTTAAGACTAAAGCTGAGTGTACTCCTGTGAGTAACAAAGTTGCAACCCATAGCTTATCCTAGTTACAAATACAATAAACTGCTCAGATGCTCTAACTACAGTTTGACAATTACTGCTGCATTTTGCATATGATATGAAAAATACCAATCATAAGGGCACTTTTTTCTCCCTCCCCACAATTCCTTTAAACCTTTTGTCAAGACACCCTACTGTTTAATGTAAATTATATAGTTACTGGTTAGAGTTTATTTAATCCTGCTATAGCAACTGCTTATCAATATTCAAATCAGTTCTTTCAGAACAGATCCTAAATGATCATGGTTGAGTTCAATTTATCTATAATATCTATCTATCTATTTATTAAAAGGGAAAATCTGGTAATATTAGAGATGTCTGAATATCTATTATAATGTTTGGAGGGAAAAGAAGGAAGGAAGGAGGGAAGGATGGAAGGAAGGAAGGAAGGAGATGGATGAGGCTTGGGGTGGGATGCTTCCTAATGGTAAGCAAGTCTTTTATGGTCATGATATGCCTCTAGCATTTTTTGCTGGTTCCACTTCCCTGATTCTTCATTTGAATAAAAAGTTATTGTGTATTTCATGTGTTCCTTATCTCAGAATTTCAATAGCAAGAGTGTATATTTTTACTGGAAAATCCCTCTGGATCTCTGGAGTGTATGTCTCAGTCACTGTAAAGGAGAACAATTATGTTCTAATTAACCTTTAGAGTTCAAGAGAGCTTAATGGTGGCTGTTGATGAACAGAGGGAGATGAGGTGATAGCAAGGTCCAAGTAAATGAAGCCTGTACAAAGAAAGTGAATAGAGATGTTTTAACCTGCTTTTGGCAAAGCAGGTAAACTTAAGTGTTTTGTTTTGGTTTGGGTTTTTTTTTGTGTTTTTTTTTTTAATCTGCTAGAAAAAGAGATGTTTTGTTTTCAGATAGATTGGTTTCTTTGATACCATTTAATTTAGAAGCTGATCATCCTACAAGAAAAGAATATTCTACCTTAATGTTTGGTAGCATCATTATTGCTCTTTTCTAGAGATTATTGAGATTAATACAGTGATATATCATGTCAAAGCATCTCATGCTGTGCTAGATACAGTGAAACAGTCTTACTCTTACCCTGTGAACCAAATTTGTGGGGCATATTTATAACCATTGTTTGTGTTTTCTGGCAATATAATCTGCATAGATCGGGTTCCCTTTTGGAAAAAAAAATTGAAGATTTCTGAACCTTTTAAGTTGTGTACTATCTACTACAGTCTCTAGCTGATGTATTTCAAATCACTTTTTAAGGTGCTACTGTTGGTACCAAGGAAGAATTAGGGTGGTTATCATCCTGGTACTTGCTAGCAAGTCACCAAGAACCCAGCCTCTGATTGTAGGGCTTCATGCAAGCTTTTTGGAATAGAGGGCATCTCCAGTCTTTAAGACAAAGCTGAAGTGTTGGAGTTAAAGTAATAGAGTGAAGCAGAGTAAACTTTTTACAAAGAATCAACAGATTTTATGTGATTTCACCAGCCAGCTCTAGTTAGGGGATGATATTGCAAAAAATGGAGTGAGATATTGTAGGGGAAAAAGGGAGAATATGACAAGGCTGAGGAAGAAGATAAACGGTCCAAGTGAGGAGTAAAATCACTGTGACTAACAAACAGAAGACAGGAGGTTGGATTGATTCAGCAGTCAGTATAAGACTGAGAAAATATAATCAAGATATTCTCTCAACATATACTTTGGCTATACTTTTCCTGTCTATACTTTGGCTATTTTTACAACAATGTCTCTGGGCTGGAATTTCTGGCTGGTTCTTCCCAGTGTTTTTCCCCTGAAGCCACAATTTAAAGAAGAAAAAGAGAAGTGTCACTCCCAGCATCAATCAGTAGCAAAAGATTAAAACAACCTTTTACCCTCACTTCTCCCTCCTCTGCCCGTGAAAAATCAGATAGAGATCTTTATTTGTTATTTTTCACTGCAATATTGTAAAAAATTTTGCCTTATCAATTTCTTTGTTGTGGCATATCAGCGTGAATGAGGAACACTGAGAATTAGCTAGACGTTTTTGGTACAGCAATTACCTTTCATCATACAGCTTCTGCACTAGGATATAGAAAATGAAGCAGATCTGTTACATATTTTTCCAAAAACTACTTTACTGTAATGAAACATTGTAGTAGTGGCAACAAATCACAAATGGTAATTTGGACTTGCTATGCAGCCAATTAAAATTCTGTGTAAAAGCATTGGCAAGATAATATTTTCTGTCTAATATCATAGATTTTGCCTTAACTTCTCTTGTTCTGGGCATTTTAAGTGCTAATGCACTTATCTTTCCAACATTTATTTGCCTGGTTGACAAAAGATTATTTTCAAGAATGGAGATGTCTTATATTCTCATACAGTTAAAAGTGCGCTGTACTATAGCAGTATGTTGAAACTACTGATTTATATACTCTCTAGCAGATAGATAAAACACTCTCCAGCCTGATCAATGTTCCACAGAAATTATTATATAGTGCTTTAAAAATTATTAATTCTTCATCATGAACTTTCCACAGATTTTAACTTGATTGGCAGTCCAGCTTATGAAAAATACATGACTGGAATTAGCATGGTTTTGCAGACTGCCAATGATAAATAAATATAGAAACAGGAAATTATAATGTTACCTTTCTACAGTAAGTTTTGGATCAACCTGCCCTTCACTTTCATTATCACTACTCCAGACCTCATCAACAAGGAGGGATCCTTGTTGTTCTTTAATACTTCACAGTGACTACTCTTCTCAAGCCCACTTAGTTTGCACCCTTTGATATAGCAAAATATGCCTCTTTCTTTTAAATAACTCCTTATGAGAAAGTAATTGCATTTTCTTATAAATGGAGAATACTTTCCTACTTTTTATGATGGCAAAAAAATCTTCAAATGTGACAAGAATTTAGTTACATTCCTTTTGAGACAAAGCACTGATGAAAGAACTGTCATTGGCACTCTAAGAGATGCTCACTAGAGAACAGACGCTATTGCACCGGGCTCTGTCAAGCGGTAACTTCATGTGTGGAACTCTCCAAGGAGCAAAAATCGTTTATACTTCAGCAACTTCTAAATACAAAGTATGGTGTGACCGTGTTTGCAACAAAGAGGCATTTCTGCAAATCTTTGTTTAGGTAGTTTTGTTCATGTGGTGCTACTGGGGAATGAAATGGAATGGGGTAGCTAGTGCCTGTAGTAATGAAATCAGATACATTTTGTGCAGAAGCACAGAATATAAATAAATGTCAAGTTCTGGGAGGACCACTGCATGGAGCAATCTCCCTGCTGGTATGTGACATGCCAAAGCGACTCGAGAAACACTTGCCAAAGACAACTCCTCTCTCTAACTGACACTTCATATAACTGGCTCTTGAAGCTTAAAGAAAAAGAGACTGACAGAATTATGGGAGCACTATTTTGGAGTGCTTGATTCAGAGAGGGGAAGTTAATCTATGCTACTGGGTTTACTAGGTCTTTGGGAAGCCACAAGTTTGCCAGTAGCCCTGAAATAATAGACAAGTTTTGAAACAACTGAAAAAAAAGAAAATCCTACTGAATCGCAAAACTTAGTCAACAGTTACTGTATTTGGAGACAGGCCCATAAAAACTCCCCTGTCTTTGCACTGAATCCGCATTGGTTTTTCACAGTGGTTTCTGTGTTTTCTTCAGCTACAGACTCTTAAGTACAGCCAGAACTCCACACAACTGGAGTTCAGAGATTCAGAAAAGTCCTTCAGAAAGGCTCAGAAAAATAATGATGCTTTACCTTTACTAAGTATTCCTGGTAGAGGCTTCAATATATCCCTATATTTGGTTCAATAGGTTTCTGCTTTTGGAACCCTTGGTCTTGACAAACGAGTCAGAAAGAAGCATGAAATGATGCTTCACTCCATGCCTGCTCTGCATGCACCTTGTATGACAGGGTGTCAGTCATGGTGCCTGAAAGAATGCCTCTCTCTGCTGCTGTAGTCAGTCCATCTCAAAACCCACTGACTTACAAGAAAGCCTTCTTTGCCAGATGACAGAAGATTGTGGCTTAATGCTTGAACTAACCATTAAATAAATGTATAAAATAGTAGGAACAAAACCCTTCCATTTGCCTTAGAAGACCTAGACTTTCTGAGATGCTTTAAATGTTCAAATGTAAAAAGTAGCCTCTTGAGAAACAAAAAACTGCATGTGGCTAATGCTTAGTATTTCAAGAGACAGTAGTAATGCCAAAGAAGTCTGAGATGATAGTGCTTGAAATAAATAGCCCTAAACATTGTTTGCTAGGTTTGGGACAGCAGGCATGGTTTAGGGTACCCTGACAACAAACTGGAAGGAAATAATCTAGTGAAAGTGTAAGTGCCAATGGTTATGCATCTCAATCATTGCAGTAGTTGATCAAATACAAAATTTTAGCCATAGTTTTATGAGGGATGTTTGGCATCCCTCATAACTGATGTGGCAGTTTCATGAATCCACTCTTCTCTTTAAACTTTCTCTTTGTATGCTTGTTCCCTCTTTTTAGCAGCATCTTGACATGTTTTGAAACATGATTGCTTCCACTGGACAAAAGATACCATATTTTTCTTCACCTCCTCTTACCCTGAACACTTTTCTCCATCTCCTAATTCCCTGAATGTCACTTCTGTCTTTGCCTCTGTTTGCTCTCTCCACCTTCGTCATTCCTGACCTCCCTTACTTAATTTCCTTCTCTTCTCAGAGCGCCTGCAATCCCCTTGAGATTCTTTTCCCGGTCACCGGAGGTTCTCAGGAGGACTGTCAAAGCAGAATAAAGCTGTTTCATCCAAGGACTTTTCTTAGGCTTACTTTGAAATGGACAATAAAGATAGGGTAAATGTCCACAGGTCATCAGATACTAATTGCTTCCCCAAGTCCTGTGAGCTGGAAGAGGAGTGATACTGCCACTTATCAGCTTTTGCACTTCCTTCTGAATCATGTTATGTTCTTGTTTTGCTTTTAAGTTTCTGTCTGCAAGTGATTACATGATTTTGCAATCCTGTGGTGTCATACATTCAAGAAAGCCATTTTTAGCCTTTACATACATAATTATAAGAATGGAAATACAATCCTAAAGTTTCTAATACCATAATCCAAATAAACACCAAACTTATTTTAAGTACTATGACTTTTCATCCTGTTGTGATATGGCTTAGAGTAAACTTCTTTTAAAAATAAAAACTGGTAGGTAGTACTGAGGGCAAAGAGACGTCAACTTTACTTTTATGAAAAGTTAGTATTAAAACCCTGAAATAATAGCTGTGCTAACCCTTTGCCAACCCTGATTGCTGCTCCACCCTATTGGGCTGGAAACAACATGCCAAACTATAACATATGTGACTTTAGTTCTTGAATTCTTTAAAACAGGAATCAGACAGGTGTGTAGGAATACCTGTGTCACAGAGGCGCAAGACTGTTCTACTCTTTTGGTGTTGCAGTGCTATATTTTTCCTTGCCTTTTCAGCTTTTAATTATTAGTTTAACAACAAAATAAAATACAACAAGCACCAAGACAGACTGTGTTTCTTTTCCTAACTCAAATTAAGGGTACTCTGCAGTAGCATCATGCAAGATGCTGTGGGTTAGAACTGAGCTTCTACCAATCTTCTGGTAACAGTTAAAAGAGATGAGATACAGAAACAGAGTATGCATGTTTTGCTGCACTTGCTTATTCATTTTCCACTTTATCATATAGTCTGTGTTTAGGGCAGTAGTTTGGGATGTTTTGAGAAATCCAGCACAATACCTGGACAAAAAATCTATTTACTTTTACATATTCCCTAGGCACGATGAAATGAGGAAAAGTAGTGTTGCAGAAGCTTCAATGTGCTTAAACCTCTGGCTTACAGAGTCTGACTTAGAAACGGTGGGTACAACAGGCGATATTTCATTGATCGAGGAGAAACACCAACAGGTCTATCTTAGTGTTCTTCAAAATAAGAGGGAGGAAAGAAAAGCTCAGATACAGCAAAGAAATGAAAAAATTAAAAAAATCAGCCTAAGTCTGTGAACAACTGCAGATGGAGCTATAATAGACAGAGGACCCAAGTAATCAATAGCAAGACACCATTAAATTCTGTTAATAAAGAGCCCACAAATATATCAACTAACTAAGCTACCATCAGTAGCAGATTCAAATAAGTAATTAAACTGTAGTTTTCCTTGTGCTAATTTTAAAAGTCAAATGATTGCTCAAAACTATGAATTAGACATGGGAAAAAAGAAGGAAATGTTGGGATAACTTCCTCAGTTAGTGACATCTTGCCATGTACAAAGTTAAATGAATGAATTTTCAAAGTATCGGAGAGATAAGCTGGATGGTAGAAAGCTAGCAAGTGTTTATAGAAACTACATTTCTACTACATCACTGTCAGGTGCAATAAAAGCAGCTACATGGAAGTTTCAGTACCTGACAGACTTAGACTTCTAAATCTGGGTGGGGTATTTCCATCTCTTTAAGCTGACTTCTATTCTTTTGTTATTCTATTAAACTACTGTAATCAAAGTATTATATAAAGGACAAATGATATATAAAGGACATTGAAAGAGTTTATTTTTACAATAGTTCAGAAATGCTCTATGCTTGCAATGGGAAATGCAGCTCATACAGTTTAATAAATTTCCTGGATACTATATGTGAGTCTTTAGGCAGGGCCTGAAGTAATCATTAAACTGTGGTCTTTCTTAAGCCCTTTCCAGGATCCTGTGCATGGTGCGCTCTCCAGCTCTGTCTTGCCTCCACGTGAGACAAAGCTCAGGTTTTCATACTCCCCTCACACACTTGAATTCCTTGGGAAGGCAGCTACCTTGGCCAGAAGGTATCTATGATATAACCAGGCTAGATTCATGTGTTTGACAGCTGGTTGATCGGAAAAAGGGGCAATGCCACACGCTATACCTGCCTCTCTCAGTGTGACCTTTATGGTTAATAAAGGCAGATTCCATCTTGGGTCAAAGTTTGAAAACTCTGGCTGTTTAAAACACTTTTCTTTCTTTTTCTCTGAGTTACACCAACCTGTGTTTCCATGGTGATAGAAATGAAAATCTATTGGCAGCTTGTAGGCAGGCAGCAGATGACAGCTCTCAGTACCAGATTTCAGCAGTTGACTTTCAAATAACAGTTCCAAGAACCCGCTGCAATAACAAGCACAAGGATTTTAGTACAATATTGGCTCCTCCTCTACGTATTACTTAAAAACAGAGGGAACGTGGCTTGAGGATGAAATTATTATTCAGAGAAATGTTTATGCCTCTCTATTGACAACTGCTAGCTTGTGCTTTTTTCGTTTCAGTTCTGCAATGTACACAGTGTGCATAGATATAATTGTATACTTTCTATGCGATACCTATGGGACAGTGCAATTTTTTATATTCCAATATAGTTGGTATTGCTAAAGTGAGATAGTTTAGGTAAAGAAACTTGTAGGAGGCCTAAAACACTCCAAGATATGGAAGAGAAGAAACTCTCAAAAATTTAGGGAAAAATTTAGGATGTTTTTTCATGGAAACCATCAAATGTAGATTCCAAGGAAGATTCCCAGAAAGAAATCGATAAAGAGAGAAAAGGTGATTCGGGGATTCTCTGGAGAGCTTACCAGGAAGGAACAAAACAGTAAAGCACAGTTAGAGAACAACTTTTCGCTCTGTTTGTGAGTCTTCCAGAACTGATCAGAAGCAATCACAGATAGTCATCTTGTGGGTGCCAAACCTGTACTCCCCTTATGACTGCATTTGATGCCAGCATTAATGCTGGCCTTCTTCCCAGTGCTGCTGATAGTGTGGGACTTGCATGCTACTACTAATTTGTAAATCAGATCATGAGGAAGAAGTCTTTCATTGTTGTCTACTTTTTCTTTCCAGAACACAGGTGGTGAAGCTTTTTTCCTTGCTAATTCATTGTCCTACTAGAACTGGCCAATATTTATTTTAATTGGAGCTGGAAAACTCTGAGCCAACAACTGCTTGTATATTTTACAAATTTTCCTTTGTATATGGCTTGTATGGTTTATATATGATTTTGATGATGAAATATACCTTTTTCAGATTGAAAGCACATCAGTTGACAGTAATTAAATCCATTTCACTTATTTCAGTACCGCAGAAGCCTTGTGGAAGCCCTCTATTCATAGATAAATTTCTAAGAGGTTTTCTTTCTTGTCACTCTCTCCTGAATGTTCCCAAATAAGTCAAGGTCAGTCCAGTAAATCACTTCTCATGAAAGGTCCCAAAAGCTCTGAACTGTTAATCCCGAACTCTTCTCCTCACCTCCAGCACTAGAAAAATGATATGCAATGCAGCTCCTGATGAATATTGACCAAAAGTCAGTGACTTTCAGTTGGCTATTCAAGAACATTGACCTATCTCTCTCAGTTGATTCAATAACTATGAATAATGATAAATGTTCTGGAGAAAACAGCAAAATGAGAGATTTCTCCAAGAGGAGTAAAAGGAAAAAAGAGTCCATGGCTAGTTGGTGCATACTTCATTTTCTCTGAGTGACAGTGCTTTCTGTGGAAAACTACTGCCCGAACGTGTACCCACACAGCTGATTGCTCTTGACAAGAAAGCACATTTTTTTCCTAGCACCTTCTGGTGCTTTGCTAACAGGTGGTTCTAGCTTCTAGGCTGCATCCAGCTTTCTCAACCTACTTTCTGTCTTGAATAAAGAGAGTTAAAGACAGTTAAGTTCTTCCCCCATGCACATATTTTCATCACTATACCTAGTGTTTCTCAGGAAATAAATGCATGTATGAAAAAGCCTTCTCTCACCTCTTGCCCTCAAAGTAGGAGGCAATTGATTTGAATTCATGCCTGGAAGTTTTAAAAAACTTCCATGCATCCCAATTGTCTTGCTTCAGCAGTATGAGAATTTCATACCTGGTTATACAATGTCACGCTGCTTCTATTGGAAAAAAGCCTTAGCAATGGCACTCCTGGACTGAGTGACCTGGTAGTCTATTTAGGAAAAAAAAACCCAAGGATTGGGAGACTTCTGTGAGATGCTAGCTATTGCTTTACCTGTTTCTGCATACTGCTTAGCGTAACATCTTTAGTTAGTCCCAAAACTTCCAAGATTGCAAGAGGAAGTAAGTTTTCATAAGTGCTTCAGCAGGGGGGGAAAATAAAGATCCCATTTCTTGGGGCAAAGTGTATGTTCCAAAGGACAGAATAAAAGCAGAATTGTTTACAAACGAGATCCTTTCCTGACCTTCTAGTTTCCCGATTAAGCCAATCTTGGTTAGAACACTCTATATCATAAGCCAGGTATTGATCATTACGGGCTTAAAATAGGGATGTGGAACTATTCTTAAGAGTTAAGGCTTCATTCAAATTGAGTTTAAGTGTTATGCCTTTAGCCTCGCACATGACTACAGGCTTTCTTCGTGACCCTTTTTTTTTGTTCTAGGCATTGGCAGATTTAGCTTTCTGAGGAATACCATTCATTTTTTTGCTCAGGACAGCCCCATTTCCCTAATGATGATTTCTTGGAATTAGCTCCTAGGGAAAGAATGTCTTTTCCCAATAAACAGAAATATTTTTGTCACATCTGTCAACCGCTGTCATGGGAACCATTCCCTACAAAAGTCTTGAAGATGTAAAGCTCTGGGAGATGGTGCTGACTGGATCTCAAAGACAGTCAAGTTTATTAAGTTAATTTTGAACTTTCATCTTCATCCATCTGCAGTGTCTCATGTTGAGAAGTATTTTCTCCCATAAAATTGTTTTCCTGTTTCTTTAAAGGTACACATTTTTAGGATCCCTGGTGCTAACACGTATAGTATGCTGAGTTCACTAATTGCCTGTTACTTTCAGATGAGGGCACCAAAACCTGTTCCTTGAAGACCATAATCATTAAAATACTTTGTTTAAAGATGCTCAATTCACTGGGAGTGATGCCAATTGAATTCTAATAGAGTATGAAAGGTAGCATTAAACAAACCAAATACAGGCCTGATAGGATTAAACACACAGGAAGCTCCGCTGAGCCTGTAAGGATGCTGTTGGGAACCATTATATCTAAAGCTGACGTGTGTAGTAATAGATATCGATTCTGATGCCTTTGTTAAAGGGAAATTGATAGATGTTATGATTTGTTCCTAGTAATGGGAGGGGAAGTATACATATGCTAAACTTACTTTAATTTGTTAGTGTCCAATATGCCTAATTAGAACATTGGTAGGTTTCCATGGAAAGGAAATGAAGAGAAGGAAAAAAAAAATTCTTGAATAATGAATCTTGTTGAAGCCAGACAAATATTGTCTCATCAGCCATCAGTCATTTGTGTTTCAATTACCGTCATATGGGTGCCTGTTGTGGCTGCACCTACGCCAAACATCCCCTTCTAAGCTACATGCTTCCTCTTGTCATCCAGATCCAATCTTTTTCACTGACTCATGATTACTTCTTTACAGATGTTGTAGTTTTATTGTCTCTTTTTGTCTAATAAGGTAAAAAAGTAATGGATGTATGGATATATGAAAGGCCCAACTAAAAGTGAAATTTGTGAATTTGTGAAAAAGGGTATCTAAAACTCCCATTCCTTTGGGCATGGAAGGAGTTTTTCAGTGGCCTACATGCTACAATTTAAATTCCCTATTTCCTGTGGTTGGTAAGGCAAAGAGAGACAGAGAAAACACAGGCTCAGAGGTGGACCTTTTAAGGAAAGGTGGGCCTTTCCTTAAAAAAGGAAAAGATTTTTTAAGAAACCAAGCTGAAACAGTTTACCTTCAAGTAATCTGCTAAAGCAGAAAAAACACTCAATATAACATTCCTCTGTTTCTATTAAAGGCATATTTACAGTACAAGATTGTTCTTTGTGAGGAAGTAGCTAAAATCTTTAATATGCTTAAAAAAGTAACAGATAATACAATGGCACATGTACCAAGGAGGTCAGAAATTGGCACTGTATGAATAAAATATCTAATTTTATATTAATATGCATATGCAAACTCTTGTAACTGATGTGACATTTAGTGTTTTTTGGGGTCTTCCAGGCTTTTTTTTTTTTTTGGTTGGTTTGTTCTTTGTGAGTTTGTAACGAGTCAATCTAATAGAGTCAATGCATTATGGTTTAGGAAAATAATAGAACATATTGAGTGAATGCTGGTGGGCTGCAACATAAACAAGAATGTTTAGATGGTCACAGCCAAAGTGGAAACTGGAAGAGAAATAAATGCAAGAAAACCAATGGCACAAAGTCTGGGTCTATTGGCATAAACATGGGGCGCTCAGCCGGTTGAAGTGTGAGAGTTTAAATTAGTGAAGAACAGCCTCAGAATTATTTTATTACTTAAGCAATAATCTGAAGTGTACTTCTCTGCTGAGATTCAGTTAAAATTCTCAGCATTTGATGATCCTTTGAATCAAATCACAATATATGAAAATGTGTACTTGTGTTTGCATGCATATGCATCTCTCTATGTATATTTATCTTTATTCTCTTTCTTTTCTTAGAGTGTTCTAACATCTAAAGAAAGAAAAAATTGAAATCCATCAGAATTAAAGTACCATGTAAAATAGCAAGTTTTAATGTTTTAATGTTATGCAGCAGAACTTTTAAGAAACTAAACACATACTATATACATTTAAAGCAAAAATCTGTCTCTTTTATATCTCTGGAGCTGTTAAACAGCTGAAAAAAACCTGAAGCATATAAAACCTCAGATGTCAAAACCCAATTCTTTGGTATGCATTATGAAACTTACTTAACTTTTTTAGTGTTGTACAGAATTTACAGATTTGGAACAAACTATGCCTTTGAGGTGACAGCTATTAATACATACTGTAGTGAGCTAGTGCAGGGATACTATGCATTCATTTTAGGGTGTATTAAGGTATCCTGGTTAGTACTCCAAATTTCACATACTATCCAAGAGTTGTCAGAGTGGTGGTATACCAGGGTGGCTATAAGTACTGAAGAGTATTATTCCTAACTATGGGGAAAATATTCTTATGACACAAAAATGCCAATTTGTGATAAAGGAACCATTTTAATAGTAGGCTATCATGAATTAGTGACAACAGAAAATATTAAATGTAGGTAATTTATCAAAATATACTGTAACTTCTAAGTCTCATAGAAGACTTACTATAGTTAAAAACCACAATCCCATTCCAAACTCCCCACATTTACAGAAGTGTTGCATCATAACAATACAAAATCCAGTGAGGGCATTCTCAGTAGCATTTTAATGAGGTATTATAATTTTGAAGCAAAGAAGTAGAGGTGTTTCAGGATATGGGCATGAGCAATGTATTTCACTTCCATAGACTTTTAAAATCTAGGGTTAAGTTTTGCATTGTATGCTTTCCCAGGAGACATCATTTGGACTGTTTTCATTCGTTTGCATTAATATTGCAGAAACTTCTCATTAGCTACCTATTATATTCCATTTATCCTTTTTTTTTTTTCTTGAAATAGGCAATTCCTTCACTAATACTAAATCTCTAGATAGTTTTTCCCTTTCTTTTGCCATTATTCACTCTTATTCATATTTTAAATCTGTTTTTCCCACCCTTTTTCATTACTTACCGGATTTAATTATTACCGGATTGTATTTGGCCATTTATATTGTCTGTTGTTCCTATTGGTTGCAGCTTGCTCAACATTTTGACATAAACAGGACAACTTAAATTAAAAAATCTAGACTATACTGTGCATTCAAACAATCCATATAGATTATTTGGTTGTTGCCTTTTAGGAATGGGAAGAAATTTTTTATGACAGGAATTTTGACTCTTTTCCCAACTAAGACAATGTGAATCTGTGTGCAATGCTTTTATATTGAACACTGCATTATACATTCTTATATTTTTTTAATGCTCATATGTATCCTTTTGTGATGGAATCTATTCTTATTGCTTCACTGTTTGCTAAATGAAACACAGGTTTTCCTCATTAGTGTTGGAATATATCTTACATATACTGAAAGCTGTGGGTTACCAGAGAAATCTCACCTTTTCAAGAGGTTTTTTTTTGGTATATTTATTTTTATGTTGTTAGTTTATGCAATGATAGCACAACTTTATTTTTCTTCCTCTTCTTTGCTTGTTCTGTGACAGTTTTATATTGATAAGGTGCACTGTTCTACAGACAAGTTGATTGTTCTCACATTTTTTGTGTGTGATAAAAATATTGAGCTTAAAATTATTTTTCATTTTACTGTTACTGAAGTAGGCAGCAGAAAAAGCCATATTCTACAGTGCTTAGTATTGCATAAGAAAGGCAAGGAAAAGCCAAATAAGTAAATAAAATTCACATCCTATCATGATCCCCAAAGGAAAACATTTATTGTGCAGCAGGATGTAAGAATCTTTTTTCTACTTGAACAGGTAGTTGGATCATTCTCTAGAAACCAAACGTGCCATAATGTCTAGTTGCAGCAAATCTGTCACTGACACCTATTCACTTCAATATTCACGGTCCATCTGAGGATGAAAGGGCTAACTTACCTTTCATTGTTACTAGTAGGAAGAGGGAGAAGTGATGGTGAGCATCTTACCTCTATCACTCAAACTATAAACTGGTTTTCACTGTGTCTTCCTAGCAGGAAAAGACACAGTGTTGGTTAATATTTTTGCATGTAGTCTTAAAACTTGTAAAAATGTAGACACCAAAACTTCAAATACTTGATACTTTAGATGTTTATTATTTTATCTGCCATATTTTTTCAGCAGACAGATAAAGTATTTGTACTTATTTAGTGGAATGGCAATTTGCATACGGTAGTTAATTTTACGGTCTGTACTACTAGGGTTTTGCTCCGTGCTCTGCAGGCTGCTGTACCTGCAGCATGACATGACATGCTTAGTCGCACATTGTTGCGGTAGAGCTGACCGACTCACATTCCAAACAATTTGCATGGGACTAAATAGATTTTGGTGCTGGGTTTTTGTAACTGAACTGCCAAGTGTTAAGGGCTGTATGTGAGCATAATAGTATCTCACTGTGAGAAGATAATGAAAATAGCTTTTGACAAAACAGCAAGACCAAAAATGTTTATACATTTTACAGTATTTATAAATAACTTTGTAAAGATAAACCTGAAGTGTACCCAGGGATGCTGAATGGAAAGTGACAACCAGGCATAATAATTGTTCTATAAGAAAGAGCTTTGGGGAAGTACTGAATGTATAGCTTAGTTCTTGGTAAAAAAAACAAGCATGCACTTGTGGTCACTTACTGTAGCAGCCTGTGGCAGACTTAGAACAAGCAGGACTACCTCATGTCAACTATGGCCATATCTCTGAATGCTGTATACAGAGATATCCTCCTTTACCATTTGTGGTGTCAAAATTCATGGCTCTCTCCATCCTTTTTCATTCCCAGTATAGCTGCACAAGAAAAAGCAAGACACTGCCACCAACACAATTCTTAGTGCTCACAAAATATTCTTTCTCTCTTCCTTGAAGAAAAAATAGTAAGCTACCTGTTAGGTTTTAAATGTTGGAGGCTGCTGTGTTATGCTTACAGTCTGGCACAGAAACTATGAAGCTGGTCATTATCAGGTGCAGGATGAACCTCTCAGCTAAACTGAACTGAAAAAATAAGTGCTGTTCTCCTGCACTGACCTGGTAGGCTGGAAGTTCTCTGCTTCATTATCAGGTAGGACGTTAGGTAAGAAGCACTTTTCTGTAAGGCAATAAAGAGACAAGTGACATTCAATCCTCTTAACTGATGCCACTAGCAAGAGAAGCAAAAGACTGGAGGTCCTGAAAATCATAACATTATAAATAAGAATGAGATTGTTGGCTCATGTAGAAGTCAGTACAACAGGTTTGACTAGTCCCCCATACACTGCAAGCCAAATCAAGTGACTATTAATTCTGAAGAGTATCTTAATACATCAGGCTACTGCCTATAATCCTAAAAGTCAATTATGCTTCCACCATCTTGTGTGTTTCTATTTTGTATCCTCCATATCAGTCTCCTCAGATTTAATTTTGTCTAACAACTTTAGCAGAAACACTTATATAAGAATCTTTCTTTTGTAACTCTAGAGTGATGTCATCCTCTTGGTCTGCCTGCTCTTCCAAGGTCCTACGTAGATAAAAGAATTAGCTGCAGAGCTATTCTGCTAAATATCATGTCTAGTTTAAACCTGAAGCAGTTCAGGTTTTGCTCTTTTCTTCTCAGATTTGGTCAAAGATAATCTGTCTCTTTCAGATTCCTATCCAGCTATTGTTACTAACATGTACCCAATTAATATATTTGAGCATCTCAGTTCTCATCCTCAGACCATCCATATAAGCTAGGGCGTGTTATTAGCCTCAAGGTACAATATAAAGGCCAAAAAAGGTTAAGTGACTTTGCCATGATCACAGTAAACATTTGGTCTCTGAGGTCCCAGACTAATGCTTTCACCAAAAGAACTGTCCTTACACATTAATATAGCACTCAAGCATGCTTAATAGTTTCCTTCTTAACTCTGAGACTAGAGTACTGACTGCCAACTTTTGTGTATTAGGTTTCTATACGAGTTGATTCTTCTTGATTGCAAAAGAGAAATTGAACAGGGTAATGTCGGTAAAGCTGTGAAAGACAGTATCTGTTATGTTTTTTCTTGGTTTGCCATTGAAATTTATTAAGGAAGATGACATCTTTGTTGAAGGACAAAGGAATGCCTTCAAGAGGGGAGAAAATCCCTTGTAAGAAAATGAATTTGCTACTGAGGAGAAGAGATTCTAGATTCAACATGAGGCAGAGGAGGGAGAAAACAGGAACTAGAAAACTGATGGCTTGCAAAGCAACTGGTGACAAAAGTGGGGAGCATGCAGTCAGGTCACAGAGGAAATAAAAACTTCCTTTTTGAAGCATTGGAGTAGTCTGTGAAGCTGTAACTGATTCACAGAGTGACTGAAACAAAACCTGGAACTTGCGTGTAAGGACATTTGTTCATAAGAACACAGGACAGATCCTTTATTTTTCTCCTTTGACCTAGTTTTATTTCTCTCAGGAAAGAAAAAAAAGCTTATAGACTAGTAAACCCTGTCTTCTGAGTTTACAAGACACAAAATATGAGAAACAACCCAAGGGATATCCATCTCAAATCTCTTGATAGCTCAGGGTCCCATAACAAGAACTTATTTCTGGTTTTATTACTACAGTATTAGGAACAAATTAGAGGTGTTAAATGGTTAAAATGGTTTTGGTCAAGATTTCCATCTCCCAATTTGGATAACCTCTGCATATGACAGGATGGCTATTGTCATGGTTTGGGCCAGGTTGGCCAATGACAAGACAGCAGATGTTCTCCCCCACCTCTCTCCCCAAGGAGAGGAAGAAGAGTGATAAAGAAACTTACGAGTTTAGAAAAACTTAAACTGCTTTAAATAAATATTATTAATAAAAAAGGTAATAATGAAAGAGATGCAATATATATAAATATATACAAAACCATATCAAGTTCCCAGGGAGATGTCACTGGCAGGCACTGGGAAAGTTCCAGACTAGACTCAGTAACAGATGGGTAACAAATTCCAGATCTAGCTTCAGGAACTCATGGAGCAAGATCATAGGCAGATGAACTCCTTGGATTTTAGTCTTTGATGAAATGGAGCTACTGAAGAAAGACACCCTTGAAGAAGAGCAGCCCTGCCCCCTTTGATCCCTCAGCTTTTATACTACTGAGTGTGGCAGATGGGATGGAACACCCTACTGGTCAGTTTGGGTCACCTGGCCTGTCGACGCCTCCCCACAGGTACAGCCCCTCCAAGAGTAAACAACCACCTCAGCTGACCCTGGGTGCCACAGCAACAAGGATAAACCAGAGCCTTTCTCACTGAACAGAAGGTTGTCTCTGCTCCACCCCAAACCAGAACAGCTGTAAAATACTGTTGTGGCTGTGCAAAAAGGAAACGGAGAAATTGTCCTGGAGAGCTCATTCAAGAAGGCACAATAACATTGAGGGCTGGAAAGGAGAAGAGGGGTGGTTTGCAAAAAAAGCTTCTGAGTTAGCTACAGAAAATCCAGTGTAACTCCATTCCACAGACAGACTAAGAAATGTCTACAAAGTGAACCAGGCAAAATATTTTGCATGCATTTAAACCAGTCCAGCCCCCTTGGATCATGACATTGTTGTAAGGTTTCTGCTCACAGAGTTGCTGTAGAGCCCTGCTCTGGTGTGTCATTATCAAGACAAAGGCTGATGCATGTCCTGATCAGAGAGAACTCCTTACTCTAAGCTAAATTTAAACACATCCTCAGATTCCAGTTTAAAGGCTTTTCTTCCTAGGGATAAGCATAAGCACATCTTTATCTCTGATGAAGGGTCATTTCTTAGACAGTCAAATTAAAAAACATATATATATTTCTGCTGTGTTCTGAAACACCATGTGAAATGATTATTTCCTGTCAATATTCTAATCATTGACTTCAGAGTGGTTTCTGAGGCCTGAAGATGTATACCTTTTAATGTAACTAACAAATAACTAATTCTCAGATTGCCCTTATACTCTTTCTTTTCTAAATATACTTTCTTCTGAAGTGCTTCCAAGTGAAGCAGATGTAAGTTTATAATTAACATAATCTTTGGTTCCTTAATTTTTACTAATTCTGGCCTTTTATTCAGTAGGTCTTATCTTAAATGAAAATCTAAAATCTGATGAATAAAAAGAACTTTTTTTCCCTTTGTGATCGTGGGCTTCACTCACTGCTGGCTCCTGAGGCTGTTAGGCACCACAAGCACACTCTCTAAGGAAATATTTGGAAAAATTATTTAACACAGACCATTAACTAACTGTAAAAGCGTAAGAACAATAACAGATTTAGGACTTCAGGTTTATTAGGAAACCGTCGCATGTGGAGCTACACATAGAGAAATAAGATAACAGATAAATAAGAAAAAATGGGGCAAGAAAGATATTGAAAGCCCAAGAGATTTCCATGTAGATGCTATTGACTGTGAAGTTCAAGCGAGTGTTCATTGCATAAACAGGGAGCTACAGCTTTTGAAGGTGCTGAGTGAACTCCTGCGTAATTGGTGGGAGCTGCGCAGCCCAGACTCAGACTAAACGCTAGCTAAATCTCTGTGCCTTTCTTTTTCTGTCTTTGGAGGTAGAAAGCTAATAGGGAGTGCTATCAAGTAGCTTAGCACCTGGTTACCTGCAGGTGGCTGATAAAAATCTAACAGAAGACCTTAAATGTGAGGCGTGTATTCTGAATTTAGAGTCCACCAGTCACTATCTCAGTAAAAATATCAAGATGGCCTTTAAATTTAAAAGCCTAAATAGAGTTTATAAGCTTCCATCCCATGTTTGAAAAACTGTATGCCTCCAGGGAATAAAATCAAACATGTATTTTATTTACTTATGTAATTTATCTTCGGGTTATTTTCTCATAGAAGAATGTAGACCTTTTTAAGGACTGTGTATCTGCACTATAAGGAGAATGCCATCTATAGTTTTTCTAATGCTTTTCTTTTTAATGTTTTTAAGTGGCATTTTGAAGATTAGAGTTAGAAACTTAGCCAGTTAGCGGCTAGCACTGTATTGTAAGTAAAATTTATTGCAGCATACTTTACGGGTACTGGCTTGCACACTGCAGTGTACATTGGTAAAAAGTTGTCTTTCTTAGAAGAAGTTTGAAAACCCACCTGGTAGTGGTGTCACAGGTAAGATAAGTAAGTGTAGTAAAGTGAGGCTTTGAATTATGATGAATTGTCGTTTAACAATTGAAGGAGTGTCTTACGCTCCAGGAAGAGCGTATTTCTTGATTTGTAATTAAGCTATAAGAAAAACAGTGCTAATCCATACTGCACTGAACAAGAATCATACATATGCAGTTAAATCAATCTAACTTTTAAAGGTGTAATTCGGGATCTTGTTCTTTTTGTATCTGCAATTAAAGGGTAGAACAGATGCAGAAGGCTTAGTTTAAAATGAAAAATCCAATAAATAATCTTTGTTTTTAAGGTATCGCTTACCTGTAAAAAAGAGTTTATCCTCTGATTCAGATATTTATTCTATTTGAACTTATTAAAGGTATAAAGGGCTATAAAGGATTTATTTTGGGAGTATGTGATTGTTCTAAAATGATTTAATGACATTTCCACTTGAAATTATTCTCATAATAATGAGAAATAGTTAATTCTAACATAGTTAATGTTTACAAATAGATGAGTACAAGGGAAATCATGCCCATATTCTTGATAAAGTGTTTTTTCTCCAGCATATACCATAAAACTACTTTTCATATAGCTGCATTGATGCAACTGAAGCTCTATATATGCTTGAGATTGCTGAGCATTCATGGGGAATTGTACAAATACATTAGATAAAAGAGAAAAGAAGCAACATTTCTCAAGGGAATTGTTTCCAGAACTGTGAAGTAACTAAAGCTATTATTTTGGTTGTGAAGTGAGGAGAACTTATTGGTAGTTACTAGTGAAACTTAAAAGGAATTAGGTTGTGTGCAATGTATAAATATTTTTGATCAACCAATACACTGATAGAATGTAAGTGCCTTTTTCTTAGACTGTTACCAAAGGCTAAAATACTAGGCCCACACATTCACCATGGCCCTACTGTTATTTTTTTTTATTGTTTTTCTTTCAAAAAAATTTAGACTTGATCATTTGCACAACTATTGTGTATGGATTGAATTGCAGGGACAAGTAACATATTCCACATATGTTGTGGAAATGTGCCCTTTTCTTTAAAATAAAAGGATGTTATACTTTTGTAATTCTTGAACATTGTCTGTAGACTAAAGTCTGTAAGAACTACAAATGGCAGAAAGACAAGGCTGCAGTCATTGCATGCAATATAAATGCATGTATATTCACATACATTTAAATGAACTTGCCCCTTTGAGGCTTTTGTCAACATCAAGTAACTGTCGTGTGATAAATAACAGAAGGTCACTAATCTTAACTTTAAAATACTTGAGGATAACAAGTGTAGTATTGGCTATGGAAACTATTGAGCCGTAAGCAACTCTTCCCACTAATTGAGAAGTCTGGCTGTTGACACAAGGCTATTGTTAGTACAGTCCCAAACATAGTTTTACAACTGCAAGACATGAAAGCATCTTGCCACTGACAAAAACTGCCTTTAAAGATCCTTACTGGTACTTACAGATACTCTCTTGGGTGTTGCCTCAGTTGAGCAGTAGTAAACTTATCTTTAAATTGTCCTGGTTCAAGGAGTAAGGAAGAAACTTGCCTGACTGAAAATTATTCTGAATTCTACCTATGAGATCATGCTGCCCAGGACTTGAATGTATTTACCAAGTAGTCTCTCTTTGCTTGTTAAAATGCCTTTTGTTCATACAATCTCTTCTCCCTGTTCATCAGTATTCCCCACAGCTTCTCCCTGCCTAAGTGTTGTGTGTGCATGCTGTCCAAATGGGGGCTGGATTCTGCTACTGTTATTCATTCTGAGCAATCCCTTGAAACAAAATTGAACTGAGGTAATCAGCTCTTACAAGGTCTCATCCTAAAGTTAAGACATTTGGGTTGACTGGGATAGTAGCTGAACTTTGAAGCATTTGTATGGATCCTTTGAAGTTAGCCCAGCATTATTAGTGGCATGTAAAATCCTTCAAAGCCAGATGCAACCATTTTCATGACATAGAGTTGGAACTTCTAGAGGGATGCTAAATTGGCATCAGTGAAACTATTCTTACCAACGCAGAAGCCTATGTTAATAACACTGTCAGAGTCCAGCCTATTTGAATTTATAAATATAATTTTAAATGCATAAAGCCAGATGCAGGTCAAAAATCTAGCTAAGGGAGGATGTAGGGATCAGATGGCATAGGAAAAGAGGGAAGGCTATGCCAAATGAAGTAACTAAGAAACAATAGTGTCCTTCCTAATCAATGATATTTAGCAGCAAAAGAATGGACGAGAAATTTCAGCAGCATTAATTGTGCTTTTTCCCCTCTAGGGAGCTCCTCATTCAAGGATTGACCCCTTGTCTGGCATTATCTGAGGTGTGATTTTGTTAATTAAATACCAGCCTCTTGAATGTGCTGGGCTCTTCAAATTAGCCTATTAGCAGTTAACACAATTAGATGACTTAAAAACAGAATCTTTGTTTAAATTAAGACAGCATTTGTTCCGTCTTTGTAGCCCCCCCTTTTTTTTTCTTTTCTGGAAATACCCATTTCCCGGCTGTTTTAAAATAACATGTAGGATTGACATTGCAAAGGCTGCCCTGGCTTCTCTGGCAGAGTTCTGCTATTCTCACTCAGGGTGAATGATCCTTCCCTGCCTGAACCAATCCCTTCAACTGAAGAGAGCCGCTCATCTTGAGCCGAGTACTGCTCTATGGAATTGAAGTGGCAAAATGGGATCCTTGCTGAAATTATGTTTTATGAATGTTCACCAAAAAGGTTCACTCCAAAACATGGAGTTTTGGTGGGTGAGACTGATAAGCTATTTCAGTGAGTATTTTCGATTAACAAGACTTCCTGCAGAAATCATTACCTACAGGGCCTCTAGCAGCCAGCACTCATTATTAGTGTAAGTAGTCTCCAAGGGATAAAATAGATATTTGGAAGGTTTAAGATTGAAAAAAGCAAGTTTTGTGTTCCCATTTTGTCTTAAAAAAACCCAATCAAAATAAAAGCCTAAATAACCCTTCAGATGGAGTAGGTTAATGCTGCTCTGTCACCCTGCTATCTGAACTCTTTGAAGGTGTAGGCAGGATTTAGGGGGGTGTGGGTGTTACGTGTGATGTAACTCAAGGAAATATTCTTTGAAGAGGCTTTGAATGTGCAGTAGCTAGCATTTAAAAACTGACAGATTTTGCACAGCAATTCTTGGCAGCTTGAGTGTGAAAAATAAGCTGGCTAAGATTTGAAATGAGCTTTTTTAAAAAAAACCTAAATTTCTGTCAATACAGATAATGCTATTTTAGCCATATCCATTGAAGTACTCTACTTAATAAACGGGCAAGATTATAAAACTAAAGTCTTCTAAAATCATGTAGTTGCTTGTATGGAAATTGATGAGAATGGCTTGCAGCTAGTAACAGCCTAGAAGACAAGTAAACCATGAGTAACGAGAGATGATTATGAGGGTAGAACATACTTGCACCTTTCAACAAACACTGCACAGAGATAACTTCATAAAATTTTTACTGGTGCTCCTCTTCACCATAGCATAGGCTTCCACAAAAAAGTTTTAGTTTACCATAGTAGATCTCAGAGCTGTACCCTTTGGGTCAGTGTGAGTTCTGCCAATCATTATAAGCTAGATCAGGCTGTATTTGGACAAGTGCAGTTGAATAAACAAGTTCAATTAAGCTGTTTTGCAGAGACCAAGCATAAAACCTCATTTGAATTTTTGGTGTGCAAGGTAAGACTGAGCTGCAGCCCTCTTCACAGTTCGTTGTGCCTTTCTCCCTCTAAATATGAAATGCTAAAATTGTCAGTTACTCTAACGTGCTTATGTCATCTTCAAAGAACAAAGTGTTATAAGGACAAGTTATAAGGCCAAAGTAATGTACTTTATAGTCTACATTTTGACTTCTTTTCAAGTCATCTTTCTATAGCATCCTCTATGTACAGTGTAATCTACTAGAAGTACAGCTGATCTCCTCTCAAAACTTCCGATGCAGTTATGCTGACATTTGTTGCTTTTATTGTTAAATATTTTTGTCATCAGCTGTAGAAACATCTTAGTGGAAGTGCCGTACCAAATAGTGACAATGACAGGCAAAAAATAAATGCAGACAAATCTATAATAACAATAGTTTCCCATATTGCAAGCATTAAAAGCAAATGCCTAGTTACAAAACAAATATTAAAAATTCGAGAGGACAGTAAAAATTGAGTAGAAGAATCACAAAGCCTGAGAAGGTGTGGGATGGGCTGGAGGCTGAAAGGCTAGATTTTTTTTTTAACATGCTAGAAATTACTTTTGTTCTGTATTAAACTAGTGAACATTTCTGTGCTTAAGGGAAGGTCAGGCATGAGCTGATAAAATGCTCAGTATTTGCATATGCTTTAAATGACTATGGATATGATGCATGGTTAAATGTCATACCCAGTAGCAAAATCGGTCATGATGCCAAAGTGTAAGTACTCAATAGCAGTTGTCTGAGACAACAGCTCATTATATTGTTCTGAAACACTAAACTTCGGTCATTAAGCATGGGGTAAATGAAAGAGAACCAAAATACAGTGAAGCTGCTAAAGGCATATGGTTGTACATTAACAAAATCAAAGCTGTAATCTATATATTTTGTCCTGTTCTGCGCCTTAAGAAAGAGAATGTTGGATTATCACCACAGACTGAATCAACAGTACAGAGCAGCATGAAAGTCATTGCTTCAGACCATGTTATGGAGGCGATGTCTTACCGGGGAACATGGCTTAATTCACCACCTACAGCCTTTCTTGCCAAATCTTTTAGGATGAATTTACAGTGCTTGTACTATACTGTCCAACAAGTACTGAATGCTTACCTTTTTCTACAATCAACAATTGTGAACAAAATATTGATGATGTTAGAATTGGAAAATAATTTCTGAGTGGAAAACTATTTGTAAACAGCAGAAAGTAAAATTTTAAATGTAATTTTCCCAAAATTGAAGTGAGGGAGAGGATATATGTCCCAAAATTCTGTATGAAGCATAGGAACATAATTACTATTCATTCTTGTTTATAATCTTAAAGTAATAAAAATCAGTAGTACTTTGCTATTCTGTATGATTTATACCAGTTTGTGGTTGTTTCAAGGAAGTTGTAATTGTACATAGAGAAGTGAAGATAACTTTATGCTTTGCTGTACACAATGACCTTACAACCACTCCAGAAAAACTAAATCAACAATGTTAAAAGCATTTTGCAAATATTAAATTTGGTTTCAAGTTCAAGTCCATTAAATATGGTTAAAGGACTGTTGTGTTCATTTTTCATGAACCTGCAGTGTGCACTTGTTTCAGCACGAAAACCAAAAAAAAATTAGTTTGGAATAAATTAATATTTCAGATATTGTTCTTGAAAACTGCATGTTATTTACTAGTTTTGAAAGTTTTGAAGTCAGTGAACAAAGACATCACTTTAATAAATTGGACAAATACTCAAATGTGTGTTTCAAATAGTCTCACAACCCTATGTAATTTACTAGTCTGTAAAATAACCAGTAGAACACAAGTTAAGGTGAATAATGACAATGATGTCACCATTTTAGAGGTCAGCTGTGAAGAAATTAATGAGATAAAAAATTAGAATGCATAATAATCTTGAGAATGTTATGAGTTTTGCAAATGTTTAATGAACAGAAATAAAAATGCGTATAACGCATACCATCAGTATAATACATACAAAATATGAATCATGTATTTGTCTCAAGGGTTTTCCAATACCTTGATGTGAATTCAAAACATATGATGAGACTAATAAACATCAGAGGCTGTACATATATAGAAATCTTTCGTGAAACGCTCTTGCTATGTTTTGAGACAAGTATATTTTCTCCTCTGAATTCTCTCTGATGTTATCTGACCAGGACAGCATCACTGAGAGGTATAATAATTTATATGAGACAAATAAATACAGAAGATCAAGGTGTGGAATGAAATCCTTATCTCTTTTTTTTTTCCTTTCCCCTTTCTGAACACTTGATACATTTATGCTTGTTCAAGACTGACCACAACCTGGAAGCACATTTAATATTAAAATAAGCAGCTGTGATAACTTGCTAAGAATTACTAGGAGCTGCCCTGTTCAAATAGGGCAATTTTTAATTGAATATGCCAGTTCAGTTGGTATTACAATATAAAGAAATCAACAAGAAATACTTAGAAAACCAATGCCTTGGTGACTCTGTGTGTCACTGCTGGTGTGCCTAGTCTACTTTGTTGCCAGAGAAGACATGATCCGTATAGGATAATAGAGACAAGGGCAAGGGCAAATCACATTGAAATATGATGGGCAGAAGTGTTTTGTTCATAAATAATGGGCTATTTTAATATAATTATATTGCCACTGCCATACTTGTTTGGCTCATGTTGCATACATGCTGCTTTCATTTAAAATGGATTATAACTAGCAGTAAATCTTCAAATAACATACTCTAACTGGTGAATAATGGACTCTTAGTGATTCAGCTATTGAAAACATATAAGCTAGTTTTAAAATGTATATCCAATCTGCATTATGCAAGTTTTCGGTCCATTCTTATATTAGAAGTATTTCTAAGTGCAACTATTGTGGATATTTTTAGAAATACTCTGCCACTTATGCAGCCTTCCTTGTCTTGTTTCTTTGTGTTTGTGGGAGGAAATCATCTGCTAGTGTACTATATTCCCGAGGACTGCGCCGCCTATTGGAATGGTTTATTTTCATTGTATCTTAGACTTTTATTAAGAGTTTAGAATTTTGGTAATATATAAACTTTTCCTGGGAATGAGACAGATCCAGGAAATTAGCTACCTAGAATAAGTAGTATTAATAGGAATACACTGCATGATAACCTAATTTCATGACTGTTACTTGTTACATTTGTGTATTAGTATCAGTAATAGAAAGCCTACGATGGCTGAATTTTCCTTTGCGATACCTTAGGAAAACATTAGGTTAGTTATCCTTGTGACAGCATGTATTAAGTAACCATGAATTACTGGGCTATCTTGTTTTGTTTGTAGTAAAACTAAGATAGAAAGTAAAAAAGACATGCTTTAACTGCTAGCAAAGCTGTGAGAATTGAAAGTAGAAATCCTGTCTTCCTGGTGGACTGCATGTACAGCATTGCTTAAGAGCAACAGAAGACAGATCAGTGACACGGAAGAAAGTAAATTCAAGCGGATTTCCACTTGAATCATGTGTATCCAGAAAGTGTTCTGGTAATTTTTCTCATTGCTGAGTAATGATTTAAATCTTCAGACACTTAGCACACATGGGAGTTGCCTTGTCTTTTGGATGACAAATGAGACTATCATGAGTGTTGAGGCAAGGAACAGTGGAGGACATGTTTCTGTAACCTGCAACACCAAACTGCTTGTGAAAGATCATCCTTCCTGTTTCAGTCAGAATTAAAGTGTTCTGAGGGAAAACAACACAAGATTTCAGAGGTACAATGGCTCCAGTATCTTCCTTACTCTTCTTTTGTTACCCAATTTTATGTATTATATCCCTTTCTCACCAGGCTTAGCATCTCCTGGAATTGTGTTGTGCACCTTACTACAGATAGGATTTTTGGAGAAGTGCTATCTACTAACTTTGCATGTAGAAGCAAAACCTTATGTTTGTTACATAAAAAAAAAAGTTTAAAATTAGAGAAAATACTCAAAAAGAATGACATTTGGAAGCTCAAAGTGTAGCTATCCCAAAAAAGCCTCAAAAGCAAACTAAAACAAGAAAAGCAAATATACTTTACATTTTTAATGTCTGATTATTTTAAAGGCAATTTCCTAATTCTAAAAAGCCCAGTTCCTAATTCTTAAGTGCTCAGGATGGAGAGTCCATCATACCAATACTATCACTAAGCCATCTTTCTGGGTCATCTGCTCTGTGGCAGCTACTTGTATATTTTTACAATAAAATTAAAGATCTTACACTTAATTTTTTTCTGTTTTCTTTTGCTTGTTTTCTTATTTTATCCACACTTCTCATCCAGGAACACAGGAATGCTCATCAGTTTTTGGAATAATCAGAAAACTCAGAAAGTTTACATTTAAGTGGCAGATTCGTTTCCCTCCCACAGTGCCTGTTCAAATGTAGAAACTTTCCTACATTGATCTTAAATTTCATAGAATCATAGAATCGTCTAGGTTGGAAGAGACCCTTGGGATCATCGAGTCCAACCATCTACCCTACTCTACAAAGTCCTCCCCTACACCATGTCCCTTAGCACTGCATCTAAACAGCCCTTAAACACAGCCAGGGATGGTGACTCCACCACCTCCCTGGGCAGCCTGTTCCAATGCCCTATCACTCTTTCGGTGAAAAATTCCTTCCTAATGTTCAATCTAAACCTACCCTGTTGGAGCTTGAAGCCATTCCCTCTCGTTCTGTCACTAATTACCTGTGAGAAGAGACCAGCACCAACCTCTCTACAGTGTCCTTTCACGAAGTTGTAGAGAGTGATGAGGTCTCCCCTCAGCCTCCTCTTCCTCATACTAAACAGTCCCAACTCCCTCAGCTGCTCCTCATACGATTTGTTTTCCAGCCCCCTCACCAGCTTCGTTGCCCTCCTCTGCACTGAGAAAATAAGATCAAAAGAAATGACCCCCCTCCCCCCCATATATGGGAACAATCAAAACATACTGTTATTCAGTCATTCTGTTCATCATCTTTCATTATTAATACAGGTGATACAGGTGAATACCTACAGTACATCTGGTATTAAGTTTCCCTTCCTTTCTTCCTGAAAATTTCCTGTATTTTTATGCTGCCTCCCATTCCCCACACTTCCTCCCACTGTCCCACTGTCCCTTTTTTGGGGAACTTTTCTACCATGGCTTTGTTCTGTTACCTGCTTTATGATTCTTTGTCAGATTCTCTTCACCTCTTTTTTGCCCCTTTAGCAGATGTTTCTTTCCTAAGCCCAAATTCTGGTCGCTTCTCCTTTCCATTTTTCATTTGTTTTCTCTCTTTCCTGCTGGCAGACAGATGGGGGACGGGCTGCTTGGCACTGAAAATGTTATGGAGAGGTTTAGTTCCCATCCCACTATGAGAACAGGCTGTTCCTGTGATATTTCTTTGCAAATAGAAGGAGAACGCTATGGAGTACCAAATGCCACCTTCCTGGGACTGCTCTATTTTCATGTCATTCTGAAGAGTCCTCAAAGATGTTTGTGGAAAAATTGGTATAGGGCTGACAGTCCAGATTTGAGTCCTTTTGTCTTCCACACATTTACTGGTGTCACATACCAAGTACTTGATCTATTAAACATTCTTCTTTTTGGGTTATGCATTGAAAGATAAATGTGAAAGAATAACTGGCTTGTACTCTTCCAGTATAAGTCCAGAGTTCTCAACACACAAAATGTTCTTTCTAGAGAGAAAGAATATTTACTGTATATGTTGAACTGGAACACTATCTAAGCATACATCAGAGGTTCATCTCATATGCTGCTTTTATCTGAGCAGCTTGGTGCTACGGCCATACTACTAACGTGCATCATTGTACTCAGAAACACACTATGGAAAACAAGTTTTCTGGGTTGCTTTTGCTTTTTTTTTGTTTTTAAGTTAGGATGAGCTTTATTTGAAAATTAAAATAAAACTCTGTTTCAAATTACTTGTTCGTTGTTACAATTGATTTTTCCAGCTGAAGAGATACTGATAGATAGCCTTTACCTAGGAGGACTGCCCTACCTGCAGCTACTTGGTTCTGAGCGCTTACCCTATTCTAACCTTCTGTGTTTTGGAAATAAGGTCTTAGCTCTCTCATTAAAATATCGGTTGAGAATCTTTTCCAAAATATCCTTCCCTGAAGGAAAAAAAGTCAAAAGAAGGAATCTACAAACAATATTACATTGTCTCTGGTTTTCATGAGCAGCTTAAACCTTGTTGTTGAGATCGAAACGCTGTCTTTGTATGACCTCCAAAAAGTTGAAGTTCAATAAGTTAAAAGCCTTTTTAGTTCTAATGGACTAGAGTACTCTAAGCCAAGGATCACTTTATTATTTGTATTGCCTTTAATCATTCAGTGGCAGTTTTCTGTTCAGGATGGGGTTTGAAATGCTGAGGTCTGAATTTACTATGTTACAATAATTGGTCGAGTTGGGAAATAAGGAAGGTGAATTTGTCATCTTGTATCTTATGACTCATTTAACTTGTCATATTTGCAATTGCCATATGTACAACTTTTAATCATTTTTAAAGCAGCATTGTAAGACAGCACTTTGAGGCAGCTCTGTAGTTAAGAGCTAAGAAAGTCAAAACAGACCCCTTGCTTCTCTCTTCTGCAGCAAATGAATTTGGACAGACCTTGATAGACAGAAGTTACAGAGGGCTGGCATTTAGAGTCTGAAACATCTTTTGGTCTCTTTTCAAATACTGCCAAAAACACTCATTCCTGTATTTTTCTTCTCTAGTCAACATGAATCTATTCTACTTTTTGGTAAGATGGAAGCCAGGACTACAAAATCTTGGACGTGATGTTGTAACTTATGTATAGTGTCTTACCCAATTGCATTTTAGTATAGAGAGTACCAGAGGGTGGGACATCATATTTATTTTGGTGGAGTATCCTACAGAAGATTCTGTATGATGTTTCTCTATTTGTTTTATGTCCCTTTAAGAAGTTCAACCAATCAGTGAAAAGCCTGAAAGGCGCAATCTGCTATGGGAACAGTCTAAGATGAGGAAAGAAAAAATATTTGTGTTGAATGGATGAGACAAAGATAGAACAAAAGTAATGTTTAATTAAATTTTTAGTTAGTTATGCAAATATAATGCCATTCCCCTATTTCAATGGTTAACTTTGTGCATTGATTTAAAGGATGGTGATACAGATAGATAAAAAGTGTTTGCAGTATCAAGGACCTCTTTTTTTCCTCTTTGTGATTGAAAAGAGTTTGAGAATGGTCTGGTGAACTAGTATTCAATTACCAAAACAGTATTTTAAGGTTGTTCACCATGTTAGAGTTCTAAATGACTACCATATTGACTAATTTAAAATATTGAGATGACTGCTAATGAGCTAAGAGCTTTCATATCTAGAGTATTGGTACAATAGACTTCAACTTTACAGTGGATAGACATAAATATAGCTCAAAAAAAGATTTGCATAAAATTTGTAGTCTTGATTTTTCTCGTCTAAAACTCTCCTCCAAAACAGCAACCACGCTCCCTCCTACTGGCTGATATTCCTAAACTAACAGTTCCTCATTTGAAAATAGAAAGAGCTTATACTAGCTCCTTTTTCATTACACGTTTTTTAATACTAGCATGTATCTTAAGGAATTTGCATTGTTTAGTATCTTTGGCCTCTGCATTTTTCAGGACTTGTGAATAAATAGTGGAGATAGATTATTCATTTCGCTGGCCTTTAAGAGTGGCTGAAAATTTTCCTGGCTATTAATTTTACTATAATTTCAATGCATTTTCTGTTAAAAAAAAATATGTTACCGTCAGCTAAAGCCAAAATAAATGCATATATTTAAGTACCCTTTGGCATAATTTTCAGAACTAAAGATGTCATTTGCAAAGGAAAGTCTCCTTCACTGTGAACTTTATGAACTGTGGCATTATGTTGAGTCTGTTGGCCTTTGTACAAGTGTTTAATCAGATTGTTAATTTAAAAAAGTGTAATAGAAAGCAACAGTTGAGTGTTGGTGATTCATTCTTTTAAATATATTGCTCTGAATGAGATAAGGCATCAAAATGCTGCAGTTAAACTTATTGCTTAGATTACTTTATAATGCAGATTGCAGTCTTTAGTTGGAAGGCATTAGTCTCAAAACACAGGGGTCGTATGTGCTGACTGATGTAATTTACTATGCAAGAATGGGACATTGGTGCTGCCTGTGAGAACATATCATAATTCACTTTGCAGAGACGTACGCTGAAGAATACGTAATACGAATTCTTCAAAGTTGGCATGAATAGTTGCTCCCAAAGTCAATGTGAAGTTACATGAAAAACAGAAGCTGTTTAGGTGTATGATTTGTATGCTTTGCTGTACAGTGATAGCCAAGGATATTGCTATTGTTTAAGCTCAAACAATGAGGTCACGTCATATGTCCCTTTCCTACTTCTGCTCTAAACTCCCTGTAGAGACCTTTGTGTTCACTTAGATTGCATTCAGAAGGCTCTTATTTTCAATCTTTCTAGCTAAACGCCAAGCTTTCATTTAAGAGTGTCATAAACCCCCAAACCTAGTGGCCCACCCTCCCCACCCCCCTTTCAAACACTGAGTAGTCACTGTGCCTCACAAGCACGTGCAATGACTTTATATTCCCAAGTAACTCCTGATTTCTTTTTTCTTCTGCTTACCATCTCTGAACTTTCCTAGTTTAGATCCATCACCACAAAAACAAGAGCTGTAGCTCCTCCTTTAACTTGCTCAGAAGCGAGGGTTGTTTCTTCCCAGAGATCCTTGTTGATGGAATCTAACCTGATCCACAGGATCAATCCAGAACTAATAAAACCTGTCCGTGTGGTTTCTAGGTCAGACTTTATCAAATCTGAGGCCAAGAACATACTGTGCACACATAATACAAGACAGTTACTGCTTCTCCAAGTAATGTCTTATTTGATGGAGAAAAGAAAGAAACAATGTATCGCTTCCTGAGGGACATTATTTCCAACTAGCAAATTATAACACAAGCACATATAAAACATTATCACTCAAAATCCCTGAAATACCTAAAAGTTTTAGGAGTGTTTCACAGGATAGAAGGTCAAAAAGACCTCAGGGCCCAATCCTAACCAATCCTTCAGCCTTTACACTCCTAGAATCCTATGGATTTAGGGGAATATAAGAAATTTGACCCTGAAGTGTAAGGAGCTAATAGACTTAACCAGCTAGCTTAGAGCTGGTGGACAATATTATACAGAATTTAAAACCAAGAAATCATTCAAACCAAAGCCATTTCCTCTTGATGTGATTGAATTTGGTACAATATGCATCTATGCTGCACAGAAATAATTTCAGTGCTTTTATATTTAAATATTTCTAGACTATATTTAGAAAAACAACTTAGTTCCTAATTGCATATGCTTTCTTACTGTTTTATTTTTGTACTGCACTAGACAGACAATAAATGAGTAAAAGTTCCTGACATCATATACCTTAGGGTAGATTTTTTTTCACCTCAGTCTGCAAGGTTTGGGGTTTGATCAGCACTAGAAGTTTGCTGATCCATTTTATATTTTTCAGGGATTAAAGAGAAATCTAAGTTTGTTTTTATTTTTTTTTTATAGCTGCTTGAAAAACAAGTAGTGCTTAGTACTCTGGTACTTCAAGATGATCCAGCTCCATAACCTTCTGAAGCCTATGAAATGTATGTTCTAGCAGCTGTGTATGTACTTTCCTAAAAAGAGAATCTATTTAGGACCAGTGTACCAGTAAGCATCATGAAATTACTGTAGAAAATTTAGAACCCTAGCAATGCTTTTTGATGCTCAGGACAACCCCTTTACCTCTTCAACAGCTTCTCACCACCCTTCGTCAGCTTGGCTGTAAGCTTCCAGACTACCAGCATCCTGAGGAGGAGATATTTAGGTAACAGTCATCAGACTGGAGGGCAGCTGTGTTGATGGGCACTGATGAACCTCTGTCAGCTGACTGACTGCCTGATTACTACTTTTGCCACTTCTGCACCTCCAGAAGTCTGATAGGCACAAAGCTATCCTCTTACCTTTCTCCCCGTGCTATCACTGTTTTAGGCACTTTGCCTAGTTGCACTGAGTTTGACTTAGAAGTGGCTTGGCTGTTGCTCAGCCATGTCATTTAACTGAGGAAAGGAGGCTGAAGTGAACTCCAGCATACTCACTTAAAAAAATCTCTCTCTCTCTCTCATCATTTCAGGATATGGTGTGGAGGAAAATAAAATAAAGAAATAATTCAATGCAAGTCAGTAGGCATACCTCATGCCAGGCATGCCAGACATACCTCATGACAGGAGGACAGCTACATAAGAACAACAAAGCCTCCATTCTAGTACAGGAGACTAAGTTTCCCTTTACTGATGGAAAAACACAGAGGTAGTATTTGGGATTTCTAGCATGTAGACCAGTTTACATCTTATACTATAACTCCATTCCAATTCGTTCCATAAGTAAGAAGACATTCATAGAATCGTAGAATGGTTAGAGTTGGAAGGACCTTAAAGATCATCAAGTTCCAGCCCCCCTGCCGTTGGCTGGGATACCTCCTCACTAGACCAGGTTGGTGAAAGCCCCATCCAGGAATATTTATGTTGGAAAAGACCTTTAAGGTCATCGAGTTCAGTTGTTAACCTGAGACTGCCAGGTCCCACCTCTACGCCATGTCCCTAAGCACCACATTCACTGCCATCAGTCACTTGTAACCAAGTGTCATATAACAAGCAGGGAACCTCTGGCACCATCCAATGTGATCTGCTAAGACATGAGATTAAACTCCTGCCATCCTTTCTCCTTCAGAACTGGACAGAAAGAGACAGAGCTGTACTCTGCTACACAGGCGTGTAGCTGGTTCACTGTTCAGCTTTTGTATCACCCCTATATTTTGCAGACAGACTCAAGCCTGCTTTGCCTGTGCTCTAGTAGACACTGCCGGCCTCTGCCCATGCCCTGTGCTGCACAGGAGCATATGGCTTCATTACTGTGGTGCCATAACCTATCTAATATATTCTGCTACTGAATAGGGTTTATTAACTTGGCCTCAGTCAAAACTAGCAGAAGCCACACAGCTTCCAGCTGGCTTGGAGTACAGACTAAGTACACAATCGTCTGTGAAACAGCCTAAGTCCATAGCCCAACTTAATGATGCTTTTAGAAATCAATTTGAGTTGCATATAACATAAGTTGGGGAAGTCTTGTGGAGACCAAAACTGTCTTTCATTTCCCCCTCTCATTAAGCACTCAGCAGTTTTGAATATAGATTTCTAAAAGGCTATTTAAGAAGCTTGTATTCATCAACTATTTTATAACAAACCCCAGGTTATGCTCCTGAGTAGCAGTGTTAGAAATGGGAGATAATTGATTCAAATACATACTAATTATTAAATGGTACCGTTTACATGCCATTTAGTCTTCAGTATGATTTTTCAGCAACAATCTTAAAAGCAAGCGTGTTATTCTTTTCACTTCAAATTGCTATACATTATTAGAAATACTTCCTATTCTTTTCTGAAGACATACCAACAAAATAGTTATACAATCCAAGCCACAGTGCAAGTTTTCTGAGTTACCACTCAAAAAACTCCAGGAGTGCATTATCCTAATCTAAACAATTCATCTTATGTTTCTAAAATATTAATAATTAACTTTTACATTTTTTTTGATACTTCAGTATCTCATACCTATTCTGGTAGTAGTAATCTCTTACATTAAGAATAGAATAAAAGCTTCACTTTTTCCAAATAACCATACTGTCATTTGACAAATCATTAGATGTAATAGATCAGTTTCCTCTATTTTCTTCAGTAGTCCTGAAAAGGGGAAATTATATCCTATTTTTATCCAGGGATGTTCAAACATAAATTGATGCATAAGCTTAAAATGACAGTTAATAGTTAAAAAGCTTACAAAAACCTACATAAAAAGGCTTCTGGAAGTTGTATACTGTTTCCTGAGATAATAGTACATGAGACGATGCAATTCAAGTAGAATAATATTTTTAAAAGATTTATGTGATAGCCTTTTAATTACTTTTTTCATTAACCCAGACTCATTTTTCAAAAATCACTTCAGCACTTAGGTGTCTAAATCACAAAATCTTTTGAGAACCGAGAGACTTGGAAAGCTGGATGAATTTGGGTCCATATTTTAAACACTTCTTACATTTCCTTAGTTTTCAAATATAAAATTAAAAGTTACTTATAACCCATAATCTAGTTGATTTCTAGAAGTAGCATCTAAATTTTTAATGGATTACAGGAATATTTCTATTTCTGAAAAAGACCCCAAGGGTAGGCTTGGGTACTGAAAGCTGTTCAGGGAGCAAAAGTATATGATCTTCTCATGAATTAAATGTAAAGCTACAATAAGTTCTTTTAAGGTTGCATATCCAGAAGAAAGAATTGCATCAGAAATAAAATGGCAAGTATCAGTTTAGAGCCTCTCCAAAACATTAAAAGTGCCGTTTACTTTATTTCAAGCTGCAGACAAGAACTTTTCAGTTAAAATGAAATATTAAAGAAATCATATCCTGTGGAATAGCTTTGCATGTCTTTCTACAATAGGAAATTTTGATACACAGCAGTCTTTAAACAGCTAAATCCCAGAAATTCCCTATAAACATTACTATTGATTAATAACTGAAGAAAGCATAGAAATAGGAACTACTTTTATAAGCTTACTCATATCTGGTGCTCGTGACAGAGTGCTGATCCCAAAAGCATCTCTCGTATGTACACTTAACTTTACCATAAAAAAACATATTGATGTGTTAGTAGAATAACCAGTAACACTGAACAAATGGAGAACTACTATTAAATTGGGACATGAAGTCCCATATTAATTAAACATGCATTTTTTTTTCTCCTTTTCCTTCTTTTAAGTTTCTCAACTAACCATGTGATATACATAGGATAGTGCTATAGGAGAGGGATATTAAGAGTTATTATTTTATTATTTCCTTTGGAAACATAGCTTGCCTTTTAAAACCTAGCGTGACTAAGAAAAGCCTCAACTAAAACCACTCTCTATTACAGCATGAAACACCCCCAAACTTCATAACAATAAAGCTCATCACCAAGATAGGTACTAAAAAAACCACTTTCCTAGAAAAAGCAACATAATTAAACATCACTAGGTAGTAGCAATAGCTAGAGGGAAACTACCTTACAATAGGAATTCACTCTCTTTATCCACAGAATGGTTTCTACAATTGTACATCCCCTTCCTTCTTTCCACTCCATATGGGGCAATCAGGATAACTGCTCAAAAAAGATAATTAACTGAGATTGCTGACACATGGAATCATACTGCTAGAAACCCCACCACCTCAGGTGACTACTATCTCTAGTTTTTGACTTCTCAGGTGGATTTTATCTGTGTGATGAAACAAAACTTTCTTCCAAGAAAGCTGTAGAAAGATCTCTAAGTTGGGTTGTGAAGTTGTCTATAAGCAGTTGTTTTAAATGAAGAATTTTCAGAAAATATGAGTATGCAAAAAAAAAAATTTAGGAATGAAGTCAAGGGCATAAAAAGGAAGCTAAATTTTTGCGTGGCATAGTGAGTATTCAGTAACTATGGATTTTTCAGTGGTTTTATTAAATGTAAAATCAGCATTTAGTTTACAGAATTGAAAATGATAGTCTTGTAAATGTGTACCAATTGAATGTGGGGTTCTCTGTGTTCCATGTTGAGAGCATAAACAGTGAAGGAAGATGTGATTTGATTTTATTGTTTAAGGGCAAGAGTAGTAAAGATGGAAAGGGTTTCCAAGATACTGTTTTGTATATGTGACCTCTGCCTTCTGGAAAGCTAAACGTGCCAAAACTTAGGAGTATAGATGTGTATGTTACAAATAATTTAAGTGATACTTTAAGAAAAATTATTAACTGCTATTAATTATGTAGGGTTGGGCTAGACAGGGACTGAATGCTTATAACCAGCTTGTCGAGGAGGGAAGAACTACAGTCTCTTCATGTTTGGATCTCTTGCCAGCGTAACACAGAGAAGACGATTCTAGTAAGATCTTGTTAAGGAGTAGAAGTAGGCTTAAAGTGTGAGAAAACTACTTTGGGGTTTTTTTGCTTTGAAAAAATTTTATGTAAGGTGCTAAAAAAGCAGCTTCCAAAGTTGGGTGTCTAAGGTTAGGTTCCTTAAACTTTTTATGGTATGCTAGCACTTAGTTCTTAGCAAACAACTATGCAACTGCTGATATTGGTAAGCTGTCAAGTTGCTTGGGTTGCTTAAGTAACCTTTTGACCTAATCAAGTACTAATTTTGACAAACATGTGTCTTTCTTCACATGGAGTATTTTTTAAAGGAAGGAGGGAAATTATGCTTGTTTGATTAAATTGCTTTGAAAGCCATTTGTACTACTTGTACTACATAAGATACTACTTTAGAGCTTCTGTTTGTTTTGAATTTCCATTGTCTTGTTTCTTGAGACAGGGGGTGACAAATAAGGGAATTAGAAAAAATTAAAAGCAGAAATAGGTAACTGCAGCTTCTGTTCTTTATACTTATCTTTTGGTTTTTGAAAAGATGACAGAAGCAGTAAATGGCTCACTGCAAAATTCCTTTTCTGTTTTAGCTCTGGGGTATTTGAAGAGCTTTTACTTTCTTCCAACCAATCTGTGGGATCTATGACTTTTATCAGGATTGGGCTGTGCAAATATCATTCTTAGATTGGTAAATTGCACCCACCAAAGTGTTCGGGTACATCTGAAGAGAGAAGCAGAAAAATAGAAATGGAGAGGGAAACTGAGTGAACGTAGACACCCAGAAGAAAGATAATGAAAAATTGATCCATATTTTGAAGTTTGTTCCCTACTCTAAAAACAGAAATAATGATGTTATTTCATTTTGCCTTTCAAGACCCTGGATTTGGAAGTGAAGTGATGAAATGTGGTGAGTAGGTTGAGGTGCTGATACCACCTGCAGCACTGTAATATGCAAATGATTGCCTTGGTTACATCATCTTGCTTTCTTCCAGTCACTTGTGACAAAATAAGATTTCTTCCAATGCTTACTTTATTTTGATAGGAAAGGACTTAACTTTTTTCTTCTGAAAACATGCCCTTCATACACTGTAAGGGTTGGAGGACAGTTTACGTTTCACTTGGCAGTCTGTATCAATTAACTTGATGTGATCTGGGTCTGTGTGCAGTCTCCTTCTAAAATTTGTTGGATTTTTTAATGTAATTTATTGCTGTTCTGTATTAATTTTTTGTAATGTGATAACAAAAATATGAAAATTCAAACTGCATGTTTCCTAACTTTTCCCAACTCCTTTTTGACTTTTTCTGCAGTTTAATCGTAAAAAATGTTCTCTGTTCACATGCCGGTGAGATTGTGTGTGGCCACAGGCAGGAATGTTTATTCATAATTTTTATATTAATAAGTCAGAGACGGAAGCATGAACTGCTATGGTGTCTTGCATGAAATGTCAACCAGGACCTAATCAAATAATGATTTGAAGACGTCCAGGGGTTCTTTTCAAATGGTCTCTTCCAAATATTTTTTTTTCATTGTCAGCAGCCATGGCCTCTCTCATGTAGTAGGTAGCTCTGAAAATAGTTGAATTGTTTAAAAAAGAAAAATGTTTTCATTTTGTCAACATAATCGCAATACCTCATATTCCCTGCAGTCAGAGTTCCTGTCTGGAAGACAGGCAGAAAATAGACAAGGAAAACTGGCAAGTTGAAGGGACTCCCCTGTGTGTTGTGTCCTGGATTTGTGCTTGCCTCTCTTGTTAATGTACATTAGCAGATGTGAGCATGTAGGAAAACTTGAGTACGGAAGAGTGGTATGACATAGCTGTACTTGATTCTTTCTGCAATCATAGAAAAAGGGAGAATGATAATGACATAATGGATTGGGAAGAAATGATTGTAGTACTTCTTGTTTCTGATATAGTTCTCAAGTCAGTGGGTTGTTTTTCTTTTTTCCTTCTCTCCCCGCTTTTTCTTTTTTCTGTGGCACTCAGATTATGTGTGAGACAGATGCTCAGCCTCTAGCCACCATCCTCCTGTGGCTTTCATGTCTCCAATTTGATTGAATATGAGCACAGCAATGCTTTTTCTCCTTGAGACAGTCTGACAAACGTTCTTTGTGTGAATGGCGCACTTGGTTGCTCTAGTAAACAGAGTCGTCTTTTTATCCAGATGTCAGTGGAAGCGATGACTTCCTCACAGTGCACCTGCATTGTACCATATCTCATTCCTCCAGGGAACTAGAGGCTACAGATGTCATCTGATATTTCTTCTAGCTGATTCAGAAATGTTTGCAATCAGGCTAAGGCCAAATGCTTCCTTTCCATGGAAAAGCAGTAGAGAGCCCCCTTAACCAGAGAACTTTATAGTATTCCCTTTGTGGAGTTCTCAGGAAATATTCCCACCTGAGGGGAGGCACATTCAGGCACACAGCTCTGTAGTAGGACAGAAAGGAATGCAAGAGCTCAAGCTTTTAAATGAGGCAGAACTGAAGATTTTACAGGCAATCAAGCAAAAGCTCTTGGATTGTCTGAGTAATCATCCCTTGCGTTTGCTGACCCACTCTCATCATCATCTGGCAGGTTCATTTACGGGGGTTCCATGCCAGGGCCTCATTGTAACTCTCGCTGGTGAGATAAAACATGTAAAAGTTATTAGCACACCCATCTAGTCTGAAAGAATCTACCCTCTTTCCTGGAAAGGGAGAGGTTAATAAGAGTTCCCCATGCCACTGTGATTCTGCATGGCTGCAGGAAGGTGTACTTCTTCATCAATGTGTTAAATTTTTTATATTGATACCTCAGGAAAACACACCTGTGTGCTGGTGAGCTTGATTTTTAAATTTTTTTATTTTTATCTTCTACTTTGTGTCTAGCTGACTTTGTAGACACCTGTGACTCTCCATTTCTGATAAGGGGATGTTTTAATCTCCAGCCAGCACAAAATCCAGTAGCAAAAGACTGGCTACGATGTGTTAAAGCCAGGCCTCTGATATCAGAAGTTCTAAAACTCCCTTGGTGCAGCCTTCCTGGCCTGAACTTTGCTCAGTGAGGGAGAGATGATAGTTCATCTGTCTCCAGATTCCAAGGCTGAGGTTAAAGCTCTGCTGGGAATTGTTTGTCGTTATTTGTCTTGGTGGTGGGTATGAAGGGTGTGTGTGTGTGTTTGTGGTGTATGTTGTCTTGGGGTTTTTTGTGTGTGGTGGTTTTGGTTTTTTGCATTATTTTTTTCTCAAAACCAAAGGGAAAGCTTCTTTTATTCAGAGCGCTGTTTTCAAGGAATGGGAAGCAATTCAGTGTGTTATTGTTAAGGCGTGAGCATACTGCTAAGAAATACATTGTTGAGAACAAAAGTCTAGCAAGCCACCCAAGTGAGATGACAACTTAAGTATAACAAAATAAGCAGTGTTGAAAGGACTTTGACAGTTTTCATTAACAGCGTTGTCTGAGGGAAATGCCTACTTTGCCAGTTTTGGCAGCAAGTCAAGACAGCAGTGTAAGGAGTGTAATTACCTTGGGCACTGAGCCAAGTAATTTTGTAGTAGCATTTTCATGCAAAACATGTTAAAGATTTGACATAAATTAGAGAATATCAGTATACCTCATATTTTAAATGTCGTGTTCTTGACTTAAAACTATTAAAACTAACTAGTAGGATCATGTGGAAACTTCTTAAACTAAGAAGTCTTACCATCCAAAATCTGTTAGACAATATTTTTTTTTAAGTTTTGGCTCTGATTTAAAAGTGTTTCTTTTCTGTAAAATGATATTAAACACTTTCTGTCTCGTTCTGACTTTGTGCAATAATATGGCAAAAAGCTAAAATTACTGGAGAGTTTCACTAGAGGAAAGGGATAGATTGTGGGAAGAAACACCAAATCTACTGATGATTTCAGGATGGACTTCAGAGGTTTCTATCATTTCCCTCAGCCATTTTCCTGGACTCATATGAAGATAATGCAGCTAATTTCTTGACTGAATACAACTACTAATATATTCATGCTAAAAATTATTATAAATTAAATAGTTAAGTGTCATAATTCCCCCTCCTCTCAAGTCAATTCTCATGCAACAGAACTGCAAAACTGTGAAAATGTATGAGCAATCATGGTGTGCATTCTGGAATATCCCTGTGGTGAGTCAGTAACATTTGTTTCCCTGAAATGGAAGTGTGGAAAAATGCATTCCAACTTCACATTACTTTCATTTTCACATAGGTATTCTGGAAAGGAATGCATGAACAGTATGCTACTGATTTTGTTTCTAAATTCTGTTAGGATGTTATTGGTTTTTAGTGGAAATTGGTGCTTTTTTCCCCTGATGTTCTGATTACAGTCCATGGTTATGTAATGTGCATATGCCTTGCTATGCATAAAAAATTTTCTGTTCAAAGTGAAAGCCTTAATATAGTCAGATCTGTCTTGGCTGATACCTGTCAGGCTTGATAAACTTATACATGTTTTGGAACACTCTCTATGTGGCCATTTGGTTTACAGTACAAATGTTTGACTTTTTAATTTTTTCTTTCTTTCTTTTGGTTGCTTGAATCTCGGGTTTTAAATTTGGGTGTGATATTAGAATACAAATCTGTTGAGTAGACACTTGAAAATTCTGTCTTCTACTGGAAATATGTGAATGTGAAGAATTAAGCAGTAAACTTGATGTACTCCCCCACTCCCTCCCCCCTGTTGTTAATACCATACATATGTATGCCAGCCCTTTTTGTCCACTTTCTTGCAGCAGGAGTAGATTGTGCATAATTCTGGCACCAACCCACCCCTGAGATCTCAATAGAACTGTCGGCTCTTGCTTTTCAAGATGAAGGATCAGACCATGAAATCTGGATCTTTACAGGGAAATGCAATACTGTTAATCTAAAGAGGAAAAAAAAGGATTAGCCACATAAACCTGTTCTTGTTTTTTGTTGTTGACCACAATTGGCTTTGACACACAGAATCCAGCTTGAGCCAATCTTGGTATTGCAGTAGGCTTCCTGATAACTTTAAAATTTAAAATTGCTTTCAATTTTTCTCAGTGTTAGCAGAAAGGATGTCTTCTGTGAAGTGTAACTGTGGCCTAGGGTAACCTTCTATTTCAGGTAAAGTATAAACAAGGTTCCAAACTTCTTGCACCCATATTTAACTGCTAACTGTTTTTTTGTGCACTGACGTATCAAGAAACTAACTGAAGATGTCCAAATGACTTGTGCTGCATTTTCCATACGAAGCTGGAAATATTTTTCATATACTTCCTGACATTTGAGATGTCTGTGAATGAAAACCACCTTAACAGTTTGTTTCTGACTGACCTCCTGGTACTTTGGCCAGCAGATACTCAGTGGAATAAATAAAGGGATCTCTCAGGCTGGCATTTGCTTCATAGTCCCTTGGAAGTCCCTTAGGACCCTGTTCAGGTCTAGATAACCCCGCAGCACAAACGGTGTTTTGTAAGACCTGTAGCCAAAGGCTCTGTTATGGTGCTGCTGTGCTGTTATGTTGTGAAGCTGGTGTGGGCCTGATGGGAATGAGGGCAGAGACTATCCATGCCACGTTGTCCAGCCATACTATGCAACATAAAAGTGCATGGGCTGTATGGGACTCCACTGATGGAAAGACCATAGTGATATTATAAGACATCTTCCCAGGATTCTCATCTTCTTTATGGCTCTCATCTGATTTAAACACTGTCTTCAGTATGTCGGTGTCTATAGCAGAGAATATACGTTTTTCTCATGCTGTTTGTATGGAAGTGTCAAATGAATCTCTTTTTCAGATGAAGATTACAAATTATATTTAATTGCAGTTAAGTTCCTCAGAAGAGCATTTTGTTACATGTGCTAGTATGAGCTTGTTATTGCAGCCTTCTGGATTTAGAGATGTCACTCTAAACTTGCACATTCAGTTAGAGCACCTGTTGTAATAGCCTAGTCAAAAGACAGATGCGAACAGATGCAACTGAAACTTTGCATTTGTGTACTCATGACTTAATGCTTTTTAAGGAGCTATTTTTTTCAGATAATAATTTGTTTCCTACTCTTTGTACCTCTTATTGTTTTGTTGCTGTAGAATCCTTTATACTGGCAGTCTTAATTTTTTCTATTTTAATTTATAAGGCTGCAGAAGTTTTCTTTTTTTTTTTTTTTCCTTTCTGTGGAAATGTGTGTCCCAATATAACTCATTAAGAGCTTTCTTTAGTGCTTTTGTTTGTTTCCCTGCTGTGAGGAAGTGTTTTAATAAATTATTTTTCTGAAGATGGTAGTGCTTTTTTCTTGTTGAAAATGCAAGCCTGATAAAGGTGCTGAATATTTAATGTGTCTGACAACTCCAGGCAATTGCAGGACGACTATGCTCTCATGGTAGAGAACTCATGATGGCTTGCGAAACCTCTTCAAGGCTCATGTCAAGGCTGTGGTTGACAAGAAAACAATAGAGTCCTGAATAGGTAGTGTGTTAAAATTCTATTGTAGAATAATGTGAAATAACCCCAAGGGAGGAGACTTGCAAGTTTATTTGGGACTGTGCTTAGTTTAGGGTAATCCTGTGAGAAAGATGACCTCTTGGGCATATCCAGTTAGATCTGGGATCAGGCTTCAGGTTCTAGGAACTTCACTCCCAAACACTTTTTGAGGTTTAGCTGAATGATTGTCTGGGACTGGCTTTCTAAGGAGAGCATAGTAATGAGTTTCTGGGAATTACTATGAGTTACTCAAGAATAACAGGTATCCTCTTAAGTGTGATCTGCAGCCACTTGCTGTTGGTCACGTTAGGCAGCTCCTAGTCTAGTGGAAGAGATGTCTCTCACTTCCTCCAGCTGATTGTAGAAGCTGCTGCCAACTCAAAATCAAGCTACAGGGCTGCTTTTATATTTGAAACAGCCACTTGTCCTTTTTGATTGATACTTCAGATGACTTGGGCTCTTAAAAAACATTTAAACACAAACAAAAATATCTCTTGATAATCTGTCCTTGTTCACTTCCTGAAACTACCCATTCTGATAAATTTTTCTCCACAGGCTAGTGTTGACTTGCTGTTCAAATCTTCCTGAGCTTGTTTCTAGAATAATAAATTCTAGTTTCACTGTATCAGTGGTGTATCGTGAAGCACTGGTCACTTTTCTTCAACACGTTCATGCCTGAAAGGCACCTAATATTGATCATGAGAGAGGAGTTATTCACCTGATGTATGGAACAAATACTTCTATCAGACAGATCTATGCTGCCTGCTTTTCTATGTGCTTTTTTTTATTCATCTACAGCAAACAAAATGACCAAGTGTTTAGCAGAACAGAATAAACCGGTCTTACAAACTCTAATGTCTGAAGCAGAGAATTCTTTTCAATTTTAGTACAGAGGCTAGCTCTATAGTTATTAATTAATCTCACTTTAGAAATCTGCTACTGTCATACTCGCTCTAATTCTAGAAAGCTGCTATTATACTACTGTAAATTGCTACTGTATACCAGAAAATCATCTTAGCCTAAGGTACATTTTATTTCCTTTCCACAAGTTGGTTTGTTTAAGTAGAGCAAAATTACTTTCTTTCTTTTTGAAGCCTGTTCTTTTTATTATTCTATGGTTTCAGCTCTTATATACAGATCCATTGTCTGGTAGAAACACGTCCTTCTGAAACTCTTCTTCATAAACAAAACACACACCATCACCCTTCCCCCATGCTTTATATGCTGACAAAACCAAATCCCCAAAGCTGGAATCCCAGCCATGCTGCGTAATGCCAGGAGATGGTCTTTACAGCATCTTGTTCAAACTAGTTTTTATTTCAAGGAAGTAGCTTGACTGAATACCCAGTATTATTGGACCCATGTATCATTCTGCCTGACTAAACCTTTACCCTTTTCCCAAAATCCTGGTGATACCAGGTATGGATTTTCATTTATTGGCTTCCTTTCCTCTGCCTTTCTAATATTACAGTCTTGCTGCCTAACATAAAGAGGATTGTGCTGGAACTTGGCCCTTGTAAGAACTTTTTCATTTTCTGTGTGTGAGAGTTTCAGCTTCCCTTCCTCTTCTTTTTTGGATTCCATAATCCAAATAGTGTATTAAAGGAATAAGACATGAAAACATGACAAAAAAGTGTCACGATTCATTTTTCTATACATGCACGATAGTTTGGGAGCTATATTATTCTTTCCTTGCAATGCACATTTTTTGCTATAAAGACGAAATGACTGTACATAATGGCGCTTTCCCCAGTGTTTAAAACAATAAGAATTGAGGCAAAAGGTGTGTTGAGTTATGCCTACCTTGCTTACTCTTACTTGTTCATAGGTATTTTTCAGACAGTTTCCTTTATTTTTGATATACTCTGCTTGCAAGGAGAGCTGCACCGAATTAACCACTCTAGGCAGTCTATGTGTGGTTTAAAGCTGTGCTTGAACTGTGCTTTGAATTTGATTTCTTTGTGTACTCAAGCATAGTTTGGAATAGACAGATGCTACTCTGGGTATCAGTGCAACTGCTTTTATACTTAGTTATGGTATCTTTGTGCATTTTGCATACTGAGACCTCAACTCTGTGGGAATAGCACCTGCCTTCATATTTCAAGTTAGATAAAATTGTGGATGTGATGCTAGCAGAAGTGTATAGTTAACTTAGTTAACTTTTGTTTTAAGTTGTGTCCTAGAACCTGAATTCCATGATTATTTTTTAATACGTCTTGTTTAAAATATTACGAAAGGAAAAAAGCCTATGAAAGGTACAAAATCTGATTTTTCTCCAAAACTGTCAGTGTGCCAGGTAATTCTTCATGATCAAATGCAGTAAGAACAGAGAGGCTGAAATCTTTTAATCTGTGAATGGAATTCATTTGTTATGTAAATTAAGCAGGAAAATTGTGCAGATGTGAGAATAGGATGTTTCACATTCTAAATCAAACTCCTAATGTCTCTGCACCAGTTCATCTTTTATTAAAATTTGATTCATTTTCTGTTAACCTTAATAATACGTATGTAGGAGAACTTCCTAATATAATTGACCAAAGGTTTTTCACTTAAAAACTACATATATAATTTCCATACGTACATATATGTAGGGAAAAGTTTAGGAAGGCCAAAGCCCAACTAGAACTCAACCTGGCCTTGGATGTTAAAAACAATAAAAAGAACTTCTATAAATATATTAATAGCAAGAAGAGGACTCGGGAGAACCTCCATCCTCTACTGGATAAGGGAGGTAACATAGTGACAAAGTATGAGGAAGAGGCTGAAGTCCTGAATGTCTTCTTTGCCTCAGTCTTTAGCAGTAGGATAGGGGGTTCCCTAAGTATCCAGACCCCTGAACTAGCAGGCAGGGGCGGGGAGCAGAATGAAGCCCCTGTAATCCAAAGGGAGGTGGTGAGGGACCTGCTCCAACACCTAGATGGAAACAAGTCTATGAGACCAGATGGGATCCACCCGAGGGTACTGAGGGAGCTGGCAGAAGTGCTTGAGGAGCCACTCTCCATCATTTACCAGCAGTCCCAGCAAACTGGGGAGGTCCCAGCCGCCTGATGTCTAGCAAATGTGACGCCCATCCACAAGAAGGGTCAGAATGACAATCCAGGGAACTACAGGCCGGTCAGTCTGACTCAGTGCCCAGGAAGATCATGGAACAGATCATCCTGAGTCCTATTATGCAGCACATGAAGGACACCCATGCGATCAGGCCCAGCCAGCACGGGTTCACGAGGGTCAGGTCCTGCTTGACAAACCTGATCTCCTTCTATGACAAAGTGACCCGCTTGGTGGATGAAGCAGAGGCTGTGGACGTTGTATATCTGGACTTCAGCAAAGCCTTTGATGCAGTCTCCCACAATATCCTCCTGGAGAAACTGGCTGCCCATGGTTTGGATGGGAATACCCTCTGCTGGGTTAAGAACTGGCTGGAGGGCTGGGCCCAGAGAGTGGTGGTGAATGGAGTCAAACCCAGTTGGCGTCCAGTCATGAGTGGTGTCCCACAGGGCTTGGTACTGGGGCCAGTTCTCTTTAACATCTTTATCAATGATCTGGACGAGGGGATCGAGTGCACCCTCAGTAGGTTCGCAGACGACACCAAGCTGGGTGGCAGTGTCAACCTGCTGGAGGGTAGAGAGGCTTTGCAGAGGGATCTGGGCAGGCTGGATCGATGGGCTGAGACCAATGGGATGAGGTTCAACAAGGCCAGGTGCCGGGTCCTGCACTTGGGTCACAACAACCCCAGGCAGCGCTACAGGCTTGGGGAAGAATGGTTGGAGAGCTGCCTGGTAGAAAAGGACCTGGGGGTGTTGGTCGACTGTTGGCTGAACATGAGCCAGCAGTGTGCCCAGGTGGCCAAGAAGGCCAACAGCATCCTGGCCTGTATCAGGAACAGCATGGCGAGTAGGACTCGGGAGGCGATCATCCCCCTGTACTCAGCACTGGTGAGGCCCCACCTCGAGCACTGTGTCCAGTTTTGGGCCCCCTATCGTAAAAAAGACATAGAGGTGCTGGAGCGGGTCCAGAGAAGAGCAACAAAGATGGTGAGGGGTCTGGAGCACAAGTCTTATGAGGAGAGGCTGAGGGAGCTGGGGTTATTCAGCCTGGAGAAGAGGAGGCTGAGGGGAGACCTTATTGCTCTCTAGTTAGATAAAATTGTGGATGTGATGCTAGCAGAAGTGTATAGTTAACTTAGTTAACTTTTGTTTTAAGTTGTGTCCTAGAACCTGAATTCCATGATTATTTTTTAATACGTCTTGTTTAAAATATTACGAAAGGAAAAAAGCCTATGAAAGGTACAAAATCTGATTTTTCTCCAAAACTGTCAGTGTGCCAGGTAATTCTTCATGATCAAATGCAGTAAGAACAGAGAGGCTGAAATCTTTTAATCTGTGAATGGAATTCATTTGTTATGTAAATTAAGCAGGAAAATTGTGCAGATGTGAGAATAGGATGTTTCACATTCTAAATCAAACTCCTAATGTCTCTGCACCAGTTCATCTTTTATTAAAATTTGATTCATTTTCTGTTAACCTTAATAATACGTATGTAGGAGAACTTCCTAATATAATTGACCAAAGGTTTTTCACTTAAAAACTACATATATAATTTCCATACGTACATATATGTAGGGAAAAGTTTAGGAAGGCCAAAGCCCAACTAGAACTCAACCTGGCCTTGGATGTTAAAAACAATAAAAAGAACTTCTATAAATATATTAATAGCAAGAAGAGGACTCGGGAGAACCTCCATCCTCTACTGGATAAGGGAGGTAACATAGTGACAAAGTATGAGGAAGAGGCTGAAGTCCTGAATGTCTTCTTTGCCTCAGTCTTTAGCAGTAGGATAGGGGGTTCCCTAAGTATCCAGACCCCTGAACTAGCAGGCAGGGGCGGGGAGCAGAATGAAGCCCCTGTAATCCAAAGGGAGGTGGTGAGGGACCTGCTCCAACACCTAGATGGAAACAAGTCTATGAGACCAGATGGGATCCACCCGAGGGTACTGAGGGAGCTGGCAGAAGTGCTTGAGGAGCCACTCTCCATCATTTACCAGCAGTCCCAGCAAACTGGGGAGGTCCCAGCCGCCTGATGTCTAGCAAATGTGACGCCCATCCACAAGAAGGGTCAGAATGACAATCCAGGGAACTACAGGCCGGTCAGTCTGACTCAGTGCCCAGGAAGATCATGGAACAGATCATCCTGAGTCCTATTATGCAGCACATGAAGGACACCCATGCGATCAGGCCCAGCCAGCACGGGTTCACGAGGGTCAGGTCCTGCTTGACAAACCTGATCTCCTTCTATGACAAAGTGACCCGCTTGGTGGATGAAGCAGAGGCTGTGGACGTTGTATATCTGGACTTCAGCAAAGCCTTTGATGCAGTCTCCCACAATATCCTCCTGGAGAAACTGGCTGCCCATGGTTTGGATGGGAATACCCTCTGCTGGGTTAAGAACTGGCTGGAGGGCTGGGCCCAGAGAGTGGTGGTGAATGGAGTCAAACCCAGTTGGCGTCCAGTCATGAGTGGTGTCCCACAGGGCTTGGTACTGGGGCCAGTTCTCTTTAACATCTTTATCAATGATCTGGACGAGGGGATCGAGTGCACCCTCAGTAGGTTCGCAGACGACACCAAGCTGGGTGGCAGTGTCAACCTGCTGGAGGGTAGAGAGGCTTTGCAGAGGGATCTGGGCAGGCTGGATCGATGGGCTGAGACCAATGGGATGAGGTTCAACAAGGCCAGGTGCCGGGTCCTGCACTTGGGTCACAACAACCCCAGGCAGCGCTACAGGCTTGGGGAAGAATGGTTGGAGAGCTGCCTGGTAGAAAAGGACCTGGGGGTGTTGGTCGACTGTTGGCTGAACATGAGCCAGCAGTGTGCCCAGGTGGCCAAGAAGGCCAACAGCATCCTGGCCTGTATCAGGAACAGCATGGCGAGTAGGACTCGGGAGGCGATCATCCCCCTGTACTCCGCACTGGTGAGGCCCCCCCTCGAGCACTGTGTCCAGTTTTGGGCCCCCTACCATAAAAAAGACATAGAGGTGCTGGAGCGGGTCCAGAGAAGAGCAACAAAGATGGTGAGGGGTCTGGAGCACAAGTCTTATGAGGAGAGGCTGAGGGAGCTGGGGTTATTCAGCCTGGAGAAGAGGAGGCTGAGGGGAGACCTTATTGCTCTCTACAACTACCTGAAAGGAGGGTGTAGAGAGGTGGGGGTCGGTCTCTCCTCCCAAGTCACAGGCGACAGGACGAGAGGAAATGGCCTCAAGTTGCGCCAGGGTAGGTTCAGGCTGGATATTAGGAAAAATTTTTTCACTGAAAGGGTTATTAGACATTGGAATGGGCTGCCCAGGGAGGTGGTTGAGGCACCATCCCTGGAGGTGTTCAAAAGACGGGTTGATGTAGTGCTGGGAGGTATGGTTTAGTGATGGTGTTGCTTTTTGTTTGTTGTGTGGGTGTTTATTTTTGTCAAAATTAGGTTGACGGTTGGACAAGATGATCTTTAAGGTCCCTTCCAACCTAGAAGATTCTGTGATATATATGTATGCATATATAGATAATAATAAAATTTTGCCTGTTCCTTTGAGTAGTTAATTTTTTATATATTCAAAGCTGTTCAAGACTGTAGCTTTACAACTTACTCATGTTTTCTACCTCTCCTCATGCAATTTGCTTTCCAAAATCCTTTATGCGCTTCCTTGAAAGGAGACAGAAAAAGAACATGGCCAGATGCCGTGGCTAGGAAGGCAGATGCACCGATGCACAGATGATAAACTAATATTACAGGTATCTAATTTTCCTTGAACGTAGGCCTTAATGAGTATGTGAGGTAGAGGACATCACCCTTCACTTTTCTTGGCACTGTTGTGAAGTCTGGAGGAGCTTGTGAATTCAGGTAGTCTTGCAGAAAATAACTATCATGATTCTAGTGTGAAAAAGACAAAGCAGTCTAAATTTTGAACGTTCTAAAGTGCACTGATTTCCTGTCTTCTGTAATTTCCTTGTTTACCGTCCGACTTGTGTTTTTTCCTGGTGGAATAGATCTGCTTACAGTGGGAAGAGTTACAATTGCAGCCCCATAGGCTTCAATATCAGTACATCTTAGATTTTCTTCTTTGGTCAAGGACTTAGGGTAGCAGCCTCATGAAGAAGGCTAGAATAATTTGGTTATCATGCGCTGCAGCCACAGGTGAAAGACTTATTCCTTGAAGTGACTAGTAGTTGTTCAGTAGCAACACAATGTTTAAGAAACAATTCTGTGCGTTCTCTGATCCAGCAGGAGCCAACACTTTTAACCATGTTTCATATAAGGAGGACACTTTGACAATTGCATCCTGGTAGCAATTGGTAGTTTTTCAGCTTTGTGAGTACATTCTGTGCTTTGCATAGAGTATGTTACAGCTGTACATCTCTTATTAACTGAAAGCAGATTTTGATCGAAAAATCAATTGCTCACTTGAACAACAGATGAGAAGTATGATTAAATCCTGCTTCTGACTGAATGTGAAGTGGAAATGTGGTAGACCAACAGTTCTCTTGAGGTCTGTTGATGTGTTTCTCATCATGTGTCACTGCAAATCTAGTCTGAATTTGAGTGAAGGGTTAGCTTTCAATTGAGACTACATTTGTAAGGTATGCACTGTCTGTTTCGGTCATTCTGCTGTTTAAAGAAAAAATAAGTAGTTTTTATATAGTAAGCTCTATCACTTCTTGTTTATTTAAAATGAACTGTTCTTGTTTAGCTCCCAAAATATGAAAGTTTTGTAAGCTTTATTTTTAGAAGACATATTGGCCGTCAAAGCGCAGTGATTTTCAAGAATTTGCTTAAATGTGTCTCCCAATGATCTTTCTACTCCTCTTGCTGACTCTAAGATATATGTGCAGTATTCTATTTTGCATTTCCAATATGTAGAATTTTACAGACTATATAGAATATAATATTTTAAATGTAGAATATCTAGGATTTATAAAAATAACTTTGCCTCAACTCCTGCTGTGACTATACTGCTGAAAAGTCTGAGGTGATCAGTTGGTAAAGTTACTATCTCATTAAAGCAATGAGAATATGTAACTAGAACCCAAGAAGCAGCTGCATAAGATGTGCAGTCGTCTTTGGACTCTTCATATGCTCTTTTCTAGAACCTGCCAACAGTTATTTCAACTATTTTAGTTGTTCAGCTAGTCCATACATAGATTAGCCATAGCAGATTCACCAGTTTGTCAGGCTTTCCATCCTTTCCCTCCTTTACTTATCTGTTTTCTCTTTTTTTAAGTTATGGAAAGTATTTATCTCTGAATACAGATGATAAATCTCTAGAGGTGCTTTTGGGAGATGAAGCTTCAGGGGTTTGAAAGATAGACATTTACATTTAAAGTGCAAATTATTTGGGCTAGTGGGTTATTATCTCTTCAGGGCCATTTCTGCCAGTGTTTCTCTAAATGTGACACATGGGACTGACTTCTTCAGCCTTAATAAAGATGAAAGTTACTAGAGCATGAAACTTTACAAACAAGTTCTATTGATATATGTTGAAGATTTTACTCATTTCCATTTTAAGTGGAAGCCAGTTTATAGCCTTGTAAAATGGAGCATCCTAATCATTGTTTTTAGCACTAAAAATAACTGATATGGCTGTAAAGTTACATGGCACTTCACAAATATAAAGTAAGAGTTATCCTGAGACAGCTCTGAAGTTTAAGTACAAAACATTGGCATAGTCTTGGAATGGAAAACAATGTAGTAAAAGAGAACAGGAGATGGTGAGGAAAAAGAATTTATTAATTATTTTTTTTAAGGTGAGAGAACAGTTAGGGAGAGGGAGTAATCATCAAGAGCAGAATATGTAAAATAAAGATTAAATAATTATCAGATCCTCCAGATTACACCTATGGGTTTCTACCCATAGTTTATGAAGGTGGAATTTAAGATTAAACAATATTATATATGAAGATAAGCAGACTAAACCTGAGATAAAAACATCAATGGAAGATGGGGCAGAAAGGGAGAGAAAGGTAAGAAATGAGAATGCTTCCTTTCCCTAAGACTAGTGAAAAACACAAAGACACTTGATGAAGGCAGACATGCTTGCAACGGTGAGAAGGAAAACTAAGTGGTATTGAAACTGTAACAACAAATCAGCTTAAACAGTTTGAGCAGTCTGAAGACTTTGACTTGCATGTTTGATACCTTGTGCTTTTTTTCCTTCTGTATCAGTGGTAGCTCTCTCTTTCCTGTTAAAGGTTGATGAGAAGTTAGATTAAGATTCTTGATGCCTGCTTTGACAGTTACCATCTGGAACTATTATCTTAGAACAAGATGTCCTTTAGTGGAACAAGGGGAAAGTTATCAGAGAATTAAGGGATGCGTTTATGCCCCAAAAACTTGGTCCCAGTAATGTATATCCAAAACAGCAAATATAGTCATCGGGGACTGGAAAACACATTTGATCCCAAGCCTTCAAATACTAAGTGTATCTTCTGCACTCTTCTCAGAACAAGAGCTCTGAGACGGAGATAACAGCAGACATGTTTCTACATTCTTCAGTCTATGAAATCTTGCCCAGAAGTATCAGAGGAAAATTATGGATATAGGCTTTACCGGTTCAGACCAATAATTAATCACTAACCATGATGTTTGTAAAAGTTTATAGGAATTTGGCATACACATAAATTAGTGTTACCAGCTCCTTTACATTGGACACTCCTAAGCCCTTGAGTATCTTGGCCTTCTAAAGGTTCTCTTGGATATAGAAATGGCCTCAACTCATATACATGGCCATTTGTAACTGTCACGTTGTAAGACAGAAATGAAATGCTAAAGCCTTGAGGCACTAAGCCTTAGATGTTTGATGCAGACTGGATCACTGAAGGAAAACAGGTGAACAAAAACTCCTTCCATTTTTAAGAATACAAGGAGCAGACTCCTGTGCTAATGTAAAACTCCAAAGAGAGACTGGTAATAGTCACTCTGATGTTGATATGTGACTTGAAAGTCTGAATGGGCCCCAAAGAGTCTATGTCACTGTAACAGTCACTCAAATGCCTATGTGGAATATTCTGGATATGGCTTGCTTTTTGTTTGAGGTATGTGTGTTAGGGGTTTTTTTGTTTGTTTGTTAAATTCCACCAGAAGAAAAACCTATCTACTCTGTATTACTGCTCATGCCACTTGTCTCAGTGATTTCTGAAAGGCACTGGAGAGTATAGATCTGCTACAGATGGTTATGCACCTGCCTTCCTGTGCTGCGTAGGCTTCTGCTCCTGTCCAACCTTTCTCCTGAGCTTTTCCTGGGGAAAAAAAAAAAAATAAATTCTAATGATGAGATTTCTGTATTGCTCCCTTCAATAATTCATAATGTTCATTCTCTTGCTGCTCTGGAGAAAGACAAGAAAGAAGGAAGATTGCAGTAGAGGGAGGCGGAGAAGCAGGTTATTTCAGGAAAAAGGACTAAGAGGTAATATAATCTAAAAAATGGATTGTAACTGCTCTCAAACTTGTCTTTATTACCCCAAAGCCTCTAAATTATCTTTTTATAAAAGCCTGCTTCTGTAAGAGGTATTTTCTATTCCCTTTCTGGTCAAGAGGTCTCAGGTTTCTGTGCCTTAGAATTACTATCTTGGTAATCAATAAGCTTAAACTAATCTGTCTGAGATTTCCCATTTGAAATTATTTACTTACTGGAAGTGTCATGTAGGTGACAAAATTTAGCTAAAACTGGGAGAGTTATGTTAAAGATGCATTTATTTCCATTAGCTCTTTCTCAGAATTCTGAAACATGAGCTTGTCATAAAAGAGTTGGATGGTATGCTGCTCCAAGTAACTGCTTGGAGTGGGAAGGTGCACTTGAAGCTGACAAGTAGGAGGGAAACTTCTCCCTGACTTATAAGGGAGAACTGTTTGTCTATTGATGTACCAACACATCCTTGCTCTGTGGAGGCTTTGATCGGCTGATGCTTGTGTCACCCTCTCTTAAACTCATTTTCCGATGACAGGCAGGCATGAGAGACATCTGTGTGGTTCCATTTTCATAGCAGGGGTACTCATCATGACGGTGCTCAAAATCCTGGCTCACTTCATTGCTATCTTCCCCTTGACTGCCACTGCTGTAGGCAGCTCTCTCCACAAACACTTCATGTTAAGTTCTAACAGACTGTCCATCTGTGACTTAGCAGTGAGACTGGAACACAGAACTGTAGTGACGTGGCAATGGTTTAGATTTTCTAAGTGTTCTGGCTACATACAGGCATCAATGCCAGGTAAGAGAAGATTAACCTGACCAATATCTGTTTCTTGAGAAAGTGTTAGCTGGATTTTTCTCTATAATATTTCAGAGTGAAGGCCTGATCAGAGGGGAACCCTTAGCAAATATTGTCTGTGTGCAAAATATTTGCAGAATGTGGTTTCTCAGGCTTAGCTCTTACATTCCAACACTCGGATTTTGTGACTTTCTTTGTCTTCCTATGTCTATCCCAAATGCCACAAATTCCCTTGGTTACAGGACCAATTTCTATTTATAATTACTGGACTCAGTTATGAACTGGTACCAAACATTGGTACTGCTTTTCTCCAGACCTTGTGAAAATCACGGTGTGAAGAAACTGGATGTTCTTGCACAGCTTAGCAAGCTTTTTTGACAGGAACCATAAGATGACATAACCTTATATTAAGTTTCTCTAGTTTCTGAGGCTTCCAAATAATCTTTAGCAAGTTTCAGTACTTCAAACAAGAGAACAGCATTTTCCTCCCACCACCCTTTCATGTTCTTGCTTCAAGTTTTTCCCTTCCTATTTATTGAAGTCTTGCTCTCTCTGTCTCCCGTTCACCACAATTTGTTTCATGGGAAGGCTATTATGACAAGCAAGAGGTGCTTGGGAGACTTGGGCGAGATGTCATTTTTCACAATCTACTGGATTATTCTGACTGCCTTGTGTGGTGGTAAAATTATTATTAAGATCTGGGAGGTCTGGGCAAAAAGTTTATCCTAACTAAAGGAACATGCATTTTGACTAAAAACAATCTGTCATTTTTCCAACTGTCCACTTCTATGCTAAGGTAATACTGGGTGTGCCACTACTATTGGCTCAATCAAGAGCCATCTCTCCATATTGTCACACTGGTTACTGTTGGACTCCTTTAGAAATGTGGCAGTTAGCAAGCTCCTTTAAGGAATCCATCTCTCCTAGGGATGGATACCTGGCTTTGTTAACATTGAAATGATTGGTTTTCCTCACCTTTTTTTCTTTTCCTTCTTCCCCCCTACCCCTATCTAAAGCAGTAGATAGCCTGAATCTCTACAAGCACTTGGCAGAGAACAGGGAAGCAGAGGGCAAAATGTTGTCCAAATGTTCTCTCACTATGATCATAGCTAATAAAGCTTCTGTCTGACCTATCCTAAATTGTACTTGCATTATTACACACTTGGAGTCCTCAGATCTCCAGCATTTGAAAGCTCAATTTCTCCATTGATGAGGAGGCACTAATAGTCTGCTATTCTACAGAATACTTTGGGAAGCTTGGATGAAAAATGTTGTCAAAGTGGTAGTAAGACACTCTTTACCTGCTCTATAGAAAAATAGAGGAAAGAACTTGGTTTTCTTCTGAAACCCTGTATTTGCATTTGTTTGCATGTATGCTATGGAAAATAGCTGGTAACATTTTGTATACATAACTTTTTGTAGCTGTTATTTCAGATCTCCTTTACTGTGACTGATTTGTAAATCAAGGCTTCTGAATCAAATCTCTATGTGTGTATAAGACAAATCTTGGATCATAAGAATTTTATTGACTACTAGTGGGGAAATACCCTTGTGTTGCCTGTGAGCATGACTGGGTTCATAAAGAGGTTTCATCTGTCTATAGCTTGATGTAAATGATAATGTTGCTCTGAGCTGGGATTGATTCAGGATAAAGCAAGGCTTGCTCTAGGCACATCAATACAGATTAAAATATGACTTGTTTCAGCCAATTTAAATGCCAGGCATGATATAGCTGATTTCTAGAATGCAAATAGCTTCACTTCTGCACAGCCGCTGTCCACTCTGCACTCCCTTCTATGCAATTTTATGTCCCTGACACCCCCCTAGACTCATGTATCTGCTGGCAATGATGCTCATTAACATTGCTACATGGATCACCTGGTAATCCACCCATCCTTGTTCGTTAATTGCAGGAACATCTGGCTGTTTGGAGGATAGCTTTAACGCTATTTCTGCTGGTTCAGCTTCAATGTAACTTCCTGCTATCTCAATCAAAAGCAAATGTGGATAATTTTGCATGTAATTCCATATCAAACTTATTTCTTTTAATCCAGTGCTGCTGGTCCTAAATGTTGAGCTTAAATATAATGAGACTGTAAAATTTGGATTCATACTTATAACTTTGTGTATGGATATTTTTAAATATGTAACTGTCTTCTATTATTTCAGCCCTTTAATTTTTTGAAGGAAAACAGAAAGGAAAAGACTATTGTGACTTTTATTTTTTTATATTTTATTTTTAAATTATTTGGCTCTGGGTGGTGAAGCTTTAACAGTGAACACTAACATACAATGCCCGGTGAAGTTTCAACATATGGCACCTTTGATGGTGAAGGAGTGGTAGAATGTGTATTTGGAGTCTGAGACTTAACAACTATTTGGCTTTAATTACATATTATATAAACTCTTCCCTCTATATATTTATTCTCCCATAGGGAAGACTGGTTCCAGTCCTCTCTCTGTGACTTTATCTTTGCTGTACTGCCTGAACCAAGGTCATTGCAGGTGCTTAAGGCAAAATTCTGAAAGTATAAAAATAGAAGTATAAATGGAAATATAAATAGAAAGTGTAAAAATAGAAGAGGAATACGGGAGGAAAACAAAGGGCTAATGTTGGTTATATGCTATGGTTATGATTTAGCTCTGGCTGAAGAGGAGATAAGATGTGATTGTGGGGTCAAGTTCTGATAAACAGCCTTGCTCTGGGAAGCCCTGTGGTCTACGGGGGGACTTGTAGAGCTCAGTGGTAATGCATCAAAGGCACAAAGGAAAGTTGAGGAGCTGATTAAGAGGTATGCTGTTATGCCATACTTTGCAGGCTTGTATACCTTGGTAGTAGGACTATGGAACAGAAGAGGACTCAACCTTTACTGAACTCATGTCCTTCTCTATGAAGGATGGATTTCCTAATGTAAGGAGCACCGGACTTGGTATTTGCTATTTATCTGTTCGCTAGTTTCAGTCAAATTATTTTGTCTCTTGTTATCTTCATCTTCTCATCTGTAGAAGAGAGATACTATGTGCTTTCTTTGTGGTGTGATCTGATCACCACAATTGAAATACAAGTCTTTACCGAGATATATCTCTACTGCTTAAAGATGATGTATAGGTATTTTCAGATCTTCTCCTAATTAGTTGTACTTCTGCACCCCAAACCTACACAAGTACATATTTCTTTGCCTTTGCAGAATTCCATTAACTTCAGGTCAGATTGCAGTCTGCCTTCCTGCATAACAATGGAGGACCAGAGACTTGCTCTGTCTGTTGTACCTTGGATTTGAGGAAAATGCTTTTAAAAACAAATCTCAAATCAGGAAAAATATTTTAAAATAATTTTTAAAATTAGATCTTATTCAATGTAAGTCAATCAATAATCTAGAAAGAAAAATTTAGAATAGAAAAAGATTTTTAAAAAATATTTTCTTTTTTCTTTGGCCTTCACTAAATTTTTTGTTACAGGAGTTGCATACAACAATACAACAGACTGTCTCTCCTAAATACTTCTAATGTATTATGAACCGCTTTTTCTGTATTACTGTAAGCAGGAAGTAAATCAGTATTAGGGAGTGAGTTTCAAAGGAGTGCATGTGGAATTACACATTAAAAGTGAAACAAGAGTGAGCGAGCTGTGTGCATACTTCTTGAATCTTTAAAAATATATTCCTGCAAGGAAAGAACTTCTGAAGATACAACAAAACCAAGGGTGTTTCTTGCTCTCATTCTGTATTTGTATGCTATGTGCTGAAAGACGTTTGGGGTAAGCCAACAAGGAGAGTTCATATAAATATACCAATATTCATTTAAAGTTACCATTTTATCATTTCACTAATCATATGCTGGAAAGCACAAAAGCAGTTATAAGACTATTCCTGGTTCTTAAGAAACTGCTGAGTATGCTGAAAAGAGGCCTAATTTGTAGACTGAGAGCAGAAATTTTCAGTTCTGGCCATATTGTATAATAACTTACAATTTTGACAGGGTTAGCCTGGAGCAGAATGAAAATAAGTATGGAATTCATTTCTTATATAATTTCTCTGAAACAATCAGGTATTTTCCATATGAAGTCAATGGGGGATAGCAGGGAACAAAAACCACCAACATGTCCTTAAGTGGAATTTCTTTTGTACTGTCTGTGTTTTTCTGTTATCGTAGTGTGGACAAGTCATCACCAGAAAGAATTCCTTGTAAAGAATCTTTTCTCAGAGATCCCACTGAAGAAAGGAGTTAAATTTAAAAAAAAATAAAAATCAAGAATCATTTAAAGTTTGAGAGATCACAGTTGGGTTGTCAGAACACTAGAAAGCATTTGTGACTTGTTGGTCTTCTACCTTCATTCCTGTGATGTGAAGAATCATAGAGTCATAGAAGACCAAAAATATGTTTCACTGTTTGTGGTTAAAAGTAGAATAACCTGTGAAAAAAGAAAACTTTCATTCTCTGAAGGAGGTGGTAACATTGCTACACTTGGCTTGGTATCAGGAATTGTATACTTGTCACACACCTAATTTTGATCAAAACTGGAGATGCGGCTGATAAAAATGTATATCTTGATATAGTAGAACTGCTACTGTAAAGCTGAATTTCTGTAGATGCAATTTGTTAAAAAAAAAAAACAACAACAAAAAACCACAAACAAAAAACCCCACAACAACAAAACAAAACCACAACAAACAAACTTAAAAAGAAAATTAAAATTGTTATATGGACGAAGCAAACTACACAGTAACTGGATTGAAAGCTGCACCACTGACAAATGTCAAAAATAGTGTATGTTATGTGGTGTTAACAGCAGAGGCTTGAGACCTCTCCAGAAAAGTTTCTGAGCCAATCACACTACTGTCAACAAAACCTGACAGGTCATGTTAGTATTATAGGATGATCTAATTCTTGGCTTAATAATTGAGCAGAGGTTTTAATACAGCCCTGTGTAAGCTTATATATTTCAGAATGTAGAATGTGGGCTGTCCACATGAGATGGCTGAATCAGAAAGATTTATTTCCAAAATTATGAACTTCCAAAAAAGAAGTGAGAAAAAGGAGAGAAAAAGAGGAGAGGAATACTGGACAGTATAAAAAGTCAAGCCACTAAAATCATCTAACACAATATTTATAGAGCTAGAGTATCAGCTTTCTGTTATGAATCTTCAGAAATGTATACTTCTTAATTTATTGTAGAACATCTTATCTTGAAAAGAAATACAAGAATGTTGTTAGATTTGGGGATTTCAGACAGAATTACAAGAAAGCTCGGTGTCTAATGGTTGAGCTTACGGTATCAAACCTTGAAATTAAAATGAAGTATACTACATATGGGGTTAATTAATCATTATAAACCACTTATTGAGAGCATAAGCTATAAGAATAGTATCTCCACTGGAATGTTTAAAGTATCAATAACAGAAAAATCATCCATAAGCATAACCTATTTTTAATATTTTAAATTAGCTCATGGGGAAAACCCAAATCATCAGATTAGATGATCTCAGTGTTTCTTTATGACAAGAAAATCATGGTCCTGTGAGATGGATCTCTATAGCCAGCAGACCTTTCAGAACATTCAGAGTGAACAAATACTTACTCATGTCTTTTTACATTAAAATAGCACTGTTAAATTGAATCTTCCATATTTCTTTGAAATTTCATACTGTCTAATGCTTTTTTTGTGTGTTCCTTTGTATCTATTTTGATTCTTTTTTTTTTTTTTTTTTTTTTTAAGAATGTCTTCAGGATTTTTTTGGTAAGATATTTTAGAACAAAATTCTTCATGGTTGGTGCCATGTCAGACAGCTCACAGACATCAATCTGGTGTTTCAAGATCCTATAGCTCTTCATTCTAGTGCAATAAATCTGTTGAAAGCCTAACTAAGCTCAGAGTGCAAACTCCACTTTACCCTAAATCTGAAGAACACGCTTGCAACTGAACTCAATCATGTATTCTAAATTAGCTACATGCAATGTAATATTTAAAAACAGGAAGTAAGGAGACAGTAAGTCACCTTAAATATCTTTTTGAAAATAAGTATCTCTGATGATTTTTAATCTTGTTTTATTTTTTTTAACCTGTGGCTTAGGAAAGTCTCATGAACATAAATCTCTGCTGTAAATTTGTAAATTCATATGGTTATATACATTATGATATGCATATACTTCTTATTATCCACCATTCTCTTTCTCTTTCCTCTCTACCTTTAGGTGAAGTCTTGACTCTAATTCTGCAGGAGTTATGAGTTAATAAACCTTACCTGCAAAATAATTTTCCTAATGGTTAAGATGTTTTTCCAGTTTTTGAACTCTGAAAAACAGTGGTAATAAAAGTTGCTGCCATGTGTAATGATCTTTTTTTTTTTCCCCTTGGATTTTTATTACCATTGAACAGGTTAAACCAGTAAGGCCTTAAACTGAAACTTCTTTCAAAATAGGCGAGTATAATAAAGTGTTTCTGGGGCATAAGACAAAATTATTCTCTAGATCATGTTTACTGAGGCACCGTTATGCTACATACTGAAAAAAGACAGAATGTGTGTTTGCTTCCCAAACAGTGTATTGCACAGTGACCAAACAAAAAATTCTCTCGTATGATTGGTAGGGGCAGCAATATGCAAAGGAAAAATGATCGGAGGAAGAAATGTGCAGGGTCTATTTTTCGTTTGGTGGTAGTGGTGACTTATTTAGAACACGTTAAATAAAAATGGATTAAGTTAATTTACAATGAGGAACACTTCCTGGAGAACGGGACACTGTATACAGTAAGCTAATGAGGACTGGCTACCTAAGATTTAAACTCACTCTCTACCTTCATCCGCGTGAACTTTATTTCCCTGGCAAGCACAAGATGACAAATCTTGGCAAAGCTCTTTCCTCAACTGAAAAATGTTTTTAAAATGAAACACTATTATAATAGTGGTACATTAAGTGTCCAACCGTAAGATTTTTATCACGCAAGCTTACTTCTACCTCTGTGGTATTGAAAATCACAGTACAATGAAAATGCACAGATATGAGGGGGGGGAAGTATAGTTTCATTACTGTTTTGTGGGCAGAATGTTGTATTTGATTTTTTTTTTTTGCCTCTTCTTCTATACTTGATATACTTTATTTTCATTATTAAGATGAATCTGTATGCATATTCAGACCTCACTTGATATATACCATTTTGCTGTAACTTGTATTTTGATAAGTTTACATTTTGTTATGCGTTAAAGATGGCTTTTAGTTCTACTAGCAATATAGCTCCTCAATTTTTTTATTTAATCTTCAGTTCAAGGGATGAAATTAACAACTATGAAGTCAATTTAGCTGTGCATGCATGTACAACATCATTTTCCTGAAGTGCAGTTCAAGGGGTAAGATTGTTAGCTACAGAACTAATATGACTGCAAACACTAAATGGTTTCTGTATGTCAGCAAAAAGTTATTAGTCTATGATGTGTTTAATAAGCTGCTCGTTGAGTTAGTATTTGTATTGTGTATTCACCTCGTATTTGATTAACATGAACAATCAACAAAATTGTCTCCATTGTTGCAAGGTGATGTCCATTGAAGACGCATACTAGTTGTCATATGGTTAAAGAAAGTAACATATGGTGGTAATCGTTAAATAACTCTCACTGCTCTGAACTGATACTGTTTTGGTTTTTTTTCCTATCTTGAATAGGCAAAAATTTTGTAAAATTTTAAGTAAAAACATAAGATTGGGAAACAAATCAATGTGCAACTTCAGTCATCTCTGCTGCTTCTTTGAAAATGCTACTGAGATGATATTTTCCCCCAGATTCTGTACTGGAATACTGAATATTACTGGCCTTGGTAGCAAGGAGAGTGTAATTTCTTATATGTTTCTTATACTTTCTCTTACCTTTCCATCTTCTCCTGTGATATCAGTGGTAGTAACTGGTGGTTCTTTTCATCACCAGTTACCCCTTTTTATTTTAGTATGCTATTTCTTTGTCAGTTTCTCTGAGATTTCTATGTGGTACTGTGATAAAGACTATGTTAAAACCCAGATGATTTATATTCGCTATCTTCCTTTATCTGTCCAATCTACCACTGTGTTGTAAAAACCTTTCAGGTTACATTGTGCCAATATTTTTTTTCTCAGACTTTTTTTCCTGTGACTCAGTAAGTTCTATAGAGGATGCCTAGAAATATATTAATAGGTTTTTATTATTGTGCCTACTTAGTATTGTACCTACCTTTCAAAGCAGGTTCAGAGGTTGAAATGCATTTCTGAAGCATGCTAGACATGAGCATTAAGACAGAGACTTTTGAAAGATGCCTAAGGCATCCAAATGCCAATGTCCCATTAAATCGAGAAGGCATAAAGTGTCTTGATTCCTTAGTGTCATTGTTTTGTACAGACCTTAATATTCAGCCTAATAGCAAAACCATCTGACTTCTCATTAAATTACATTTGTGTCAGCATAATAGGCTTACATTTTTCAGCACATAAAATGCCATATGCTGAAAAATGCAAAGTTCGTCTTAAAGGTCTTGTTTGTGTTTTGCCTTCAGATAAACTGGAATTCTAGTTTACAAATGTTAGCAAGTTGAAAGTCATTCCCCTGCTTGTTTCTTCCTCTCCTTTGTTCCTGAGGTTCTTGTCCCTTCTTCCGAAAGTGCCAGGCATCACCTTACAGTAGCAGCAGCTGCTGTGTTGGGGGCAGTGTCTATGGGGAAAAGGTTGAATGCACTGAGATGTGTATCCAGTAACTTCTGTAAATGTCAGATTTTAATTTGTTTCTGCATGTCAGTCAGAATCTTCAAACCTAAAAGACAGCTGTTGCTCTAAGGGGATTGGGGAGATGCTGTGCCTTGGGATATGATGGAGAACTGAAGCAAAACCTAGTCTTTGATAGAGAGGTTTGTTCAAACTCTGCCTTGGGAAAGAGCTGTTCAAGATAGCAAACCTACTTTAACTTAGCTTTTCTTTCATGAATAGGGTGTGGGGCTCTAATCAACTAATCACCTGTTAGTGGGTTTTGAATTGATCTGAGAATATATATATATATTAATGAGAAAAGCTTAGTCAAATCATTTAGTGGAGTGCTTTTGAGATGCACAGCTGAATCCTAGCAGTAACCCAGAATGCTGTAAGATTTTTATTTTTTCCTTTCCCTCAGGAACAAATGTTATGGACTGAAAACCATTTCTTTTCTCCATGTCAAGATGAGAATATGGAAACAAGTAGCTGTTTTATTTTTATAAACTATCTTAAAACAGTGTTGTATTTACTAACACACCTAACAAAAAAATTAGTTTCATGTGGCAAGCCCCAACACTTACAAGTGTTTATGCTGAGGGGGTAAGACTTTTAAATAAGGGACAAAAAGAACGCTTTCCCTGAGTGGGGTTATTGCTTGTGTTGCAAACAGGATATCTCTCATCCTGGTCTTCAATGCCATCTTCAGAGGAAAAAATAAGTAAGTAAAATCTTGAATACTCCTATAGAAAATATCACCTTGATTAACAGTTGTTCTTTTAAGATAGTATGAACCACCTTGGTGAGCTGGTGATGATAGTCTTCTAACACATGTTCTACAAAAGGTTTTGATCGTGTGTGTTGACGTACCATTTTTGCTACAGTTATGGATGTATGAGCTAATACTTTAGACTGTAGTTCTAGAATAGAAACAACACAAAGGGCACAATCACCATAGTCTTTCCACCGGGGAACAAATAGTTTCTTCTGTGTGAAAGTAATACAAAGCATCCAAAATTACAAGCTTTTAAACAATGGCAAGTCTAGAAACCTTGAATATGCACATATATGGAATAATTTATTATGTGAAATAAGGAAAAAAGTAGTCATCTAGGCTTACTGTGTTTCAGTGATTCCTCCGTGCACGTGTCTGTATAGTGTTGTGCAAATAAAATATTTCTCCTATTTTAAAGACAGCTCCCTAGGTTTTTCCTGTCTGTGAACAGGCATTTGATTGTACATTACAAATTATTACAGATAATATGTAATTTTAATGAGTACTTATAAATGTTTATATTTACAGAAAACTTTCAATACATCAAACTATCATTCCTGTAAAATGTTCTGTAAAATAAGCGTGGCTTAGTAGAACACAAACAAATCTTCTGACTTCTGATCCCTCACCAAAACTTGATAAATATTCTCAGTCTTTAAGAGTGTCTTTCCATACTCAAGCATTTTTAGGAGAGTTGAGATTTATTCACATAGGTGTCATGCAGATCTCAGGATTCCATAACAAGTCAAAGCAGCATTGTTAAAATACAGTGAGCATTTCATGAGTAATAATAGATTTCTGTGCCTCTCTGGTGTTTACTATTTATAAAGAGATGAAGAGTGGAATAATAAAATGTATTTATTCTGCCTTGTGTAGCACAGTAATTTTTAACATGTACTATTTAGAAAAGAATATGCATCTTTGCTGCTAACAAATATTTTATTTCTTTACCTCTTTTTCTAAAATAGTATGTCCAAAATAGCTCAGTCTCGTCTGTTCTAACACTATTGGCAAATACTCTGCATTAAAAAAAAATGTATTGGGTAATAAAAGCAAAAGACAAATATGGATGATTAATGTTTTTGTTGCAGCTTTTATATTACCAACAAATATGTCTGCCAGGTGATTTGTTCCAGGGTGTCTAGGTCAGTAAGTCAGTACTTCTCTTTTGGTCTTTTTTTTATTTATTTTATTTTTAATTTTTTTTTTTTTTTAAGGTCTCATTGATTCTTTCCATGGGGATGGGAAGAATCAAAAAGCTCAAATTCCATCTAGTCTTCTAGTTGAAAACATGTAGTTTTCTAAAGGTTTCCTGAGGTTTTTGCCGAGTAACTGGACAAATATTCCTGAGATGAGGGTTCATTCCATATCTAAATATAAACATATTTATTCTTCTTGACAGTAGTTTTTTTTTACTTCAGAATAACTTAATTGTTTCTTCACACTTCAGAAACTGAATCACAAGAAGCTAAATGCTGAACAAATCTTTTAAAGGCACAAGGCCTCTAATCATGCAACATTTTGGCAACTCTAATCCAGAATTGCATACTTCCTACCTCACACAGTACAGCAGACAAATCCTCAGTATATATATCTCAGTGAAGTATCTCGAGACATCTTATCACTTTGTCATTGGCTAATTAAAAATTAGTTAGCATGCCTTTTTGCAGTGATGCTGCTCTTGTTCTTCAGTTATCTTTGGTTTTCTCAGAACCCTGTGGCCTCCTTAAAACAAAGTGCTGCTTACTCGTGGGCATGATTTAGTAAACATTTGCCTATGAAGCCTTCCTGAAATTGGGAAACTTTGACTCCACCAGCTGTCTTCATTTTAACCAGACAACATGACTTACCATGCCTACAGAACAGGAGAATTAAGCATTTTGTGTGCCGTGCAGCTACTGGTCACACTTGGCAGCTCACCTGCTGTCCGTCCTATTCCCCAAGCTTCTCAGTGGACTTACTTATTCTAATGGTGGCTTCTACAGTCTGTTTGGTGCTGTAGTGATGTGTCTTCAGTAAGCTTCTACAATATATTTCATACAGCCTCTCTTCCAGTGGGTAGGGTTGTCTGGAGAGCAGCGGTGGTGGCATGCAGGAGTGCTGGACACGGTGATGGGGAGGTTGCTCGTGAGCTGCTGGGGGTAGCATTGATGCAAGAAAAACTATTCCATCTCAGGCCAGCAGTGCTATGGGGAAAACTCAGGCAGCAGGCAGGGGTGGGTATCCTGGCTGCTCTCCATGCACCAGTAATGTGACTACCTGAGGCTGAGTGCAGTAGAAGTGGAGGAAATATCTACCTTGACTGAAACTGAGTCCACCTTTAGGAAAAGATGAGCTTTTCAGGGCCAACTCATGGGGGCATTGAGATTTTATTTCCCCCATCTCTCTCTTTAAAGTCATCAGGGGGTTTTTGCCTTATTCTGGTTCTTCCAAGGTGGTGAGTTCTCTCTGTGAATTGGGTCATTTTCTTTCAATCCAGAGGATCTACTTAGACACCGTCCACAACTTTCTCAAGGATAATCCTGTAATAGACTACTGGCATGTTCTCTTTCAGTTGTCTGCTATAATGGAACTTTGAATGGTGTGTGTCTCTCCCTGTCCAGTTATGATGAGCCAGTCCATGGTTTGCAAAGATTTTTGATATTTTTTTGAATGACCAGGAATAAATAAGGCTTTTTTTTTTTTTAGTATCAATTTCTGTATATTGATATTTTTCCTTTCCAAGTTCTTTCTTTCTGGTACTTGTAGACAGTAACTTCATTTTCTTTTAATATAAAATAAACTACGCATCCAGTTCTATGACTGACTTTCTGATGTGCCTCAAATATGTTACATGGTATGGTTAAAATGCCATTTTCCTTTTTTGAAATACTTGATCTTCTAATAATTGCATCTATATAAAAATACTTCTGTACTGTTTCTGTTATCTAGTGTTTTCCTTGGGAGCAGCACAAACACTCCAGAAAAGAGTGCTGTGGGCAATAATGAACAATATGTTCACAGAGAAATTTTACCTGTTGTTCAGGAATTAGCATTGAGGTTTTTAGCCCTTACTCCAGTGTAAACAGTGAAGATTCTTATTATTTCTGTTAGTACTCAAGGATCTATGGATTCCTGCCTGAAACTGATCTCCAAAGACTAGATCTGACAACCAATTTGCTAATTATTAATATATATTCATGTATATAAAATTATTAATAGCTATAATGCTATTATTAAAATTATTTGGTTTAAAAAAAAAAAGAAAAAAATGTAGTGGGTTTTTGTTTTGTTTGAACTGGGTAAGAGAGGTGTAAATTTCCCATGGCTTTGTTCTGTCATTTCTCTGTTCTTATACTGTGAGAGAAAATATAGTATAAAAAAATAAAATAGGTAAAATTAAAAGGTAGATTGGTAGACTTTTTGTACATGTCAGAGACTCTCCTTTATCGAATTCCTACCTAAGATTGGTTTTCCTACTAAGCAGAACAGAGGCAGACGTATGTCTGTTTCGAGCAATGTGTTGGCAGCAACCACAGGCGTAGGTTTCTCAGTGTCTTGCATCATCAAGCTGTTCCAAACCAATTCAAAGAGGTTTTCTGTTCTTGTTTGTACTTACTGCAAAATTAGACCTGCTTATTTAACAGATTTATGATTTAATGCTTCAAGGCTTTGAGGCCCTCTGGGAACTGCAAGAGCCAAGCTCCTATTCTCTGCTGTTTTGATACAATAAAAAACCATTCCTTTCTTACAGCTTCTGATTTCATGGACTAGTAGGTTTTGCTACTAAATGGTGGAACTGTGTAAGTGTCTGCTTTTCAATTCCTCTTCTATAGGAAGGATAATGCTAACAATAACTACCATATCCAGACTTCTTTTATTATTTTCAAAAGCCTATGTTCACTGGCAGAACTTGTACAGCAATTTATTTCCGGAGTTTTTGCATTTATTTTTACACTGCAACTACACACAATTTTCTGAGAAACTTGCTTCAAACAAAAAGTTGTGCTTTCAGAAAGCTAACTAGAACATTCAAACAGGATGGTACAACAATATGTGATTGGCAGCTAGACCGCTAATGACAGTATGGTGATTCAAAGCTGTAATGGTTTTAAATGGCCTTGAAAACAGAAAGCTTGGATTTGGAGGGTTCGCTATAAGATTGAAGAAAGAAGAATATAGAAAAACCTATGGTAATCTATTTTTAATTAAAAGCTTAAACTGTGGTGGTGGTTGTGATCAGGTCACAGATGCTTTTCTGCAGCTAAATAGCTTGCTAAAAGGATTGTATCTTCTTATTTTCAGAAAGGCAAGAAGGGAAATAAAAAAAGACAACCCAAAACAAGTACATTAAGCATTCATACAGAGGACTATAGTAAATTCCCCCTCAGAAACAGTCTCCTTTGTTATTGTAGATATGCCCAGTCAATCTGTTTTTCAAATCGTAAGTGGGTCACCAGGAGATAAAAGTTTCAATTAGTTGAATGCTACTGAATTTGAGGTAAATATTACAGTAAAATGCCTTTTTGAGGCATTATAGTTTTTTGTTCTTCTAATTTGTTTGTTATTGTTCCTACTGACTTTACAGAGGGATTTTTCTTTCCTGCAGGAGTGTTTAGTTAGATGGTTTGAGCTTCTTAAAAACTAGCAATGCTGTGAGGCTTTTAGAAGTCCTCTATTCAAGGTATTGAAGGGAGAACTTTTTTTCAGAGCAAGAACAGCTTTGGAGGACACCGTTGGGTTCTTAAGAATGGTCATCTCTAGCAAGGATTTGTTAAATCATTATTAAATATCCAGTCAAAGACTCCATAAAGTTTGAAGAGTTCTTTGTTCCTGTATATATATATCTAGCCAGCTTGAACCCACTACAGGAAGCTAATTAGGATTATTGTTAGTCAGTATAACTAAAAAACAAACAAAACCCCCAAACATTATGCATACCATCAAAAATCTAGATTATTGCAGAGCAACTCAGTTATTGAATACTGTTCCCTTCTTATGGAAAACAAATAACAAAATCACTGCTCATTTCCCAGAAATTGGACTCTAGGACTGTAAAGCATACAGTTTTATTGCTAAGTTTTCCAGAACTGCTAAAGTTCAAATTACTTAAACCATGACAATTTCAATTTCCTTTTTAAATAACATCAAGAACACTTGAAAGCAATTTGAATCTGGATGTTGTGAAAGAAACATTAGGCTATCACCTCCCCTCTGAATGGTCTTAAGTCAACAAAATTTAAGGTTTGGATGCAGATTTGCCTTGCTTGCCTTACAAGCATGTCTCTGTCTGTGGTGAGAGGGAATGTGTTAGTATGAAGCTGGTGGTGTAATGAATGACGGAGAAAACAATAAAAGGCACTGATATCGTAGCACATTGGTTTTGTTTCCTTTGAAAATCCCTAAGCATAGGGATTTAGTGTTGGGGGTTTTATTTACTTTTTTTAATAATTCTTGAGGAGATAATATTAAGTCAGAAAGATATAATGGGAGGAGGAGAGCTGGACACTGGGTTTTATTATATCTCTGTGCATGTAAGCGGAAATTGTCTTACGGTATAATATCTTGGCTTTTGGGATTTTTCTGTTTTATTCAGCATTCTGGCAGATCACTGTATTTTCATGAACTTGATAGGGGTAGCTCGTATTCCTCTGCTTTTCTTTTTATCTTTTCGTATTTTCAACTTTTATGTTTAGGCACAATGAGAGGAGAAAAGAAACGCAGCTAGGGTTTACCACTGACAGCAAGACCCCATTTACACTTACTGATGACCACCACAGATACAGCATTATTGAATCTTCTTTTACAAATGAAACTGTCAACAAATAGAACACGCTACACTTCTTTTTATAGTGTCCCCCAAGATTCAGGTGTGATAGAAAAAGAAACAGGAAGATATAGATAACAGATAACACAATGTGTTGGAAAGGGGAAGCATTTGTCACTAAGGCTACACTCAGATATGCATGTGCTAGTCCCATAGGAGGGCACAATCTAGCCTGCAGGATTTTATTTTGATCTGGAAAGTAGTCAGATTTTTGATGATTCTAGCCCACAGAAAGCCCCAAGGCTTTTGTCTATCTACTGTGCTATATAGCATAAAATAACACTTTTTTCCTGGTAATGGCTTTCCACAACAGAGACAAATTTGTGTTGTCACATTACCTCTTCCTCCCTAGCAGATGGAAGGGGTAAAAAGTGAAATTGCAAGTGTATTAATGATGACCAGAATCCCTAAGATTACCCCTGCCAGCTATCTGATAGTATCAAACAAAAACAGTAATGTCACTGGTCCTTCAGGTTCATCTTCATAAAAAATCCAGTAAAGTTTGCTGCATAACTACTTTAGGAGCATTCTGCTCTGAGGGGGGAGGGGGGAAAATGGTACCTACTCTAGGAATATCTTATGACAGCTTTGACAGTGGCATAAGTGTATCTAAGCAAGAGGGTGTATCAATATGGTGGATATATTTAAATATAAATAGTGTTTATCCATTAGAGATACACATGGGTGTCAATCCTTGTGAATGCAGCATTCAGACCTTGGTATGCATGTGTGTGTATGTACAGCTGTAAGACCTTTAATTTAACTATACAATTATGTGAGACGAAGTTGTAGTATAAAGTTTTTACTGGCATGTGTTTGACGTAATTGTACTACTTATTACTTAAAAAATAAATTACAACCAAAAACCTGCCCTCAGTCTTTCTGCTTTGTCACACCACAGTGTGTGTGGAGAGAAAGTGAGTAGTAAAGATTAGAGGAACTCTATTTCAGAGCCACCTCAAAATGAGTTTTGTGTCATTCTACCTTTAAACTGTGTGATTTTCAACTTCCATAAATCCAGTTGTTTGGGTCACAGTAATGACCTATTCTGCGACTCTGGACAAGCTGAATTGTGTCTTTCCTCTGTAAAAATGCAAATAATTATGTTTAACTTATTAAGTAAAGTGTTTTGAAGTCTTCAGATGGGAAGAGCAGTATATTTACTATTTTTGAGCCCTTAGACTGCTTTAAATGATTTCAAATAGTTTAAATATAAAATCTAAAGCAGTGTCTGATTTTAAGCCTGGTGTCTAAGTGGCTTCTGGGAGCAGAAACATGCATTATGCCATCCAGGAACTCTGGATGTCTTCCCTTTCCAGTGGTCTATGGATCCTGTTCCTAGCTCTGCAGAGCTAGGAGAAAAAGTACTTTCAACTATGAGACTTTTATGGAAAGGAAAACAATGTTACCTGACTCAAGACTGAATTATGTCTCTTTTGTGCTTAAAACAGGTGTACCTTTGAGAATAGTTTCTACCCAAAGGTTTGAATAAAGAGGCGATGCTATTAAATGTTGATGATTTTAAAACTAAACCAAGCAAACAAAAACCACTATGTAAAATTGCAAAGATCAAAATCTCTGAGTTTCTTAGAATGCTAGAAATCCTGATCAACATGTGATGGCATGCAGAAGACTAAGGTGGACAAAAGATCTCAAGTTGAATCAGTTCCTTGCAGTTAGTGGTCTTGAAGTCTTCATAGTCTTGAGGTTTGGCATTTGTGCATCAACCTGCCTTTTCTGTGCATGGTCCGTAAGACCTCCTGACAGCCCATATCCAAATACATGCTAAACATCTCTAAAGATCTCTTATTCTGACTGTATATATTCGGATATAGATCCTTGTTGAGTAGTCTGATACATGCACTGTTTTAGAAAAGCTTTTTCTTCAGAAGTTTCAAGTTAAATGCAGTACTGCTTCCCAGAGTGTCCTCTAATGCTCTGTGAATCAAGGGCACACTGGGCCAGGAGGAACATATTAAGCTTTTATGGTGGATTTGTATTCTATGAACTTGTCCACTAATCCTTTGAACTCGCATAAATTTGACTACACGTTCTGGCAAGAAGCTAGCTTAAAAAAATCAAGCTGGTTAGACTTCAGAGAATAAGCTCAGAATTTTTAAATTTTATGCAATTTTAATTGTGTATTTTATGTTGACCCGGCTAAAATCCTTCAGCAAACTGACCTGTTGTCAGTGGAACGAACTGGTCCTTTCTTTAAGGGGATGGTGTTAGTGCAGTGCCGCGAAATTGTTATATTTGGGGCGTACAGGCGGAAATCCCTTCTATAGTCACCAAAGACAGAAAAAAGAATAAGTGCAACTGGCTTACATAGGTTCTTGGAATAACTGTAATAGGGAATTCTAGTGTTGCTATGATGGCAACAGAATTTCAGTGCCATTGCTGCATCAGAATCTCACCTCTGGCTTTTGGAGGAGACAGATAGTGCTGAAGAGTGAGGGATAGAAAAGGAGAGAGGGAATAGTGTTGTACTTTTTCCCTTCAGGATAAATGGACAAGGACTATTTCTAGTTTCTTAATCTGGAATTTATACCAGTCTTAAATTTGCTTAGTACAGCACTGATGAAAAGATGGGCTGTATATTACCAGTATATTATAAAGAAATACTGTGAATGACATTCAGAGTTGATGTGTTATTCTTTAACTACAGTAAATCATCTTAAGTGTGATGTTAGTATTTTTATCCTTTAGCATAAGTACTGTACTTGCATAAAATCTTTGGCTTGTTAAACTTTATAATCTTTTGAAGCCAAAAATACCATGTAAGCAACATACGTTTTCTTCAGGGCTTTGTAGCTGCGAATAACTGGTCTGGCTTGAGTAGAGTATGTTTACTGATATCCAACTACATTTTTACATATTTTTTTTTTTCTTTTCAGCAAATATTTTAACTGAACTATTTTAATATTTTTTTTTTCTTATTCATTTGGTCATCCCCCTCTGTATCATGTGTCATCCATCATCACATGGAAAAAGGAGAAGATGGGGTGGAAGATTGAACATTATCTATTTGTTGAGCTTTGCATTGCAGGATAATATTCCTGAACTGACTTGTTTTTTTGTTTTCAAGAGTTTCAGAACTAATGTACTAAATTTAACATCAGTTTGGAAGTAAAGAGGTTTCTTTGATTCAAGGAAAGTATTTTAGTAGACAAGTCAAAACAGTAAGTCGGAATGCCCCAGTGCCATTTAAAGGAACACTGGACAAGTACACTGTCTAAGTTGTGTTGGATTTAGCAAAACACCACATAGAATCAAAGCAACAAAAAATGAGCCTCAGTTCTATATGTTTGCAAATATATACGTACCTACTTATATTGAAAATGTATACCAAAGCAAAACGGTGATTCAACTTGATCTGTAGTGTCTTATTGAAGTACTTGATTTTATTTTTTGTTAAAACAGGAAGCAAATTATTTAATTGGGAAGATGTGAGGATGTGTATGTATTTATTATAGGTTGTGCAGCAATGCAAATTTTCTTTAGCAAAGCAGACTGAAAAACTGTTTTGTTTTGTTTTTTTTTTTAAATATCTGAGTAATACAGGTCTGTCTTCAAATATGAAATTGAAAGATATGCAAGCTTCTAGTGGAGTTATTTGGTTTGAAAGGTGAGAGAGGCAGAATAGGCTGTGGTAATTTCACACATTAACACCTTAACAAAGATCTTTTACTGCATCCACTCCTACTTATTCCTAAAATATGATAAAATATTTGAAAAAAATTCTTATCACCCTCTATAATAAACATATTAAACATATTTTTTAAGGTTATTTGGTGGTGGATTTTTTTTTTTCAAGTGAGTGAGTGATCTCTTTAATCAGCTTTCATCAGTCATTTAAATTGCATTGTTTGAGTCAATGGTGAAATACCTGAGCTTTGCTCCTTTCATGTTTTGTGAAGATTTGTGTATGCGAATGAACCCCAGGTACTACCACAGCTTGCTCTCTACTTATTGCGTAGCTAATTCTTAGTACACGTTGCTTATTTGGATTAAGGCAAATATTGAACTATTATAAGAATATACCCATGGGATTTTACACTGGTGTAGTTAAATGCACTTAGGAAATAGCTTGAAGTTAAAAATAGCTTTAGATTAGTTATTGAAGTTAAAGTTGTGTTGATAGTCCTGAAATAGCATATTTGGAAGAAGCAGAGGTGGATTAGAAAATGCCTTTTTTGTGATTGTTTGCCACAAGTAGTCTGACATCTGGTAATTTCTAAACAAGCTGACAAAATACAAATGAGTGAGTGCTCACTGCCAGCACTGGTAAGGAGGTATCATTAGGTACCAGGGGGCACGTTTGGCTAAGCAGATGTGCCCTTAGTATCAAAAATTTGTCTCTGAGCAATGTTGGTAACCCTGAAGCAGGACATCTGTTCATCAGCATGTCTTCCTGCACTGGACAACAGCAGCTCTAGAGCAGTCCATATGTGGGGCCCTCACCCACGTCTCATCCTCAGCCATTGTGTAAGCATTTGCCAGAGCAGTAAGGACAGGTCCTTGAAGAGAGGTAAGGCCTTTGGTTACACAGTGAAATGAGCAGCTGATGAGCCCCAGTACCAGGGAAAAAGGAGTAATACAGGTCTGTCTTCAAATATGAAATTGAAAGATATGCAAGCTTCTAGTGGAGTTATTTGGTTTGAAAGGTGAGAGAGGCAGAATAGGCTGTGGTAATTTCACACATTAACACCTTAACAAAGATCTTTTACTGCATCCACTCCTACTTATTCCTAAAATATGATAAAATATTTGAAAAAAATTCTTATCACCCTCTATAATAAACATATTAAACATATTTTTTAAGGTTATTTGGTGGTGGATTTTTTTTTTTCAAGTGAGTGAGTGATCTCTTTAATCAGCTTTCATCAGTCATTTAAATTGCATTGTTTGAGTCAATGGTGAAATACCTGAGCTTTGCTCCTTTCATGTTTTGTGAAGATTTGTGTATGCGAATGAACCCCAGGTACTACCACAGCTTGCTCTCTACTTATTGCGTAGCTAATTCTTAGTACACGTTGCTTATTTGGATTAAGGCAAATATTGAACTATTATAAGAATATACCCATGGGATTTTACACTGGTGTAGTTAAATGCACTTAGGAAATAGCTTGAAGTTAAAAATAGCTTTAGATTAGTTATTGAAGTTAAAGTTGTGTTGATAGTCCTGAAATAGCATATTTGGAAGAAGCAGAGGTGGATTAGAAAATGCCTTTTTTGTGATTGTTTGCCACAAGTAGTCTGACATCTGGTAATTTCTAAACAAGCTGACAAAATACAAATGAGTGAGTGCTCACTGCCAGCACTGGTAAGGAGGTATCATTAGGTACCAGGGGGCACGTTTGGCTAAGCAGATGTGCCCTTAGTATCAAAAATTTGTCTCTGAGCAATGTTGGTAACCCTGAAGCAGGACATCTGTTCATCAGCATGTCTTCCTGCACTGGACAACAGCAGCTCTAGAGCAGTCCATATGTGGGGCCCTCACCCACGTCTCATCCTCAGCCATTGTGTAAGCATTTGCCAGAGCAGTAAGGACAGGTCCTTGAAGAGAGGTAAGGCCTTTGGTTACACAGTGAAATGAGCAGCTGATGAGCCCCAGTACCAGGGAAAAAGGGGCATTATGGACTGAGGAGTTGTCATTGGGCCTGCTGGAGTAACAACTTGCTAGAGGCATCACAAAAAAGAGCTGAAAGGTATCTGTTAAACAAAGAATAAATCTGGCTTCCTCTGAGGAACAGAGCTAATTTTAAATTTGGCATATATGTATGAAATCAAACATAATTTCTTTCCTTGTAAGACATAGCAAGAACAGATTGAAAATGTTTCAGGACATCTGTCTTCCTGAAGTGCTCCCACAAGGAAGGTCATCTTTCTAAAACCCCCAGATCCACACCTACCTCAGTTTCTCTTTTCCCATATAGTGGTGTACTGAATGCAGTACTGCAGCTGCTTTGCAAGGTTCACAGCCATTTCAGATTTTCATAGTTCTGGACCCCAGTGAAGTCCCTGCATCTCGGAGTTCCATCAGTAAGTTCATGTCTCTGAACAGATAAACGGTACCTACAGTCTGTCATTCTGCCGCTAACTAGCTTGTGTTCCAGCCTTTTTTTGGACTTCAGTACTTGTCTGTCCTTCCTATGGGTTACACTTCGATCTTTATTTTTGATCCATTTCAACTGCTTCCACATTTCTTGCCTGGATTGTAGCATCAGAATTTTTAGTTTTCATATTTCCTCATGGAAAAATCTCACTAGGAGCTTTGCTTCTGCACAGGCCTCTCTGACTAACAGAACCTGCCTTTCAATTGATGCTAGATTTCTATGACTGATTTTATAAGGCTAAGGTCATATGCTTCACCCGTTCCTTCCCAATATGTTTCCAAAATTCTGGCTTGTTTTAAAATTAAGGGTTTTCAATGGACTACATCTATATCACAGTACTATACCTTGTCTTCATTCCCCTTTGGCTGGGGAGATTGCTCACTTTCCCTAGTAATTTCTCCAGTCATTGTCCCTGCTTATAAACTGGTATTTCATCCAGTTTCATTCAGTAGTCATCAATCTGGCTGGGTGATGACCACCCATACAGCCTGAATGGTGAAATCCAACAGCAACGGAGAAGTTTGCCCAAATTAGTTCAATTTATTGCCAGAGCAATGCACAAGTAATATGAGCAAATAAACAATCATGTTCGTGCCATGACTCACATAGCTGAAAAGAGGGCAAAATTAGACAGTCTATGCAAAGCAACAGTTCAGCTGCATTTAATCTATTACAGTGTAAGAGAAACAAGATACCATTAAATGACTAAAGATCTCTGAAGTGATTTTAACTGGCCTCTGCAAGACATGATTTAAAACTTGTTTTTCAACAGAAGCAAAGATGTCTTCTGTGGGATAGACTGTCAATACAATTCCAACACTCTGGAACCAGTAAAAAGAAAACTCACTAAATCTAGCGTGAAACAATATGATGGTAATGATGGTTTTTCCTCTGTGCACTTCCTTTCATGTTGAAGGCAAACTTTAAAGGTATTCAAATCATGTGCAGGGATCATTTCATGCACTGCTGAAAAGCTGTGAAACAAAGGGACTGCTTAGCTGCACAGCAGCCCAGTCTGCTCTGCATGGGAAGTTTAGGTTGACAAACTATAATTAGCTGAGGTTGAATCCAGCCAAGACGCTGAGATTAACAATCTTGCACTTATAGAGAGAGCCAGGGGATCTTTAACAACCATAACCGCAAGTGGCTGGGATCTTGGTTTTACATCTCGTGTCTCTTTCAGGGGAAGACATTGTTATATCCCCCCTGACAGAGCAGCAATTGGACGTGCGCTGCCTAGAGTCCTGTGTTACCTCCTAAGTGTAAGACATGGGAGTGGTTTTTGTGCTGCCTGGAAATTAGATTGAGCAGGCAGAGTGTGAACCTTGGCTCACGTAGCTGTGAAACTGGACTCTTGTCACTATCGCTTGCTTTCATCTGAAAGAGGGGGTGAGCTTGAGGCTCACACAGTGATGCAGAATTCAGCCTTGCTGGCAGGGCTGTGTCTGCAGTAAGCACGTAAGGAGGTGTACCAGCACAGAAGTTACCTACTGCTTTCTCTGCAGGACGCTGTAATTCTCTCAGACCTGCTGGTGTGAGTGCTGTTTAATGGTTTTGGTTAACATGCGCCTCATTTAGCAAAAACAGACTTTCTGATCTGTTTAAGTTCTCTGGCACATGCTGGCTGGAACAACATTGGAGTGATCTCACAGGCAGCTTGGTCCGCAGGTCAGGTGGGTGGGAAGAAGGGAAGATAGCCAGGAGCAGCCAGGAGCACTTGCATCTGTGGGGGAATCTCCGTCCCTGGCGTCTGTTGGGCTCTGCCAGGTCCCATCTCCAGGACTCCTTTAAAAACACAGCATTTCTGGTATGAACACAGTCTCTTCACCTCTCAGGATACTACTTATATATTGTTTCAAAATGTATTTTGGCTAAGTTGCCTAGTTAATCGTCAGTTTGGTTCAGTAGGAGGTGTTGGGTAGGCTTTGTGAGCTGAATGTAACACTGAGCCATTCTAATTCAGCAGCTAATCAGCTGGGTCAGTGATGATACAAAATAAATACACTGTGAAAATGAAATGGTTTTAGCATATTGGGCCTTAACTGCCTTTAGGGTTTTACATGTTTTGCTAAATTGAAATTTCATACGCAGAGAATATCTTCTTCTTAATCCCATGCCTTTGTGACAACTTCCTTTCTAGAGTAGAAAATAAAATGTAAACTTAATTGCTTAAACTCTGAAAAATGCTTTTCTTTGAACTCAATGAAGCACAAAGATGAATAGTTTATTACTAAAGGGAATTTAGCTCTATTTACGACTGCTTGTACTGTGAAATTGGATGTTTGTGATCTCTAAAGACTTGCTTTCTTTTCAGGGATATTACACTGTAGGTCAGACTACAGTAGAAAGCCAGACTGTAAGAAAATTGCAGTCTCTAGAACAACCCGTTTCTGTATTTACGGGAAATAAATATGGAGCTTTACTAACTTTAGGATTCAATGCAGTGAACTTCTTAAAAATCACTGAAATGCAAACTAACCAACACTGATGGGCTTAAAAGCAATTATTCTGTAATACTAGATAAATGCTCTTCAATTGGTGCCTGCTACCTCATTTATGTCTCCAACACTGCTAGACCAGCTTTCAGTATTTTTCAGTAGTCTGGAGCATAGATAAAATGAAGTCAATTCAGTGTGATGGACAAATGAATCCTGTGCAAAATACTTAATGTATTTGTAAAACTTATACTTGTGATCAATGTCAATGACCTATTGCACAGCAGAAATGTAGGCCAACGATTTAGCACATGTGCATGAATTTCCCAGCTATTTTGAAAGTTTTGATCTGCATATGTCGTCAACTAAAATAGTAATTCTTCCTTGTGCAGCAGGATATACCAAGATTTTTAGGTATATACCAACATTTTCTAGGGCATCTTACCGCATAGAAGCAACCTCTGAAAAAACCTCTTCCTTCACTTTCTCTTTCAGAATATCAAAGTGGGCCAGGAAAGAAGCATGTGTAATCAGGAGGGACGTTAGATGTCTTAGAACTAGCAGAACTGCTGCTGCTCTTCAAGACACTGGTAAGATGCCATGTAGAGTGTTGTGTGCAGCTTGAGTCAGCTTTGCTCAAGACCAGCTTTCAAACTGGCCTGCATTCAGGGAAGAAGCAGTGGGGCTGATCAGGGAAGCAGTGAGCTTCTCTTACACAAAGAGATGTAAAGAGCCTGATCTGTTCAGCCCTGACAAGAATGAAGGGATAATATTTGCAACATCTTTCCAATAGAACTGGGTGGATGTGTGGATATTGGAGGAGGTAAGAAAGCTGACACTTCTTAAGATAGTGTTTGATAACTTGATAAGTGGGATTATGTGTAAAGGGTGAAACCACTAAAATAGCAGAGCAGGGAGCCTGCTGATGCAGGAGACACATTCCAGGTCTCTGCTCTTATGAACAGATTGTCTTCAGCAAATAACTCAACTCTTTAGGAAAAATATTGAAGGACTATTCTAGTTGGGTTTGTTTTGTTTTGTTTTATTTTGCTTACCTTTCAAAAAACCTGTCTCAATAACATGTCTCAACAAGAGGTGGAAATTTGGCATATATTGGTTGCTTCCAGAGCAAGGGCTAGAGTGGATGTTAAAAAAGAAAAATATCTTACAAAAGGTATGGTTCAATTCAGCTTTGATCATAAAGCAATTAGTTGCCAGTACCAGAATCTTGGCTTTGTTTAGTTTTAATTTATACCATCAAAAGTTTTTCCTGTTTTGAAACACAGCTCTGAATTCACAGCCAGTGTGACAAGGAGTTCTGGTTGGAATTCAAAACATAGGTAGAACTAACTGTGGTCTGCATGGCAATGAAAGTGAATGTTGTTTTCACGAATTATGTATGCAAAATAGGTCAAAGTAAATGCTCAGTTTCTAGTGTACCTGTCATGGCAGTTACTAGTCTCAATAATATGTGATACTTACCAAATTAACTGAAAAGATCCATTCTCTAGATCTGCAGATATTCTGCGTGTCATGCACTCTGTTCAAAGAGCCTTAATATCTCCATTTTCTTGTAAAAACATCATGTTACCAGCTGTAATGCTCTATAGTCATGTTTATGTGGAAAACTGACACAGAAGGTTTCATTCAAAATCAGCAGCTGCTTAGATGATGCTAATAACACCATTTTGGTACAAACCTGTTAAAAAAATTAATACGTTAACCCAGCTGTCTAATGTTGGTCACCAGTCGTCAACATATTGCCCATTTATTACATTTAAATTAAACCTTAACCTTTTTAGTACATGGAAATGATGGAGTGTGAAACCTGCCTTTAAAGACTCAGAGGACCGTGTGTTGTTTGGTGTATTTATGGTTGTTGGGTGTATTTTCATTCTGTGTCAGCCTCAGCCAGCAACTAGTTTTGTTTCAGTTCTGGGAAGATGGATTGTATCGCCAGCACTATTCTGACTGACTTGGTCTTACCCCTGTGCTGCTGTGAGCACATACTTGGTGTTTTGGCTCAGTTTTTGTGCAAAGCATGCTCACATCTGTTGTGGTATAGAGTATTATAAGTATACACATTATTAGTACACCTGTAGTACTTGCTACTTATGATCCTTCTGCTGCTAGGCATGGAATTGGAATTTTAAAGCAATAAAACCCAGTGTTTTATTGAAGTCACATACAGCATTTACAGGGAAGGGTGAAGCAATTTGAATTACTTTGATATCTGAAGCACTGTTTGCTGAAGGGGTTAAATGGCATTGATTGCCATATAGTTTGTTTGCTTAGACCTCTGATAAGGATGTTTTCGCCAAGTTATCTCACTTGCAATACAAGTTGTGCCCTAGAAAAGTGGTTCTCTTGTCTAATGGAAATCAGAGCATTTAGAAAGAAATATCAGCCTGTTCGCCAAATGAAAATGTGCACGAAATACAAAGTTTGCAACTGGTATTCGAACAGTCAAATTTCTGTATGTTCACAGGTTAAATTTCACTTCTATTTTTCTGCTGAGAAATGGCCAAAACCAGTACGAAACCCCCAAATCTAATCGCAGAATTTACATGAACGTTTTCATTGCGTTAACATAGCTCCAGTTCTTGTGAATGATACTTCATGACAGTATAGCAGTCCAGTATGAGATAAAATAGGAACCAAGGAAATAAAAATAATTTAGAATCTGATGACTTCTCATTCATGCCCATGTGAAACTGAAAGAATGCATTCAATGCAGCTGCATGTATGTCGCTCTTGGATCTAGGAATATTCAATATGTTCTGTTAATTTTCGGTGAAAACTTGATTACTAAAATTTGCTATGCCACCACATGGATGAGAGATTAAGGAAGTTGGTAGATGGTATAAGGATTTCAGGTGATCTGGACATGTAGGAGAAGCGGACTTAAAAAAGTGTGCGGTAAACGGACATGTGCTAATGCACAAATACAGGTTGAGAAACAGACTGTACCAGTTCTCCATGCTATATCATGAAATGAGTGTAAATCAGCGTTCATGTACTAATGTGGCAAGGGAGACAAATGTATCGTGGGATATGGAAAGCAGGAGCATTGTATACTCCTCCCAGCATAGAACATGGAAGGTAGTGTGGTAAATGCATTTCCAAATAGATGAAGGTTAGTCAGTAGAAAGCAATTACCAAGTTTACATAACCAGAAAACCTAGAAAACAATGGCTGCAAGGAAAGTTTGAGTCAGCTTCAGGATGGAAAAGAGAAATTCAGTCTTGAAGTAAGTTTTTCCATGAAGAGCAAAATAACAACCTGTTCTCCCTCTGCATGGTGAAAAGGACAAGAGCAGGTGGTCATAACTTGTAGCAAGGAAGATTAAGGTGAGATATTAAAAAAGCTTTCTAAAATTTTATAAGGCTAGAATCACCCTTGGCTCTTCTGTTTCCAAGCTGTTTCTTATGTCACAAATGATTTGCAATGATGTGCTAGATTTGTCTTTCTGATTTATTCTGTTTTATTCTGAATAGTTTATAAAACGGTAGAAATGAAGGACAGATTTTGCATTTTTTTGTAAATCTAATAGTCTACATAAACAAAAAATTTCACTCAAAATATTGAGTGAATTAAAAAAAATAATAAAGAAACTCCCAAGAAGAAAATTAGTGCAAATTAATTGGGTAAATTATTTGCTGTGAATCATTCATTTAGCTTAATTTCTAAGTTTTGCTTATTATTGATCCTTAATTAGAATAAATGTGCTATATGCAAAGTTAATTGTTTTTATTATCACTCTAAATACAGGTATTGTCTCATTGCTTTAAAAGTGTGCATCTTTAGATGTACTTTTCATCAGTCAGTTTGCATATTGATAGCTGTTAATGTCGTGTTAAGCCCCATGCAGTATCATTCTGTGAATACTGGAAAAGGAAGGGTGAGTAAACATGATTAACTGCAGGCTGTGATGCTAAACATATTCAATTATTCAAGCGAATGTTTCTCTCTCTTTTGGCTAATGAGAAATTTATGGATTAGCCTTTTCCACCTTCCCTGGTGGTTATTCCCCCCTATTGTTAAGAAACTAGGTGATAATATAATGAGATGCTCACTTGATTACTATCAATAAGACTTCAAATGGTATTTTTAGGAAGAAGCAGCCAAATTCATCCCAGGTGCAACATCAACAAAATCAATAACATAGCAGTAATGAATATTGCGGAAGAAAACTGTTGCAGATCACTGTATCATCTGTATGATCATTTTGATTTAAAGATATTTTTTTTTTAATTTGCCAAACACCTTTTTTAAATGACATTAAATCTCGCAATATTTATGCAAAAGCTCAGCCCAGGAAAAGGACTGGTCCATGGAGAATGTGTGTCAGCATATTTGTACAAGATACAACCTTGCTGACCTCAGTAAGGTGCTGTCTTGGCAGGGTCAGGGCCTGGTTCAAGGGTGTGTATTGTTAAGGGCTTTAAGAGCATTCAGAGCAAGCCATGGACATACTCTGCAGGTTCCAGGTAGTTTCCACATGCAAGCTTCTCCAGTAGGACAGTTTTATATGATTCCCTGGAAGAGGGGCTGTAGTAGCTCTTGCTGACTGCAGCCTCCATCGGTCAACTGAAAGGAAAAGGGTCTCCTCGGGCTTTAGGAGCCCGAGTACCGTTCACAGCTTGTGTTTGTAGGATTAAAACCTGGCCACCAAACCAGGCTGGCCTCTTACTGCCTTTTGAGAGCACCCTCTGGCCCGTACTTCACCCACAGACTGACTGTTCCTGGACCTAGCCTGGGAACTGTGCTGGGAGCAGGCTGGCAGTTGTCACAGTGCATGATCACCCAGAGCAGTCCCCGAGCCTGCACCTCAGCCTTCAGGGAGAGATGTGCCCATGGTTCCGAGCAGACTGCAAATACTGAACCCTTTTGCCTCCTGGCGTTGCTCCTGCCGCTTCCTTTGCTTGAGCTTTCAGACTGGACCTTAGGCTGAGGTCTCCTACTGCCCTCAGCAGACCCAATACACCCATTTAGGATGCACTCAGCAGACCTAATGTAGCCCTAGGACAGAAACTCTTCTCCGAAGTTCCCACTGAGATATACAATAACCAGTCAAACTTCTCAAAGCAAAGCACCTCTTTGGAAACAAAGCATCTCAATAGACAGCCTTATTTCATAAGAAAGGTTTATTTTAAAGCCTTTTCCTCATTTTCTTTCTTGGAATCTCATTTTAACACAGGGCTTATCTTAAAAAAACCTGGAACTGTGCGCTCTCTCTATTGATATGAAACAAATCTATCACGAACTTATTGCTCATTTTTTAATTAAAATTTTCTATTATGCAAAGCATGAGTCTTAGGCTGACTGGCAATCATTCAAGCTGTTGGAACAGAAGATCTTAGCACAGCCTCAGAAAATTCAGTGAGAGCCTCCTGCAGGAATTCCCTTTCCCACAATGAGATTTCAGTAAATTACACCATCCCTTTCAAGAGTAATTGCAATAAATTTAATATGACCAGCAAACATGAAATATGTCAGTGTATCACAGTTCATTACAATAGGATCTCCATTGCGGACTAATAATAAATAGTAATACTCAGATAACAGCCGAGAAAATGTAATGTCTGAGCATTGAAAGAACATAAATAAGGATCTGAACTCATTGGATCCTGTTCTGAATAGAATAAATGGATGCCCTGTGGACTTCTATCAAAGTGATGGATGAGGGGTTTTCTTTTTTGACTACTGAAAATGCAAAGAAATAAAAAATGTATCCAACCCCAGACTTTCAATCCTCTCCCTGCATTTGTAGCAGCTCTCCCCTCCAACAAATGATTGAGGACTGCAAACACAGAATGTGAAGGACAGCCGCTCCAGCAGGGATATTTGAGATCATAATCCAAGTTGTAGCACTACCTTGGGCACTTAAAGGGATACGGTCAAATAATTCTGTTGTGGGTTTTGTTTTGTTTTACTTTTCAGTGTTTGTAAAAAGTTATGTTTTCTGGAAAATGTGAGCATATTTTCTTTTGTTCCCAGTTTGTCTTCTTGCTTGGAAAGTGTTTATTTCTTCCCTTCATTTCTTTTTAGAGCACAATCCAATTTAGTATGTTTTTTCTGCAATACTGATCCTGTCAATCAATATCCAGAAGTTATATTCATTTTTAATACTATTTTGTGCTCTTTCAAGCAACTCTGCCTGAGCACACTGAAGCATATTTCAGCTGCAGCACAACTCACTTTATTTTAATCTTTCACTGATACTAGCGGATGCACAGAAAACACTACTTACTTGCAAATTATAACTGAATAATTTAAAGCATGGCCAGATTATTATTGTGAGCTCATGAAGGAGAAAATTAAAGGTTTAAGGGACAAACTCAATTCTGATCCAAAAACTACCATAACATGTGGAGATAATAAACATATGTCAGAAGTGAAATTGGTCCAAATATCATCCCTGAATTGACAGTGTGCGTGAATAATCTTGTGATAACATTTTGTTGTTATTCAGGTTGAAGCAGAAGTAATCAAATCTCATTTGTTAAGGCTGGTTTGTTATTTTAACTACCTGAGGGCAATGTTTCTTTCCAAAGTTACAAAGAAAAAAAATCTACAACATATCAGGTGTACTGAAGGACTTTCATCTTGTGAGGTATATGATCTAGGACAGAGACAGCACACCAGATTTGACTTATGACTAGTATGACCTACTATGGGCTCCCTCTTCCTCCTCCCTCCCCTCCCCCCTTTTCCTTTATTCTATATTTCCAGCAATTTATAGCTGCTTACAACTTCAGAAGCTTTTAATCATTTGCAATGGTAATTTCTTGGTAGAAATATTCCTCATGCAGTGCTTGAGTATATAATAAATATTCTTTACAATGGTGGTACAGGTTTAACATTAGCATTTCAAATATTTTGATTATGTATATTATACATAACAGATAAAGCACATACATCTGTTTCAAATTTCTGTTAAATTGGCTCAACTTTAGTGGCTCAACCGAAGTTTAAGAGATACAATGGCTTGGTGCTAGAGTAAATTTTTTTTTTTTTTTTTAGACAGCTGAACCCAGGAGGGTTGCTTTGCTTTTGCAGTAGTTGTAAAAATTAATTATCTTGTCTCCTTTTCTCTTGTCTGAAATAATAACAGCTTTGTTACTTTTAGAAAATCAGAAGTGATTGTGACATGAGGCTGAATGAAAAACCTTCTTGTGTGGGATCCCAGTGTTACAGCTGATTGTTGGACAGCAGGCCTGCTGGAGCTGACATGCACAATGTTTCAGCAAACTCCTGCTCTAGGGTTGCCCAGGTGTTACGATAATTATCTTGTCCTGTGGGTACAAAGCTTTTAAAATCCAAAATGTGCTAGTAATTTTGCCTGGTCTGATCTCCTGGATGGCGTAAGCTGTAAAATAGAAGTTGCTGATTTCAATAACAAGAGTAAAATTTTTGTTTGAACTTGAGCATGTTTCCTTCAATTTTATTTTTGTTTGTTTTTCAGAAAGGTGGTAATCCATGGAAAATTCACCTCTTCTTTTCTAAACCTGTTTCCCTCCTGCTATTTTCATTCCAATGCTTATACTCTTAGCATTGGGTAATATTGTTTATAATTCTTTGTCTAGACCAAACTCTGACCTTGTTACTGAATCTTGTGGTGTCACTCATGACTAGCTTCTGGCACTAGAAAAGTTCTTCCTGGGTAAACAGTTTCAGGCTATGAGGAAGTTTGCTCTTACATGTTTTTTGCATAAAAAACAATATGTGAGGCAGGGCTTCCAGGCTTGCAATTGTTCATATGGTATTAAGATTCTCCTCCCCAACTTCTGAATACTCAATGCCAGAATTTGCACAAACTCAATCCATACTTTATGATTATGACTTGATAATTTGTTCTTTAAAACTGGCAATAAGACAAAGAATTGCGAAGAATGTGACCGTTGTTTTGGCTTTGGAAGTCCTTCTGCCCATGTTTGGATTTTAACCAGGATATTGTATAAGGCTGTTGAGCAGATGAACTCTTCCAGGCTACTGTCAGCTGTAGACGATGGAGAGGGATACCCCTCTTCAACTTGACTCACAGCTCATCTCTGTTCTCTTTCTAGAAATTATTGCCTCCTTGGGTATGCTACTACCACTAACCAGTCCTTAATTAGTCGGACTAGAAAGACCATATTACCAAAATAATTTAATTTGAATTTGGTCCCCACCAGCAGGATGGAGAGAGTATCATGAAGATTATCTGGTGGATCTGAGAGATCCCCACTCTTCAGTAAGGGGATGAAGAATGATTGTAGGGAGAAGGGATGGAAACTGGAATCTTAAAGATCAACAGTCTTGGAGCATGTTGAACATACAACAACTGCATACTGAACAGGACGTGGCCTATGTTCTGTACATATTGAAAATGAGAAGGAACATCTTGAATTCTTCAAAGATGTGAACATCAAGCCTGCAAGGAAATTCAGGCTGGTCCTTGAGAACACTAGGCTGGTGTCAGGCTGCAGGGCCGTGGGTATTGCTGTGCTTGTGCTGTGCAAACCCAGGGCAGTTCTGCTAGGGTTTACCTCACCTGCTGCAGTGCCACACAAATGTTGCTGAATTGCTCCAGATTCTCACTGGGAGAAACTGTTCAGAAGTGGGCCATTTGCAATTATGCACTTTAGCTCTTGCTGTTTAGGAGGTTGTGGGCATTCAATTTCTTTTTTGTTTTGTTTTGCTTTTTTTTTTTCTTTTAATTCTTATTCCATCTTCTCTTCCTCAAGTATACTAATATCAAACCCAAATGATTTCACTTGATGGTGATATTTTCTAAAAATGCAGTATTTCAGATTACAATATTCTTACAACCTAGGAGCCCTTCTCATATGTGCTTTCTTCATTTTGTTCTCTGAAAGAAGGGCAGTCACATCTACTACAGATTTTTATAAAATTTAATTTTTAAACAGTGTCATAGTTCTCAGCAGAGAGATCAAACCAGAGCTGCATCAAATTGCATTCTGACCTCAAGGTATTATCCTGAGACTGCAATTCAAGGTGCTTCCCCTCATTAGTTTAATGAATGCTACAGCAGTTTGTCTCGGTTGACTTTTTTCATAAATAATTGGAAGCCCTTTGTTGCCATGGCTTAATATCATTTCATGCCCTATCCCTTAATGATTCACAGTCAATTTGTTAATCTGGAACTCCATTTTCCCAGAAACATTCCTGTCCATAGTGATTATTCCTATAACTGCACCAAGCTGATTGAGAGCTCCTGTTCCTGCCCATGAACCATTACTCCACCTCCATCAGAACAGATGCTAAGGAAATTTGCTGCTTTAGTCTCCTGACTCCTTTTGACTAGAAATTTTGATCAGGTGCATATTATGTGAACAGAGGATTTGATAGTAACTAATTTAAATTAATATACAGGTACTTCTGTATTTCTTTCTTATCCAGTAAAGATGCTGCCTGCCGACTCAAGCTGAGCAGCTGCCAATGCGATTGTACAAAGCATTCATGCTGATGCTTGTTGATATCACTGTAAGATTTAAGTTGTTGGGTGAGCTGCAGAACAGGAAAAATAGACCCTACTGCTCACAGAAAAATCTGCCTTTCCTCTCCAAAGAGGTCTTAGAGGATTCTGCTTTTTTTCAATGATATCTCTAACATGAAATTCCAGAAATTTCCAAACTTGTGTCCTGAGGGCATCATAGGGTGCTTTGGATTCAGATATTAAATAACAAGTTGAAATTTAGTTGGTTTAGGTGTTACTTGGGTACATATTTGCAAACATACATTAGCATGGTAGTTTAGATCAGAACTGGACTTTGGAAGGAAGTCTACCAATTATCTCCAGTCTCTACACTTTGCACCGTGGAGTGCACAAACTGAATTTTATTTGGACCAGAACAAACTTGAGTGTGCCTGGCGTACTCCATTAGGCATCATGGACTTGAATCTACTGGTGACAAACTGCTAATGGACTGGTAGGCTATTGGTCCAAGATAATCGGGTTAGGCCCCGTCCAAAGTAATTGTTTCTATCTCAAAATGTTCATTGCGTGGACATAAGCTCCTCAGCACCACTGTAGGGCACCATGCTTAGTTCTACATATTGGTTGCTGTTGTCCTGCACTCCTGCCTATTGTAGGCATTTAGGTATAACTAGGGATTCTGAAAATCAGAGAAGTGTGAACTCCTTTTCTACTTCTTTCTTTTTAAAAGTTTCTCCTGAATGCCAGGATGATGTAGCTATGAGTACCAGTGCTGGAATAATCTGCAAATTTTTGAGCCTCTTGTGAGCATGCATTCTCATACCCTTATGGTAGTGACTGTGAATAAGGGCAGTGAAGACCTGCATCCTAGATGGATTTCAGTGCTTTTGTTTGTGTCTGTAAAAACATTGGTAATGTATTTTACAGTATATTGTGTTTGAAACGGTCTACAAGAAAGGAAGTGTGGCTGGGAGACTCAGGTAAACAACAAATAAAAAATATATCCCCAAATGAGCAAATCACAAATAGTTCTCAGTTTTACCTCTGCACAAGTACATGGACTTCAGTGACCGAGGATGTAGGTGAAGACTGATTTAGAGCCAACTACAGAGCACAAATTGAAGGAAAATAGAGACGCACACTTCTATTCTTTGTTCGCAGAAATAAATTCTTGAACTGAAATGCTTTTGTGGCCCTGTGTTCACGGTATTTCAATTTCTCTTGATGATAGCTGGGGGGGGGGGGGGGCCCGAGCCACTAGCCTATTTATGGAGCATACTGACTCACATGCAAAGGCATGTTTGATGCCCTGCTCTTGCACACTGCCAGAAAAACAGATTGGTTTTGTACTGTAGAACCCACAGGCTGTATGCTGGCATCAGCTTTCGTGTCAACTGAGTGGTTTAATTTTCTGGAGAACATTTTTCCATATGTTTGTAAATTTGAAGTGGTGCATTTTGATAATATAAATCATGTTCTTGATTTTTTTTGACCTCTTAAAAATCAAATTCACAGTACTCTGGCTAGTGTTCTGGATGTATGTTTTTAATTTAAAATACAAATCAAAAAACTTTTTCTTCAGCTGTTCTGGATACATGCTTATAAAACTTTTCCTAATATACTTGGTACTTTATTTAACTCTGTTGGTTTACTGTCTCCACTGCTGATTTTTTTATCTCCACTGGACTGGCAGCAGTGGTAAATCTGGCACAGTGTTTCTTATTGCTGAGCTGAAGAGGTGTTTCTCTATTAGATTATGTTTAATATAGAGTTTTCTTTTTTTATGATGGATCTTTTGTTGTTTGTTGAATTCTTATTGATGGCAGCCTGGAGAATTATACCCTCTGTGAAATGGTCAGCACCTAAAAAATTAAACAATTACAAATCTAAGCATTAATACAAACATAGTAATTTAAAAGATGTACACCCATACACTCTACACTCAAGTAAAATGAAAATCAACATGTTTTGCAGAAAAGACCCCATATTTTGCAGATCAACATATTGTTGTTCCTATGCAAAATATTGATAAACAAGCCGGTGAGTTTTAAATCCAGTTCAATACAGATTACATAAGATTTGAATAAATCAATAAAATTCTCATTAATACTACCCTCAGTGCGAAAATGTTTATTATTAATACAAAACAGTATGCTTTGTCTGCAAATGAATCTGTCATATCATTTTGTCTTTTATACCATTTTCTAGTCGGCAATTATTGATCTATCAACATGAAAATTCTATAGATTCTCCATAGAATATAAGCCATTTTATAATGTAGGTGTAGCTGGTTATTTTAAATCAAGCTAGTGTTGTAAAACACTTTATAAAATACATCCAAATTGTGAAAACATGGATAGATTGCACTTGTTTGATAAATATATAGTTATGTGCCTTTTTATGGTTGGAGGTGAGGTTTTGTGTGTGATATTAGTATTGGAATTGCACAAGTGAGTGTTACTTTAACTTTGCGTTTCAAACTCAGACTTCTTAATTCTTACTTCACAAGAATTAGCAATTTTAGGGAAAAAAAAAAAAAAAAAGGTGCTATTCAACTACTATCTGAGTTACATGCAAAAGTGTTCCAAATTTGCAGCTCTGCTGTCCTGCTGGGCCCAGGCTAAGTGCAAGCTGCAATCTCAGTCGAGGCAAGGGGAGCTCTGCTCTTTGTAAGTGCTTAGAACAGACCAAAGCTGCTGGATATGGTGAATTAAGTAAACAACTGGGGGGTCTCACAGGTACATGAGACTCAAATAAACAGGTATTCATATATTTTGGGGGATTAATTTATATTCCTGTCTCTTAAATTAGAATGCCTGAATATGGTACTTATGTTTGGTTCAGAAAAGAACATGAGCTATTCTCAGTAAGATATTAATTTGTTTTCATCATATTCTTTGCAAAGTAGGTAATCTTAAAATCAGATGCTAAGCTGTGGGGCCAGAATATGTACTATTGTGAGAGATTGAAAGCTGTACCCACAAGGGGAAGCTGGTCATAATTAGCCTACATAGGCTCACGCTGTAACTGGGGTTTGCCTCAAATTTGATACAAACAAAAGCATTGCTGAGCCAGCTACACTTCACTGAGGACTGCAAAACCCATGGGCTGCGGATAAATACCTCAGGTGATTGACTGTGTGGTCTTTGCTGCTGCAACACACTTCTGCCATTGCTTATTTCACTTGCTAAATGAAGAGTACTTTGTGTTCGGGCTAAAATTAGGATAAAGAAAAAGGAAGTCACCAGTCTAATCCTGTAAATCTCTTCATCTTGGGTGCCTACATGAAAGGACTTTAATGTTCATAGGGCTGAGCAGTTTGGCATCTAGTTCGCATCTAAACCCTACTTGCCATATCAGGAAGATGTTTCTTGACCTTGATCTCTTTTGAGGGCATAAAATGCAGTGATACAGGACTTCCACAGTGCTGTATTCGTCCTTGGTGACTACCAAGGAAGTAGGAGATGTGTTTGGCCTCGGGAATCCTGCATATTGGCCCATACTCTTCTACTGTGAGCACTTGTGGGATTCATCAAAACACCCAGCAAACACCTTTGGCATCTAAAATAACAGAAATAAGTCAGATATGCGTTGGTCTGGAAGAAACTGTATATCAATTATAAAACCCACATGTGAATGCATTCAACTACTGATATGTAAAATCAAATGAGCTGAATCTCATGCTTTGTGTCCAAGACTATGAATTCTCCTGCAAGGTCTATAATCTAAGAGGCAAGTGGTGTTAAAAGCTTAAGGACTTGCTTATTTCTTCAGAAAAGTTTTCTAGAGAGCCCAAAAAGTAAAGTTCTGTGTAGTCATCTCCCTTTCACGTGTAGGTACAATACAGTGGGAAATAGGACAGGAAAATCTGGAAACGCTTGAATATCCCAGAGACATAAATTTTCCAGAATATTTTCTCCTGTACCCAGGCACCTGTGGCAATGCTGTGTGAATTTTGAGCCACCTGGCTCAGGGATATCTACTGACCTGTGCAAACCCCTCTATCCACAGCACAGCTGCTGCCAGCCCTGCACCCTTCTCAGGCCTTGCCCATTGACATGCATGTCTGATCCTGTACTTGATTGCTTTCTTTGAAGGCCAAGTTAAAAAAAATTAGTCCCCAGGAGAACAACAATCATGAGGGGAAGGACAGGTACATCTCAGTCATGGTACGTGTGGGCATGTTTCTGGCTATCTACAGTCTCTGGTTAAGGCTATTCCAGAGGTCAAATGTATCCTTGGGAATGTATGGATCCTACTACGAATGAGCATGGGAGACTTTTCACGGTCATTAATTAGATCTGGGTTTGCAACATGCTTTTGAAAAAAATAAAATTATAGCTATGCTCTTCCTGTCACGTATACTTAGCTTATTGACAAGCTGGCAGGATGGACTGTGTGCCACATTAACAATGCTTTAACCACAGGAGTAACCTGTGCACATTGTGTCCATTGTCTTAGACCCAGGGTTTCCTTTCGCAGCCTTGAGGGGGATACTGAGGCAGCAGGAGGGCAGAGCTGAGAGCTCTTGGCTTCTGCTCTCTTGAAACAAGCTGAATATGTTTGTTTTCTTGGTCACACATGTCTGCTATATGCTACTGTATGCTGTGCTAGTGCTTCCAGAAGTATTTATGGAAAATAAGAGCTTGAAAGTCTCCACTTTATATATATACTTTTAGACAAGTCAACTACATTTCACATTGAAAAAATACAATCCCATCTAATGATGTAGTGGAGGAAAATGTATGTGCTGTGTACAAAACTGAATATACATTGTCTGAATAATTCATATGAGGATCAGAAAATTTGACAAACTTATAAGTGACTTAACTGAACTGAGCTATTTTTCCATATAGGTCTTTCTATTATTAAAGTAGACCTAAATGGATATAGGTCTTATTTAAAATACACTTTTTGAAATAGCAGTCATTATATAGAAAAAAAATCCTTTAAATAATATGTCCATTTATCATTACTCTAACAATGATAATTACCTAATGAACTGAACGTACAGATCCACAGTTGTATCAAGAGTTGCATTTGATGCACAAGCTACTCTAATTGCTACCTGTGTAATTGTGTAACTCATGTAAATTACTAAAGACAGGTTGATTTAAACACAGTGTTAAAATTTAAAAGGAGTGACAGTCCTAATAAAGCAAAATAAGCAGAATAGATCTATTCGACAAAGCCAGTAATTATAAACTTGAATACCAATTAGTTCTGAGCAGGTAGGTTTATTCCAGCTTTTTCACTGGACTTGAGAATAATTATATTCATTTTCCAAAGTATCCAAAACATCCAGAAAAATAAAGCCAGAATTTATTATGTAAAAACAACACGTGCCTGGCACCTGCCTTTTCAGTGTTTCTATTTCCTCTCATGATGAAACTATACATGCTGGTAAATCCATCTGCTCAAAATAGACAAATTGTTACCCCTTGTTGAATTTAAGTAATGAAATCTATCAGTGAGAGAGTTCTGCAGGTGGTGGAAATCGATCCAAGTAGGACAATGTGAAACACTGATGGGAAAACTGCTAGGAAGGCTTTTGAAGATATATTGACAAGGCATCTGCTTTTTTCACAGCAGTCTATCTCATAATTGAAACTATTGCCTTTAACAGTATAGTCACTATAACAGTGGCTTCTGATTTTCTCTAGTGATACATCATCTCTATCTATCTGTCTGTCTATCTATCTGTCATTATTTATTTTTAAAAGGGACAAAACACTCTGTTTCCCCTCTTGTTTCCTTTGGGATTACCATGGAGACTAAGTTAAATTAATTAAAATTGGAACTTCGTGATATTTTATTAGCTCTGAAATGCAAATAAATGTCTGTACTTTCTATAACCAGGCATTAGCTGAGCAAATACATATTTGCATAATTTAGAAAGTTAGAGTATAGTTTGATTGCAAAACATGATGTTACAGCAGCAAGACTTGTTAGAATAAACTCTCAAGGAGAAATGGGGAAAGTCTTATCACTTGGGACATCTTAAATTGAACTAGAAAACACATTAACTTTACAGTGCTTTGTGCTCAGAGACGAGTTAGCTCACTCCAAATTCTGGTAGGCCTTTTTTAACAATGCATCCCTGCAAATTCTGGAAGGAATGGATACATACTTTATATATAATTGAAAGTATCACTTTGGCTAAACCTTTGAAAGTGCTGTTATTTTTCATTCTAGAAGCTAATAAAAATATGTGAGAATATTATTATCCTTATTATAGAAATTCCTTTCCTTCCTGCTTTTAAATATATATATGTGAGGATACATTTAAGGAAGGGTTAAGGCAAGTTCAATATTTTAATTTTTTTTTTGGAAAACAATTAATGTAAGATAATTCTTTGGTCCGAAATCTATGCTATCTATCAATTGTTCAAGAGAAATGGACACTAAAAGAGGTACAGTGGTGCCACTCCATCACCACTGTATTTGCTGTTTTTTCTGCTTTGAGCATGTGTATTAGGATTAGGTACAAGTCCAGATTTTGCATCCATTTTGCTGGGTATAACAGCATGTCCATTACAGGCAGTGCCTCATTTATTTCACTGTCAGAGTAGTTAGTAGTGAGAAGAACATGGAAAAAGTGGAAATAAACAACAAGAAACAATCTTTCAAGAATTTCTTCTCCCAAACAGTTTCAAAGTTTGGGTTAAGCTTTTTGAAACATGGCACACTTTTGCTTGCAAATATTTTATTTTAGGTAAGCATATCAGGCATAGTGTTACCAAAGTGAAAAGTTTGTTTATGTTTTACTGAAAAAAACCTGCACCTTCACAGGATGAGCTTCTGACATTGATATTTCTTTAAGCAGTACAAGGTAATACATCAATATGTATTACAATATAAAGTACACTTAAATACAAAGTAACACATAAATATGATTTTTTCCAGTTGAACCTTTTTCTAATTTGTTGGGGTTTTTTTGGTTTTTTTTTTTTTTTTTAAATAATGTGGCATAGAGATTAACTGCATTAAAAAAATGCAGACATGGATTCTCTCATGATGTCATATTCCAAGTTAGTAAAGATTTGTTGAAGAATTTGCAAAAGAACAACAGAGAGAGATGATGGGTTGATAGTGCGAGAGAGGTGATGGCTTTTAGTAGTCCATGAGGAACATTAAAAGTAAAATAATTTAATGCAATGGGTATTTTGAATGCAGATTTGCAACTGTGCTAGAAAGGAAAATATTATATTTGTCAAAATGTTGAGAATCATTCTGAGGGTTTTGGTTGTAGTAATGGAATGGGAAGGGCAGATCTGGGAATTTTCAAGGAAATTATTATGATGAAACTGGAATCATAGTTGATTTGAATCAAAGTTGATTTGAATCTGGTTTTGATGTTTAGCAAACAAAGTTCTGAGTAGTTGCCTTGTCACAGTGATTTACCTCACAGCTTAGAGAGAGCAAACATCGTTACACAAGTAACGACAAAGCTCAAAGTGTGCTGCTTGGAGGAAGAGAAGAACATTTTAGAGCAGCAGCATTCAACCTTCTTTCAGTTTATAGGTTCCAATTTTTTTTGCACTGCCTGTAAGGAACCCTATATAAGGAATTTTAATCTGACAGCAGGCCTTGTTTTCCTAGTTACTTTCACCAGATCACATAGTACTTCATGTTTATCCAGAAGTGCCTGACTAAGAAACTGCAAATGACTTTTCTAGCAGATAAAAATCTGCTTCACTTATGAGCTGGATAACATTCATATTGTTTGCCTAACTGTTGTTCATAGAAGAGGTCTGGAGGAACACAGATAATGGAAAAGTCTCTGAGACTTCTATGAACAGGGAGAGTGTAGTCACTATATTTTTCTTGCTTAAGTGATTCTACTTAATTCTAGTATCAGTTGCTAAACGCTCTCTTCTTCTTACCCATCAGAATAGTTTCCTATTTAGTACGAGAAATGAACTATTAACTTTGGGTAATGTTTATCTGTAGCAAAAGGGACATTTTGAGGAAGGTAAAAATGAAATAAAAAAGTGACAAAGATTTTTGGACAGCTGGAAGCAGAGTATATCCAGAATATCACTAGAGACAGGTACCACAGTCTCATTAAGCAGATTAAGGTACTGCACATATTTTCTAAATCCAGGCCAAGTTCAGGAGAGCTAAAGACAGTCACCAATTATCCATCAGTGAAATCATACCAACAGTATTGGTAAATACTGGGTTGTTGTCTTTATTGCCCCATGTGAGAGGAGACTCAGTGCTTTCTTTAATTTTCTGTGTCAGAGTACAATATTATTGTCAATTACTATCTTTAGCTCTATGTTCACTTTATGATTGTTGTCTTTCTTTTCCTAGAAGTTAGTACTCCAGGCAAGAAAGCTTCCTTTAACTAATAAAGTGTAATCACACAAATTCTGTCGTGTAGGCACACTTGATTCAGTCCCTACAATCATTGCTGATTATACAGTTCTTATGCCAAAGCCAAGAACTTTTGAGATCTGCTGGCCCTCATGAGGGCAACTAAATGTGAGACATTAACAAAATCAACACTGAACATGAAATTTGTCGGGGAGAATTATTTGGGTACCCTAAAGGCTGTTTTTCCTTGAGTTGTTTCCCAGCAGAGATCCGGTCCTGTCACAGCTAGAATTATGCACCAGTCCTTCCACCAGCTCTTAGCACTTAAAATGACTTTCTTTTTTTTTTTTTCCCCCAGTAGGGCTGGGAGTGGAAACCTCACCCCTTCTCTCTGCAGTTCCAGCTGCTCTTTGGCTTTCCTACTTAGCGCTACTGTGATTAAATGCTGTTACATGGGAAAGAAATAGGTTCCTTTCATAGAACCATGGCTGCTTATTTTTGTCTTATTGATAGCTGCTTCAAATATTTGCTGTTGGCAAGGTTTTTATATAAGTAACTGCTGGTCCTCATTTCTTTTTCACCTTTCAAATACATTGAAGAGATTGTGTGATATGCATTAACTATTAGATATCTATTATTTGTGTGTGTATAAAGGGATTTGAAACACCATATTACTTTTTTAGAAAAGAGTTTACATTTATAAGCTACATGAAACTGGACTTGTTATGTCTGTATATTATGGGGTAGAATCGCCTACTCCTTTATGTTTCAAATTTACGTTGTATGTTTTTTTTCCCCTGCAAAAATTATTTTACCCTCTCTAACTTTCCTTAGTTAAATTCAGGCCTGTATAGACAAAGGTAAGAAATAAAATAAAATTGCTGTTAATATAAAAACCACTGTTTTAATTGAAGAACTCAAAAATGTTGGATTCCAATAAGTCTCACCTCCAGCATTTATGCATAGTAACTGCTGTAAATTGGCCTCTTTTATGTGAAACTCCAAAGAAAAGTATTAAAACAAGAACTTCTAAGAGATTTTATGCTTGAAACAGGAATTATTAATGATATATTGAGAAATCCTATGCTTTCCATTAAAAATTACTTTAATGATCAAGACAACAGAACAAAAAAGTGCCTCTATTGGAAGATATACAGGTGATTTTTTTGAATAAAGCTAGAGAATTCTAAGAGATATACAAAAGATTTTGAAAATATATTTTGTAATATATTTTCTCAAGGATTGAAAATGAGTGGAAAAATGTTTACGTGGCAGATACTGTCCTCACATACCTTAGTGTTTTACTGTTGAGATGGTGAAAATGAAATTTATCACAGTGAAACTCAGGGGATTTTGTGTTAAACTGCAGCTACAGTTTTAAGCCCCAGTTTAACCTGCTGGGGTTAGGAAGAAAAGGGTTTTAATTAATATCTGTATGCCCATAGCTTTCATTTTCAATTACTACTTTGAATTCTATCTAGGTTTTTTTTTCAGAGAACCAGTCTTTTAAAAAATCACAGCTGATATGTTCATTCCTGCAAGATAGTTAGTGCCTTCATTTCTCATCAAAGTCATTGTAAAATGAATGAATGCAACAGATTAAGAAATTGAGTCTTAAATTATTCATTCATTATTCACAGTACTGGGAATCTCTGATATAACTAGAAGGATTCATGGGGGAAAAAAAGACTGGATACTGTGGGAATTACTACAATTTTGGACATGAATTCAAAGTGGCAAGGTCAGATCCCTAACAAACTAAGCAAGCTCTAGAATTGTAAGAAAACAGTGTGGAAGAATATATGGTTGAAGCAAAACTTTAGATAAAAATAATTTAGTATATATTTAGCTTTAAATTATAAAGTTTGGGGAATTCCTTCCAGTAGTTAGAACTGAACAAATTAATTGCAAGATAGTTGAAGATAGAATTATTACAGCTACAAGATTAATTTCTGTTGTTCAGTAGCTTGTGGCAGCTGCAGAACACAGCCAACAAAATATTTATTTATGGACAGCTCAGAGAATTGAATTTTTCAGTTGGAATAATCATATAAAGGCAGATGGGAGTACAGAAGGTTAAATCAAAAATCATTCATGGATGGAGAGATTGAGGATAAAAATAAACTGAATGTATCAGTCACTTTGAAAGGGATGTTTTAATTATGGAGATATGTACCGGAGAAGGTACATAACATTATATTAATCTAATAAAATTTGGTGTCTACTTAATGAAATTCTTTCTTCTTCTGTCTTGCAAGATGGAGAGCTCTTTGAATCCCAGGTTGCAGGAGAAAGTTTTTATCATCATCTCATCCAAAGGTCTCCAGTCCTTAGAAGTATTTCAGGTTACTTATAATAAGGATTTTTCTGGGTAGATCTTTGTGTCCAGATGCAATTCCACAGGGCTCCGCAACCCTGCAGGGGCTGATCCACACTTCAGGGTCAACAGTTTAAAAGCTAAGACATTTTTTAGTAGTCTGAGCATATGAATCACCCTTTTCTGTTAGGTTTCCTTCTGATGGTGGGATAAAATATTTGGATCCTTCATATGGAAATTTCTTGTGACATAGGAATTTGAGATACAAAAGATTCCGTTTTCACAAGCTATTTATGATAACTGTTAATAGTTTTGAGAGTGCTTCAGTCAGTTCTCTAAATGTCCTAGGATGAATATTTTCAGGATCAACTAAATTGAAAACATCAAACCTATCAAGTATTGTCTTTCCTAAGCATTTCTTTTTACTGTAACTGGTGCTAATTGACTAAAGTGTATCCTCACACTTGTCTGGCTTTAGTGAGGACTAACTCATAAGAGACTGTCACAGTTATTTTACGTTCTGGCCTGACTGTGGCCCAGTCTATTACGTAGATTTTCAGGACTTGCAAATTTACCAAGTCACATTTACAAGACAAACAGAAACAAAGCACAGCATGGATAGCAGCAGCATCTCCCTGCATCTGTGTTGCTGTCCTCAAAGTAGCTCCTTAAACAGTGAATGACTGCCATCCTCCTTAAGACAATTGTCCTTGTGGCCTTCCTGAGAGCTGTAAAATGCATGAGCTGTGTTGATGAAGTTATGATGTGGTTATACCCAAGTTAACAACTGTGATGGGGTCATGAGCTTATTTCTACATGTCACCAAACTTCAATCAAAGGAAACAAAGCACTTATATTCCAGGTATTTGTATCCTATTACCTCTCTTGTGAATATTTAACACAGAAGAACAACTCAAAAAAAAAAAAAAAAGGTGGTTTTTTTTAAAAAAAATAATCATGGATAGCAGCAGCATCTCCCTGCATCTGTGTTGCTGTCCTCAAAGTAGCTCCTTAAACAGTGAATGACTGCCATCCTCCTTAAGACAATTGTCCTTGTGGCCTTCCTGAGAGCTGTAAAATGCATGAGCTGTGTTGATGAAGTTATGATGTGGTTATACCCAAGTTAACAACTGTGATGGGGTCATGAGCTTATTTCTACATGTCACCAAACTTCAATCAAAGGAAACAAAGCACTTATATTCCAGGTATTTGTATCCTATTACCTCTCTTGTGAATATTTAACACAGAAGAACAACCCAAAAAAAAAAAAAAAAGTGTGGTTTTTTTTAAAATAAATGATTCACTTACTTAATTTTTCAAAAATAATTTAGAAAATTTCATGGTACTTATATCATCCCAGATCAATAATGTTCATGATAAAATATTATTTTTTTCACAGAAAAACACTTTAGGGTACTGAATGCAAGTAAAGTACTGGCAACTTTCAGATAATGGCTTAAAACTTGAAATAACTATTTAAAAAATAGGATTGGGTTTTGCAGGCAATTCTTTCATTGAAAAAAGTGAAAAACAAAAAAAGGAAAATGCAGCTATTTTTCATATGAGAAAAGATGACTGAGTTAAGGCAGAAAGGTTAAACTGATTGACCTATCTTTCCCGGAAATACACTGAAATTCATGGTTCAACAAAATATTTGTTGACATCCAGAAGACAACAAGAAGATAACAACCCATATTCATTTATCAAGAAAAGAGTCACTAGAAACCAACTTAATTTCCCTCTAGGACAGAATCATAACTCATTGGAAAGGGGAGAAGGGAGAAGAAATAGATGTCAGAAACCTGCTAAGGTTGTCTCAGATGACATTCTTATATACAAAATAGGGAGATATAATCAAAAAGAAAAAAATGTAAGCTATTTTTGAAAGTATTTGGAACTCCAAAATGAGAGAATCATTGAGGTTTGCTGTCAAAATGGGAGGATGCATGGAGTGAGGTTCAACAGATCTTAATATGCCTTGAAATTCTCATTAGTGACTTAAGTAACATGATATGGAATATACTTATCAAATATGTAGGTGACATTTAGCTAGGGATCTTGCAAACACAGTGGAGTAAACTATTCAGGGTAACTTTGCTGAAGTTACCAAGCAATGCATAGTACAATAAAGACAGCTCAAGGCAGAAAACATTGCAATGATTACCTGTAACAATACAGGCTGGAGAATGACTAGGAGTCAATTTTGCAGAAAAAAGCACAATTATCAGGTGAACGTGAGTTAACAGTATCATGCTCTTGCAAGAAGGACAAACATTATAATGATGTACATAAATGGTACTGCCTATGCAAGGCATACAAATTAATAGTTTTGTTCCACTTAGCACTAATACTTAGCTTTGGTTGGAGGTCAGTGTTCACCTTTCTGGAAAGATATGGAGTTAGGATCATTCAATCTGAAAACATTACCAGTTTTTCTCTCCTTTCTCCTTTCTTAACCTTTTGTTCTCCAATTTTATTTATTTATTTATTTATAACAATGGATACACTTGTTTCTTTGGCCACTCCAGGTCCTAGCCCTATTCATCCACCAAACCCCATGAGTAACAGCCCATAGCAATTCATATAATGCAGTCCAATTGATTCAAAAAATTTGTGATTCCTGCAAGATCCTTGCTTGCTCAATGCTTTGTCTGATCAGCTTCACAAGCAGGTAATGCTTGTGCATTTGCAGCTATGGGGTCTTTCCTCCACACTGAGCAGTCACATTTCTTCTCTGGCTTTTAATGTATGTTAGAATACAGGCCCTTATAATTTAGGAGCCTTTCAGTGGTGATATTTAAAGAGGAAAGCCTAGGAACAGAACACAAGCAGACCTCTCTCTTTCAATAGCTCCACAGATGGAAACCTACATGATGAATGTCTAACAGGGTAGAAAAATATTCCTTTCCTAACCGGCAAATTAATGTCACTTGTTAATCCTGGTTACAATTCGTTTAATTGAGTCTTATTTCACTGATTAATGCTAAATGAGAATTAGCTATTTCTGACAGCCTAGCAGTACACTAAATACCATGCAACTGTTTCACTCCATTTGCTTTGTCTCTTGTGGCCCCTTCACAGAGAGGTAAGAACCTCTGACTCCTCCGTTGTGAGAACACATGCCCTTGAGCTACTCATCAGCTTCAGCAACCAACATGTTTTGGCCGATACGTAGGTCATTGGAGAGGCAGCTGGTGGGTTACCCCAGCACCTCCAGACCTGTGAAAATATCTAAGCTGATGGGGATCTCTCCTATCACTAAGAATCGTTTCAATTCTGTTTCAGCTGCCCTTGTTCCTTGGCAGGTTAATAGTCACCTTTATTATTGTTGTTATATTTATTTTCTTTTGTTATAATTTATATATTATCTGGATAAGATACTTTTCACATTATCAGCAAGGAATTTTGGGTGAGTGTCTGTTTCTGTGTTTCTCCTGACAGTAGGAATACCTTCTTTAGTTTGTCATGCAGCATTTAATAATTTTCCCCTTAAATTCTGAGTTTCCTGCAATGGGCTGAAATCTAAAAATATTTCTGGCAGAAGCAGTTACACCAGACATCTTAATTATTATGTTTCCAAGGGAATGACAGCCTGTGTAAGGGAAGTTGACATGTCTCCCTGCAGCTATGTGCTTTTTATATTGGAACTTGAGGCTATTATAAATTACCTAGGAGTGAGACAGGCATGAAAATGTTACATCAGTTTTACACCGGTTGCCACATTATGTAGTAAGCGGCCTAACCCTTTCAATTCTCATTTTATTTCTGTGCTATTGAACTTATTGATTATAGCAGATATTTCAAATAGATATCGAGACATGATAAAAACACTGTTCGCTAGTCCACAGCTTGATCACGTACAGTGACCACAGGGAAGGCAGGGCTCAGGAGAGGGGGGAGGATCAGCGGTGATGGAGCGGTTGTTCAAAAAAAACCACCTGTTTTTCTTGATAACCACTGTTCGATTTTGAGGTACCACTCATACCTGCTGCCAAATTTTCTTGTCTGCCAGGGCATGGGAGCTCTGCATCTGCTGCCTCCTGGTTAAATGGGAGAGGAGGAGCTGTTCCTCAGACCCCACACTGTCCATCTAACAGGATGAATGAGTAAAGACAAAAGTGGATTTAAAAATAGACCTTGCTTATCAGGTATTGTGCTGCCATGTTGCATTACACTGCCATATCTGTGGTTTGTTCAGAAGATATTGCTTCCACAGGAAATATGAGACAGGGAAAGCAAAATGGGAAGTAGTTTTTAGCGGAATATTATGTGTTAGGATTGTTTTGCTAATCTTAAACTCCTCCTAAAAGAGAATAGCTCAGCAAATATGTCACTGCTAAAATGTACTTCTAATATTGTTAACAAAAATACATGGATTGCTATATAACTTTAGATAAATATATTACTAGAGAAAGAAGGAGTTATTTGAAAAAAATGTTATATCATATTTTATGTAAAGACTTCTATGCAATTTTGAGCAACAAGCAGCTGTCAACAGCAACTGAAACATCGCAATCATAAAACAAATAGCTGACAGCCAGTAATTTGTAACTAAGATGTAAAGATATTGATGTCTGATTCTCTCCAACCATTACAAACTAACTTACCCGCCTGCCAGTCAATTCACTGTTTTCAACGCCACTGCTTTCCATCATGTTTATGATGCCTGTTTGCCTGGATATTAAAAAAGGTATTAAGTTTGCGTATGGACTTCTTTCATGCAAGAGCTCCTCGGTGTCACAGAATCACAGAATTGTAGGGATTGGAAAGGACCTTTGGATATCATCTAGTCCACACCCCCTGCCAAAGCAGGTTCACCTACAGCAGGCTGGATGGGAATGCATCTAGGCGGGTTTTGAATATCTCCAGAGAAGAAGACTCCACCATCTCTCTGGGCAGCCTGTTCCCGTGCTCTGTCACCCTCAAAGTGAAGAAGTTTTTCAGCATGTTCACATGGAACTTCCTGTGTTCCAGCTTATGTCCATTGCCCCTTGTCCTGTTGCCAGGCACCACAGAGAAGAGCCTGACCCCATCCTCTTGATGCCTGCCCTTTAGATATTTGTAAGCATTGATAAGATTCCTCTAAGTCTTCTCTTCTCCAGGCTAAATAGACCTGGATATCTCAGGCTCTTCTCATAAGAGACCTGCTCCATTCCCTTGGTCATTTTTGTGGCCCTCCACTGGACTCTCTAGTAGTTCCCTGTCCTCCTTGAACTGCGGAGACCAAAACTGGACACAGTACTCCAGATGTGGCCTCACCAGGTCAGAGTAGAGGGGGAAGATGACCTTCCTTGACCTGCTGGCCATGCTCTTTTTAATGCATCTCAGGAGACTATTGGCTTTCTTGGCCACCAGGGCACATTGCTGCCTCATGTTCAACTCATTTTCTTCCAGGAGTCTAAGGTCTGCTGCTCTCCAACAGGCCAGCCCCTTGCCTGTACCAGTGTGTGGGGTTCTTCTTCCCTAGGTGCAGGACCATACACTTGTCCTTTTTGAATTTCATCAGTTTCCTCACCGCCCAACTCTCTAGCCTGTCTAGGTCTCATTGAATGTCAGCAAAGCCTTCTGGTGTGTCCTTTAGTCCATTTTAGTGCCCTCTGAATAAATCACAAAGTCATTACTGATGCCTTGATGGGCATACATTTAATTTTAGGACCGTATCCCTGTAGGGATCTGCAGGCCAGTATTAGGACACTTCAAAGGCAAGTGTAGGAGGTGAGTAGCATTCAAATTTTGCAGGACTACCAGGAGAGCTGGGCTGAATATAATTTCCTATTGTAGGTAAGTGTTCCTTTTCGCTTTTTTGGATGCAGAAGGCTTATTTGTGTGATCAGGCTGTGGCTTTGTTTCTTCCCCCCAACTCTTCACAAGCAATAGGATGCTGATAACAGTATAGAGATGCTTGTCACCATCCCTGAAATCTTGCCGCTGCCAGAAAATCTCATTAAGTTTTCTTGTAGGTGTAACTTCCCCTTCCAGTGTCATGAATGTGAGAAAAAAGAAATACCAGAATGCTAATACCTGTTAAGTATAATCTAGGAACAGGCTCAATATGAAGTTGAAAGTCCCCCTGTCCCTCCAAAATACCCGAGAGAGGGGTTAGTCGCCAAATTAAATATCTTTTATTAACTAAAGATGGGCAATTAGACTTAATGAATGACACTGCATCCATTAACTTCTAAACCCACTGAACTTTCCTCTGAGTTTTTATAAAACGTCAAGCCTAGCATTTTCAGTACAAGAATAGTTTAAAACTATTTTAATATTTTTTTGCATAGATATAATTCATTAAAGAGAAAATCTCATGTTGCTTCTGTTTCCAAGGCATTGGTAAGTTCCATAATTGTGTTGTCCATCATATTTCACAGTCTGCAAAGTATCCTGACAGCTTCTCTGTAGATCCTTCTCTAATGCCACAAAGTGGAAAGCTAAGATGCCCTAAAGAACACTAGGCAGGAAATATGTTTCCAAAAAATATTAAGAGCTTGCTGTGGTAATTTATTTTCAATACAGACAGATTCCATGAATTACAACTGCAACTGCAGTTTATAGGTAGCATGCACTTTGGGGAAGACTGCAGCAGAACAACCGTGGTGGTTTCTGAAAGCCCTAGATTTTCCGGATCTCAGTCTGTTGCTTTTGAATGAGAACCATGTTAGGAGGAGATTTCTAACTGATGTGGCTATGAATAGGAATAAAATAAGTGTTGATTTCATAGCATAACCCTGTAGTTTTGTCAGGACAGCTGGAATTACTCATAAGAATGGATAGGTTTGTTCTTGAGTAGTGTTATTTCATTCCTTGCCGGTGAAACTTAATCCAAATAAATCTGGACTGAAGCTGGCAGGCAGAATAAGATCTGGGAATTCACTGTGGCTGTGTCTGTTCCCCTGTGCACAGGGAGCAGGCCGGCTGCTGGCACCTCTGGTTTGCAACCAAAGAGCTTTCTTTCTCAACAAAGCTCCTGTTTGCAAGAGCTCTTTTGGGGAGAAAATAATTACATGTCACCCCCTACTCACCCTACCGCAGTCGTGAGTGATGAGTTCATTATGATCATATAAACACATTGTGACCTGTAAAGGGGGAAGGAAGGTTCCATCTGCACTGTCAGCAACTGCCTGGTCCAGCCCTGTTACAGGTTTCATGGTTTAGCCCTGGGTGGCAATAAAGAACCACGTGGTTGTCGCTCACATCCCCCACCACTACCAGCAGCGGGATGGGGGTGGAATCGGAAAAAGACGGCAAAACTTGTGGATTGAGATAAAGGCAGTTTAACAGAACAGCAAAGAAAAGAGGAAAACAACAACAATAATATTGATAAAGGAATATACAAAACATGATAAATGTACCACCCCTCACTGGCTGGAACCTGAAGCCCAACCTGCTCCAAACGTCTATTCTCACCCTCAAAACACAAAGTTTGAGCATCCCTGGATGACATGATAGCATGTGCTGAACGAGTGTGTGGACTCAACTGTTTGCTGAGAGATGCTATAAACATGCAAATAGCCAGGTACGGCTCACAAGGTACCTGCCATCTCATGCCTATGCTTCTCAGTTGAGACTCATTAAGAGACTGGTAGAGCTCCCAGGGCAAAGCCATACAGGTTAACTTAAACACATGGTTGTAGGATATTTAAACAAGAGCATTTCTCTTTGCCCTCAAAGAAGGTGCTTACAAAGCTGGGGAACTGGTGAGCAAAGTTTTGGAAAGCTTCAGAAAGATTCAGTTATTCAGATCAGTTTGACTGCAGATTACCTATAGAGAGTAAGCAGACAGGCAACCTGCTTCTGGCATTGAGTAAATATTCTGGCATGTTGAGTAAATATTTAATACTTGATATATATTTAATATTTGCTACCTTTTTGTAGTATCTGACCTTGCAGACTTGTCTGTGACTGTGTCATGCACAGAGGGAGGAGGCTGGGGGCAAGAAGAAGGTAACTAAAAAGTCTAAGCCCAACAGCATGAAAGAATAATTCATTGCACTTCTGTCTGGATAAAGACATAATGAGACTTTATAAGAACTCACATATGCATGAAACAAAATATCTTTGGGGTGCCAACATTCATCTTTATTTTTCATTTTCACTAACCATGCGAAAATCCTTTGTGTATGATTATAACTACACATATAGCACAACATACTCTAGACTCTCTGTTGAGTACAATCCTTTATATTTAGTTAAATTTTAGTGGATTTGCTCATGAAGAGACACTTGCTACATTAATGCAGCAGATGAGACCTCTGAGACTGAGAATCAACCTGGATGAAACTAAGAATGGTTTAAGTACAGGATAAGAGAAAAAAGAAGGTAATATGTCTTTGCTCATGATTGACGGATTTTTTTTCCTGCCTTCTCAGTTTAAGGTTCCTGACCTGATGATCTCATTATCTCCCTGGACTATTCCTGTATATCCAGGATAATGGATGAATTAAGGTGGTTTTTTTTACCCCTATTTTGACAGGGTCTATTGATCTGGGAGACATTCCCTGTACTTATATTTACAAGCGCCACTGGAACACCAGCAAACCTGTCAAAATCAAAGAAACATGTCAAAGTTACCCATGCATTTGTCATTCAGAAGATGAATTGCTGAGTAGGTCTAGAGTTTAAGGAATTTGTAAACCATGGTTTGCACAAAACACAGTGGGTGATGCTATAAGTAGTATTGATTTCATAAAGAATTGTGTAGCTGCACACCACCCACAAATCAATGGACAGGTAGTACCAATTTTGAAGTCAGAAGTACTAGTTTTCTAACACGCAACATTAAGGACTTCAAGATCCGACTGCTATGAGGAAAAAGTGTCTCAGGTGTCTGCCTTGCCTTGTGTCAGAGAGTTCACACTGAGACACTCATAATTGGACAGGTCTTGGCATCTGTCTCCAATTCCAAGAGGAGAGGACACTTCAAAGGTCCTCCCTAATGTTGCTTCTTGGATGCAATTTGATAAGTTCATCTTTATAACCCTCATGTGTCAACTCTATGCTTCCCCATATGGATGAGAGTGTTAGGTAAGGGGTAAAAACAGGTTTCTTGGATATGCTTGAGTAAACAGAAGCAGTGGCATTTTAAGAATTATGTAGGTTTAAAAACAGCGATGCTGTCATGTTGATGGGCTTATTGCACCAGAGAAGACTGGACTTTGTTGCATGTTCAAACCTTGGTTCTACCACAGGCATCTTGGTCAAATCCTTTATACTACATTGGTACCCAAGTATAAACTAGAGATAATAATTTATTTTGCTCAGTTCAATTTTAGGGCCTTTAAGAAAGAAAAGCTATTACTCCACATGTAAAGATGTCATCTGACACCTTTGGCTGAGGTTGTAATATAAAAAAATCACATTGGCTGAGGGAGAATTGCGTTTTTCTTTCATATCTGTTTCCTTCACTGATAAAGTCAGTGCCTGAGGACTCATGTTGGCTACTAACCCTGGAAGAAATGGACTTTTGGTCTTTTGGAAGTCTGCCTGCACTTGACTTGCTTTCTGATGTTCACAGATATGATTAGATTTCTTCTGTGGTGAGTTTAAACTTGATGTGGAGCCTGTTTTTAAATTTGTTTGGATATTCCATAACTACTTTCTTAAATAACACAGAAAGAAAAAAAAAAGAAAAAAAAAAAAAAAACAACAAACCAAACAAACCACAAAACAAACCACAGGATTCAAGGTAAAAGATTATGGGAAAGTAATTACAGCCTCTGTCTCACACCCTTTGCTTTGTAAATGTTTGTGCTGAAACCCAGAAACTGTACTTATCCTTAAATTTAGATAATGACTTTCCAGCTGCAAATAACATATTGTAAAGTTTAAAGCATGTATAGATTGAATTACATGGATGTGTGAAGTATTATGAATTAATGCCTAGAATGAAAGTGGGTAGATTTAGGCTAAATATTAGGAAGAAATCCTTTACTCTGAGGGTGGTGAGGCACTGGAACAGGTTGCCCAGAGAATTTGTGGATGCCCCATCCCTGGAAGTGTTCAAGGCCAGGATGGATGGGGCTTTGAGCAACCTGGTCTAGTGGATGTCCCTGCTCATGGCAAGGGTTTGAAACTAGATATCTTTAAGGTCCCTTCCAATCCAAAACATTCTATGATTCTATGTGAGTTGTGAGTGGTGATTGTGAGCTCCAAACATAGATCTAAATTCATTGATTTATAGGACAACCTAATTTAAAGTAATGTAGTTTTTTTTTTTTAATCTATTTTCTGTGGGAATACCAAATCATTAATTGAGTCTTTCATATGATTTTTCAAGGGAAATTTGAGTTAATTTAACTTTGAATATTTGTCTCCACCCTTTGCAGCTTAGCAACAAGTGGGGTGGGCAATTTGGTGATGAAGTGTCACGGTCTTTGTTTGTTTTATTTTGTTTTGTTTTGGTACCAGTTTTGTGCCCAGCATGGTAACAGGGAGGTCCCTTTGGTCTCTTTAGAACTCAAATTGCTATTTGTGAAAATGGAGATAAATGCATTTTCATGTCCCACAGAAGATAGGAGGACAGAGATGCATTCAGGACTCTAGGTCCCTCTGGTCCTACAGCAATGAGGCCCTCTAGGTATATTTGATTTTTAATAAGTTTTATTTCAATCTATTCTAATGTTGTAAACCAGCAATTTCCATAGAAATCAAGTGATGCAATAATCTCTTTGTCTATTCAGGTATTTTTGTGTGTCTTTCTAGCGCACCAGGTATAGATTCTCTAACTTGTCACGAACTTTTATTCCCACTCTCCACTTCTACTGCCTCAGTTTTGTTTACACTTTAACCAAAGTGAGGTGTGAGGAAACACCAGAACCTGCTAGGACATTAGGTGAATAGGAGAATAGGGCAAACTCCAAGTCTGGGAAACCCTTTGGGAATACCAATACTGCCTGGAGTCTGTCACACTCAAGAAAGAATTTGTTATCTAAAACATTGGTCCTGAAAGCAATCTCCCCTTAAATACCCCAGGGCATAAATTTACCTTCAAGCTAAACTGTAGGTGCTTCAGTTGGAGAGATGTGTCTGGGCTAAAGACTTTGTTGTTTGTTCTCCATAAATCAGCCCTCTGCTAGGGCCAAGAGGTAATACAACAGGCTTATTGCACTGCTGTTGGCTGGCTGCAATAGCTGTGTGTCCTGTGTGTGACAGGCGATTTTCATGAAAATATCCTGCAGTAAGATAGCTTTGAGTTCTGAACCTGACAAAATACAATTTTGTAGTATTATCAACTATACAATTTTAAATTAAGTCTTGACATATTAAGGTTGACTTTTTGACTTTTGACAGAGGCAATGTGCATCAGCTGGTCACTGAAACAGGCATAGGATTTTTATTTGTTAACTTATACACTTACCATCTGCCATAACATATAAACACATTTTATTGGTTAATTTTGCCTCTAGATTTCAGAGACAAACTGTAAGTAAAAGAGGAAAAAATGGTACTTGATACAAAAAAATCACCCAAGCAGTAAACAAATTCAGCGTCTAGGACATCACTTAGAAGAGCAGGTTGTGTAGTGCATTTTGAATATATGGAAGGTAGAATCTTATTGTCAAAATTGGAAATAATGCCTTCAAGAATGCCTTGGTTGTAGTAGTCTAATTGTAGATGAGAATGTTTGAACACATTTAATGTTTTTACCTGGTGTTGGAATACTTGTGAACTAGAATGATTTGTCTTCAGTCACTTTCTCTGGTGATCTGAATTGAGAGTTGAGCACAGCTCCACCAGAGACAAGATTACTGGGAACAAAACTCAGTTTCTTCCCATGTAATATCACTTCTTGCCCCCACACCGTATCACCAGGAATGTGTGTGTGGTGTCCTTGATTTCCAGAGACACCACTGCAATCCTCAGAAGTGGAGCACTTGGGTACTACTATGTATGTATTCATCTATATCTTCTAATTTCATTCCAGTATGTGATCCCAAAATGTCAGTGGGTAAAAATAGACAGCAAAATAAATTTCCCAAGTATAAACATATAGTGTGCATACATAGTAGACATATACACAATAATATTGGTGTAACTGATGACACATTACATAGTATGTATATGAAGCTATGAAGATATCTTCATATGAAGATATGAATTCATCTTCACAAGTTCATAAATTTCTAAGCCTAAGAATTCTTAAAAAGGTGTTTACAGGTTTTTAGCTGCTTGGTTTAAGATGCTTCTAGAATAGTTAGAACACAGGCACCCACATTCATTGATCACTTCATAAACTGAGGTCTTGTGTAGCGTATGAGGGCATGGACCCCGGTTGGTGATGCAACCAGAATCGTTTATTATAACCAACGGGCAGTTTATATAGTACCAGCGTATCTTCTTTCCCAACCGACACGCCCCTGCAACCCCCAACTGCCAGGCGGGCGGAATTCCCCTCCATCAGTCAGGGGCACCAGGCATTGTTTACAGGTCGTCTGGAGATGCTCAAGGGCCATCCTCTGCCAGTGTTCCTGCTGCTTCTTCTGGTCTCTGCTTCTTCCACAATCCTGTTAACATCCTGTTCTCCCACAGTCTCCTTTGAAATCAGAAATTAAATTGGAGTCATTTATACAATCTTGGCTCTTTTATTCACACAGGAGCAGGTACCTATTGCCAATTATAAATAGGATATATATATGAGGAGTTTTCCTTAGAAGAATCTTGTGAAATCTCTCAAGGATGTCACATTGGCAATAAGTGTCCTTTTGCAAATAACTAGCAAAAGTTATTTGGCATAAATATAAAGTTGGTATAAATAAAATACTTTCCCAATTCTCTCGGTCCCAGAAATTTGCTCATGATCTGGCAGCACAATTGACAGCTGTATCTCTTCATTTGTAAGACAGGTGAAAGACAATCCAGAGTCTATAATTTCTTCCCCCGCTCCAGCCCCATTCTCTCTCCTCTCTATTCCCCCTCCTTTTTCTCTTTTCTTTTTTCTCTCCCTCAGCAGAAGCACAATTTCATTTCATTTGATACCTCTGCAGAGCAGTTGAAAAATGGAGCTTTTGCCACCTCTCTTGACTTTTCTTAATTATTTTCATTTGATGACTATTCTTTCTTAAATCTTCCTCTACTCTTACTAGACACTATGTCTCCAAATAAACATGGAAATGGAAACTTGCTGTTTGGTGCTGAGTGTCTTATTTGCCTGTTTATAGATAAGAGTCGTATCTACTTCTTAATTTTCTAAGCATTCAGTTTTATTCCTCCTGAGTGCTATAAATATAATAGAAAAGTCGAGATTGGAAAATCATCCAGTTCAGCCAGCTGTTGAAAGCAATGCCTCAGATTAAGTTATCTAGGGTCATGCTGGCCAAGGCCTGAATATTTGCACTGATGGAAATTCTAGCACTTCTCTGGGCAGCCTTTTCAAATGTTTAAATGTTCTTGTGGTAAAAAATTATTTGCTTATATCCCAGGAAAATTTCCACTGAAGAATCTTATACCCATTGCCAGTTGTCCTGTCACTGCACATCCTTGAAAAGAAAGGACTTTCATCCTTTATGCACACCTTTTAGGTACTGAAAGACTATGATACATCCACTGCAAGCCTTCTCTTCTTCAGGCTGAACAAGACCAATTCCTTCATCTTGCTTCACATGCCACCTCCTCCAACCCTCTATTCATCTTGGTGACCCTCCTCTGGACCATCTCCAATTTTTCCAATGTCTCTACTGAACTTGGGGGGGAACAGAACTGGACACAGCATTACTGGTATGACTTAAGTGCTGCAAAAACCTGAGTGATCACTTCATCTAATGTCTGGGTTCAGCAAAGGTGTAGATTAGATTAATTTACCTGTTGGGTTTTATTGCCAAAGAAAAAATTCTAATACATAGTTTTAATAGCAAATTTATATAGCACAGATGATTACATCCATGACCACGTGTTACATCTGTGACCATGTGTATCTTCTAGACTACTCAATCAGGCAGGAGTTTGGGTGCCTTTATATGACTCTTGCTCATCACAGGTGTAAAATTAGTGACTTAACAAGTTTAATTCCTTTTAAAAATATATTTTTAATGAGGATGCTACAAGATAGTTGTTTTGTAGCCACAGTTTAACAGATCTACACACAAAGGGGTGTAAATCTGGGATTTTGGTTCCATGTATTTCAGAGACAGAAGCCTTTCAGAAAACCCTGATTTTGATTTATGTCCCTGATGACATTTCTAGAATGAAAAAACTTGATATTTTGGTAAGTAGCCCCTTCTAAGATTTCAACATCTCTAGGTTGAGAACTTCAATAGACAGACTTTGGTCTTGTTACTTCTCTAACATAAGGCTAAAATGTGATAAAAAGTTAAGGAAAACAAAGCTATGTCAAATTTCTTTTCAGTTATTTCCATCAAGTAAATATTATATTCTTGATTTTTTTCTTTCAAATAAATGTGCTTTTTTTGGTGGTATTCAGCATATGCAGTTAAGACAGTGTGCCTAAGAAGAAAAATACTGCAATGACTAGCATATTAGATGATTGATCCTATCTTTTATCATATTTTGAGAGAGAGATTATACCTGTAGTGGAGTTGATCGCAATTTCTGATTATGATTAATAGAGCTGCTTTTTTTATTAGACCTACTAAGTAGATTCTGTTCCACATTTTCAAAAGCTTTAATAAGCAAAAGGTCTACCAGAACAAATATAATTGAAAAGTAAACCAACTTTTTCAGCTGAGCTTCTACATAGGAAGAAGCAACATGAAAGACAGATAATTATCCCTAGATAAAACATCAATTACTTTTTCTTTTTTTATACATCAAATCTTCTTACCTTACTGTATGGTGATAAAAGGGAACAAATATTTTCCAGAAAATCTAAGTCCTGGTGTTACCCAGCAGCTTAATGTCTAGACTGATTGTTAGACAAGGGAAGGGGGGAGAGATGAAGGCAGCTAAGCATCTAACAGTTACTCATCATAACTGGGACGAGTAAGGAGAGGGAGACTCATGCTCTGCCTCCCTGTTGCTCCTGCCAGCCAGGCTGCATGGAGCTCACCTGCCTCTTCGTCCTTTCTCTTTCTCCCAGGCTGCTCTTTACAGCACTGATGACTGCTTATCTTGCTCTTTCAATTAAGGGCAAGAGTATTTTCTGTAAAAGCCTTGAATGAGTTTATCTATCTTACACAGAGAGCTGGTTGGGAATCAGAGGCTGGGAGGGGTGAGAGACTGGATGGCAATAATGGTGTAGCTCACTCCCAGCTCCAGTGCATGGTGAGTAAGTACTGCCATTCCTAAGACATTTTTGCCTAGTCTATTTTAAAAAATAGCTCCTGAAGTGAAAAGTCTGTAACATCTCCTGAAGTCTATCCCATTACTGTGCTACTCTTCCCACTACTTGGCTTAAATCTAGGTCAAATGTAAACTGATTGTTTTCCATCTATCTTTAGGGAGAACAGACTATCTCCTACCTCTATGCAGCAACCTTTTATGCTCTTTAAGAGATTACCCTGCCTACTTCTGTCTCTTCTTGTGGCTGAACAGACCCAGTTGGTTTGATCTTGCCTCACAGATCATATTTTCCAGAGCTTGCATAATTTTTGTTTTTCTGTGAACAGGAAGTGGTTAATGTCTTTGTTCAAGTGTCCCAAATTACACAGAAGCAAAAGCAATATTCTAGCTAAGGTCTTGCTAGAGACCTTGCTAGGCTGAACAGCACAAGGGATCAGTCTGTATATTTCCCAGGATATTTCTTTTTTTCTTTTGTCAACAGCATAACATTATTAATTATGGTATAGCTCATGAACCATTTTTGTAGAACTTCTACTTAGTCAGTTACATTTGTATTAGTGGTTATTTCCTCTTGAATAAAATGTGTTGATCCTCTGGAATATCAAAATATGATTTTTCAGACCTCTAATATGGTGAGACAGGACTAGAATTGAACCTTGTCTTTCAAAGCACTTGAAGTTCCCTGTGACCTGTGTTTTATGCATGTTTAGTGTTCTAGTACAGTTCTGCTTGTGGAAAACCATCAGCTTTCTAATGCCAAAACTCTTGATTTGGAATGATCCATGTTTGACAGATATTCCCAAATTCAGAGTCAAGATCTGAGATTTTACCCTCACTGGAAGCCCGTGGCAGTACCATAGCGGCTTGGGCCAAGGATGATGGAGGGCCCGGCACTACTTTAGGGGAACTGGGTGCTCCATCCCTGACAACTACAATAGAGTTTCACTGAAACATTCCAAGAGTGGGAACTTACAGCTCACTGAAAATTTTTAAAAACCACCATTAGTCTAATTTAGACTGATTGTGCATTTAAAATGTTGCTGTGCCCCCAAGATTACCCACAAGCCAGAAACTTTACAAAAACCCCTATCTACTTTTGATAAAAGGGGCATCTCAGATGAAACGAGAAAAGATACCTTCACATCACTTATAAATGCTACTCTGATAGCATGTATTCTTTCCTCCCCTTTCTGCCCACAACACTCTATTAAGTGACCTACAGTGTCAGACCATGGCCTGCATCAATTCCTGGTGGACAAATGCCCATGCTAATAAAATACAGAATCCAGCTCTGCTGAAAAACACAGGTTGAATATACACTGCATGCAGAATTGAAACTGCCTTCTTAACCTTAGAGGGTATGTATTGCCAAAGTGGTGTCAAGATGTGTGCAGAGCATCATAAAGAAACCAAAGCTCTAACTGAAAGCAGAGAACCTGATCACAGAGCAAAATGCACCAAAGCCGAAAGACTCTGTTGACATAACTGTATTTTAGTTCTTGCAATTCTTACTACATGTACTTAATTTGATGTTGAAGGAAGTAAAAGATGTATTAGAAAAATGTGTAAGAATGGCTTTATTTGTTAACATGTATTGACTGTAAGAATTTGATGAGACCTTGGTCATTTTTCCTCTCTTGATTAAACAAAAAAATAATTCTAAACTTAACCCTCTCTTTTTCTGATGTTACTGTTGCAATTATGTTTATATATGCTCCTAAGCTTTTGTAGCCTACCTCTAAAATATTGCTACCTTTCATCCATGTGCTCTTGCCCCCTTCATTCTCATTATTCAAGGTTCAAGTGTATTTATTTCCTTACATAAGCCAAACCCCTCCAAGTACATCCACCTACTGCCCACTCAGTCTAAATTTTTCTCCTTCTAATACAGTGAAAATCTATTTTTGAACCTTGTCTGACAAATAGAACAATCAACTTGGGTTACAAGAAGTTTAAAACTCAGCCTTGAGCAACTTCTGTTCCTCTTAAATCTTGGGACTCTTGCCCCATTTCTGGCAGTGTGGAGATCTGTGGCATTTCTGTGTCATACAAAGAGACGATGCTCATTGCACATCTTTCTGGGCAGACACTTGTCAAGACATACATGGCAATCTTAGCAAAGATATTTGAGGCAATCCATGTTATTTTCTTCAAACCTTGTATGTGTTATAGCTCAATGCTGGGCAGCCACAGAAACCTGTTTCTTAACATTAAGATGTTTGAAGAGCCTGGCATCCTGAGAGGCAAGTTGGTTGTTCCCCCTGAGAATCACAGTCATGAAAAATCTACATTGTTTTGTGCTGTCCAACTTCTCCAGGCTTTAGACTCAAATGTGTTTGAAGAAATATGTAACTGTCTGCTATGAGCATTCAAGGAACATGTAGAGAAGTTATTCATTAATTGACATCACAGATCTATCATGTAGCAAACCCGAGGGAAAAGTGATTGCAAATCACATTGTCAGGGAGCAGCGAAGGCTGGCTGCTCCACAGGGCAAGGCAAGTGGGAGCTGTCAGAGATAGTTTGCAGCACCCGAATTAGGAGGGCAGAGCAGGTTGGGCAACAGTGACCTGGGTCAGCCATGGGCCAGGGAAGAGGCCTGTTGGTGCTTCTGGGGCCCTTGTTCATATATTTTTTTAATTGTGTGCATGTGATTTCCTGGGCTGGCCCTGCAGAATTTTTCAAGACTTCGTAAGAAAGGGCTTGAACAACCTTTTTGTACCAAACCTAGTTTAGCTGCTTATGAGAACTGGATTTGTCAGCAAGTAGGCAATGTTTTCCTGTCCCAGAGTATTTGTGAAAAACAGATGGTTAGGCTGGGAAAGTCTTCTTATTCACTTGCCCACCTTTTAGATGAAGGGAATTTTCATGTGTTACAATAAAAAGCTTAAGGCATCTAGAAAACAAAACAAAACAAGCCCTTGCCCCAGTATTGCATTGAATAAACAAGAAAGTTCTAGAACTTTTTAGCCACAATTGGACTGTCTGCAGCTGAAAACCCATTAGTAAAGCTATCACCTGAGGTATGTTTCCAATTGCTAAACAGCTTGGGCATTATCTGAATCTCTTCCATAAAGTATTTAGACTTTATAATTAGATTTTAGAAAGACATGGATTGATTAGTTCTTATTCTCATTTAGGAAATGATACCCCCTTCTGGATTTTAGTGTCTGTTTCCACTAACATCTACAGTTTAGAATCCCATAATGTATTTAACTCCGATCTATCTATACAATATCTGCAATACAGGAAAACACCATTAAATTTTAAATGAGCAGGATTCCAATAGGTTTTCTCAGCTTTATGGATGTTTCAGATGCTAATGCTAAGAGGCTATAATATTTCACGCCTCTATTTCACACAGAATAGATTGCATTTCTATAATCCTTTGCCTCTCTGTTTGCCAGTTGCCAATAATCCAGCCTTGTCTCATTCAAAACTTGGGCTGCATGGCTGCCTGGTTTTCTCTGAGTTTTGTGTTCTTCACAACAGATTTTGGAAAAAAATGCAGAGACAAATAAAAATTGGGGGAGGGAAGGTGGGGAAAGGGGTGAGACAGTATAGGCCATAACAATGGGACAAACAATCTTGTGCTTCAGAGGATGCAGCAGAAATTCTAGTAATAGATATGGGCAGAGCAGAAGCCAGGATAAACTTGAAATTCCAGACTGGAATATGAGATGGGGATAAATGCTGTAGTTCACTCATTAAAGTGGGCAGCTTTCTCTCCAATAGAATAAAAACAGTGGAAGCAGATAAAAGATTAATAAAGTCACTGACTATTGAGATCCAAATACTTACAGGAACCTTCTCTCTTACAGAAGAAAATTATTAGTTACTAGTGGTTTTATAGCAGCAAAGAATAACTCCAGTGGTGAGTGGGGTTTCTGGTTGTGATGGTCTCTTACTTGTATATGACAACTGGAAATGGCAATGCCAGACACAGTGATGAAAACAGACTGAAAAATCATAAAGGAAAAGGGTATGTAACGAGAAAAGAATAAATACTACTAATTATCTGCTAACAATAGTAGCTGAAATAGTTCACTGCTGAACTAGCCCATATTTTATCAATTCTTCCAAAACTGTTCTTCCTATTGAGCAGACAGACAAAGGGAGGCAGGACAAATTCTACTTTTCTGAAGAGAGGCCAAGCAGCAACCTAGTCCTGGCACCCATTAACCTGACTTTGAAAGCTTTGTCATGGGAATGTGCATGGCTGTGCTTGAAACACAAGCAAAATTATGTTCATATTAGCTGATGGTCTTGGACCTTTATTGTCTGGGCAAGCTAATTAATTTACCACTCTAATAAGGAGCTTGTAGAATGTAAAATTTTCCTTGTTAGCATGTTAACAAGGCTGTAAACTGAGTACTCTCTTTAGATTGTAATATAACCAGCTTTATGAGAGCAGAGGGATTAAAAGAGCTTCCTCCACAGCACATATCTGATTTAAATTAATAAATATACTAATGAAAAATTATCTGGGGAATGAGATAATAGCCTGCTTTGAAACCTGCAGTACCCAATCCATTGCTATTTACTGAAGTCTTTAGTGTCAGTCTTCATGCTTAAACTCAGGAATGACAAATTCAAGGCCTTCAGCATTTCCCAAAAGACAAATTAACTTTCATGGTCTTTAATGACACCCTAAAACCACAGTATCTTTTCTGCATTGCATCTACATTGTTTTAGCTGTAATACCCTTTGTTCAAGTGAAAATGTAAGTTGTGTTAGCCGACCAAACTATCTTCTGCCCTTCTTTTTACTGATTATTAGTAGGCCACAAACATTACTGTCATTCTTCACCTCAGTCTGGAAGCTATTTGGCTTTGTAGCCTGGTAGCCTGAGGCTTTGGCTACATGCAGCACCAGAAAGATAAAGGTCAGACAATGGGAGTGTTTTACAATCTCCTTGCAGGAAACTGGATGGAGAAGCCCATGGAGCTGGCCTGAATCTGTAAAATTATCTTTCTACTTGGCAAATCTTATGACGCGTCTGTTAAAAATGGCTATGCTCTAAACATGAAGGAATGGTGTGTTTTTTTTAATATAATGCTGTAAAAAGTATGGTTTAGGTTTGGTTATATCCAGTGTGCCTGGCTGACAAGAGATACTCACTAATTCTTTAACTTATAAAGTTGTTGTGAAGAGGCTTTGGACAGTGCAGAATCTGAAAAAGACAAAAAGGTAGAATGAGTATGACTAATCTTTGGTTGGCACCGTATGTTTTCCAAGAATGGACTTAGTGCAGTAAAATACCATTGAGAGAGGTGACCCAATGGACCAGAGAAATATTGGGGGGAAAGCGGGAAAGAACTGCCAAAAAGACATTAGCTGACAAGGCCTAGCAGAGTAGAGCAAACTGCCAGCCAAGACCTGAGAGGGGGTTACATTTCTGTTGTATATTTCAGACTGAACTTACACAAGATTTGAGCTGTGGACCACTGAAAGGCCACCAGGTTTTGTAAAGGTGGCAGAGGGTTTGTACTAAATGCTGAAGATCCCTTTTGCATGGGAGCCCATGGAGCACCCATAGCCACCAATTGCCTTGGTCCCCAGGGAATTTCTTCTACACAGCATAACAGAGAGAGATTTGTATCAGTAGTCTCTGTGTGTTTTGGAAATTATTCAGGGTTAGGAAAGGCAACAATATTAATGTTAATGAATACTCTACTCTAGCACAGTTTTGTGGGTTTTTTGGTAAGCAGTTTTGTATTTCATATTTGTGATTATTTACTGACTGAAGATACTCTCCATGTAATTGCCTGGCTGTGCTGTCTGGCATCTAATAGTGTCTTTGTAAAATCAGTCTTCTTATTTCTGTCTCTCAGTTTTCTTCATTATTCGCTACCAGCTTCAATAAACTAGACTTGCTAAGCCATTCAACTTTGGCAAATATTATTTTTAGTTCAGTGAGTAATTCTATTTTACCCAGCACAGCAAGCTTCAGTTTGGATTTGACTGATAATTTTTTGCATTTTAGACAGGTAGAATTTCTAATTTTTAGAATCATACTGTGGATTAGTGACAAGTAAAGGAACATTGTATTTTCTCAATTTTTTATGATTTCTCTTTCTACAGAATATGTTTAAAGTTGTTTTTCACTGTCTAATTTGGACAACACAACTACATCATGATTCTTATAAAAAAATGGACTTGCCCACTACATTTACTCATACCAGTCACAGGAGTTGTTTGTAATTTAGCCCAACTGAGAGGCCTCACTAAACTTTATGTAATATGAACATGAACATCAACGTCCCCATCCCTTTCCCCCAAGGCAATAAATAAAACCTTGTCACATGAAACTTCATTGCTAAACAAGTCAGGGAGAAAAAACATAGACTAAGGTATTGCATCTGGTTGGTTGCTTTTTATTTCTGTATAGGGAAATCAAGGCAGAAAATTATTAAATAACTTGCAGAAATTTGCAAAGTCTGTTGAAAAACAGATCTTTGAAGCTCTAGTCCAGTATTACAATGTTGTCCTTTTTATTCCTTGTTGAAATTGGTGAACTTAGTTGGGGATAAGAAAAAATTCCAGATTCTTTTTCTTCATCTAGACATAGATTGATGAGATACCTGGCCTGAAGACCGATCTGTTTGTAGACAAAGACTGAAAGAGTCACAATAAACAGTCATTTTGGATGAAAGTGAGTGACAAACCAATTGCTCTTAATTTGTTGTTCATCATCATAACAGCAATGAAACAAGAGACATATTTGTGCAGCAGTTTTGGATAAGGAAGAAAACCCACCCAATCCATAAGCACATTGAAAAGCTTAAGGAATTCACTTTAGCCTTGGAACTAGTAGTAGTTTGCACCTTTTAGCAGTAAAGGCCTGAGTACACCTTACACATGTCAAGGAGCCACCAGCCTCCCCTTCAGAAGCTGAAAAAGCTGAAACAAAACACCGTGATGAGTATGGTGACTTCATGGAATCACAGAATTTTAGGGGTTGGAAGCGACCTCTAGTCACCTAGTCCACCCCCATGCCAAAGCAGGTTCACCTACAGCAGCTTGTACAGGAACACATCCAAGCAGGTTTTGAATGTTTCCAGAGAAGAAGACCCAATAATCTCTTTTGGAAGCCTGTTCCAGTGCCCAGTGCTCTGTCACCCTCAAAGTAAAGAAGTTTTTCCTCATGTTGAGACAGAATTTGCTGTATTCCAGTTTACACCTATTTCCCCTTGTCCTTTCAACTGAAAAGAGTCTGGCCACATCCTCTTGTCACCTGCCCTTTAGGCATTTATAAGCATGAACTCAGTCCAGTAGTCCCTTGTCCTTCTTGAGCTGGAAACCCCAGAACTGGACATTGTACTCCAGATGCAGCCTCACCAGGTCAAAGTAGAGGGGGACAATGACCTCCCTTGACCTGCTGGCCACACTCTTTCTAATGCACCCCAAAGTACCTCTGGTCTTCTTGGCCTCAAGGACATTTTTCTGGCTCATGATCAACCATGACATGGTCAACGTGAGCTGAAACTTCCCTGAATCTGGCAAACGTAAGAGGTGTTAAGGAAGAAGTCTCGAATCTAGAAGTATGAAGACTCAAAAAAAGGACTGGGAAAAGTGTAGAAAAGGTGGTGGTCATGGTAGGGTTTTAACAATGGCAAGTAGAAATTGTGTAATGGTGAGAGTGTGTAATTAGTAATACTAATTGATGCTGAGTAGCTGAGCATCTGAAAGGTGCTGAATAGAGCTAGGAAAAGTACTTTGGTGGTAAACACAGCCTGGAGGCAATTTTGGTAGTCTCCCTTTTATCCTTGAAAATCTAGATGAAACAACTGGAAATAAGTTCAGAATCCTGCAGGGAAATACTGATTTTTTATGAAAATATGCTGGGAAAGTCTGGATGGAACAGTATTCATCAGCTGTTCTGTGGAAAAGAAATCTGTTTTGAGGATACAGTCATGGTTCCTCTTCTAAAACTTTGATTTTATTTTGATCTTCCATCTTCTGTAAGCTGTTCATGTTCCTCAGGGGCTTCCAGAATTGGAAGAACTGAGATTCAGACAACAACCATCTTCATTAAAAGTAAGGTTCATTGGCAGTGAATCAGTCTCATCCTTCATTTTAAATAGCCCTCGATTAAACTCTTTCCTTTTTCATCTACTTTCCCATTATTTTGCCATATATTTCACATCCTTTCACCAGATTCTCCTTGACCTAAAAGCTGTACATACTATAATAGAAGTTGATATTCAAAGAATAGTAAAAAAGATGCAGTTTTGTTCCTGAAGTGAAAAAGGCAATGAATAGTAGGCACTGCTTCAAGGTATAACTAAACCCAGAGACTTCTGCTAGTCTGGAGCACCAGCAGCCAAGGTGTACAAGGTTCTACCTACATGCTCCAATGAGCAAAAGTAGACTAGACAGATTTTTTTTTTCTTTTCTCCTTGTTATTTGTTACCTGTTTTGTTACATGATTTATTACATTCTTAAATTTGTCCAAACTTCTAAGTAGCATAAGAACGTCTGAAAAGAAGAGTTTGAATGTTTTTCAGTTAGCATGTCTTCTTTATTGCCTCTTCTCAGAAAGAAACAATTTTGCACAATAAATAACTGTGAACCTGACCAGGGAAACCCTGTCAGGTGGAGCTGGCCCTTACATGGAAGCCAGTACAAGGCATTGTACAACATTGCTGCTCACTGTACTGTTAGAAAGTTAGTAAATGATGTTACTTTAGATTTAATTTGCCAGCTTTATCAGCTCTCCTGCCAATTTTTAACTCGAATTGCCACATATTTCAGAGCGAAGACAGCAATGCTGAGATCTGCCTTCAGGCAGCTGTTCTAGTCAAGATTTCACATTGTTCTGAAGCAGACATAACCCTTCCTTCTCACAATGCCACCGAGACCCTTGGGGAAACAGGAGCCAAAAGGAGGGAAAATGTTTAAGTTGGAGATCTGGAGAAAAGGCTTCCACATGCTGTGCATATTTTCTTGTTTTTAAGAGAGGTTTATTAAAGGTCTTATGTTAATGAAAATGATTGTACAATCAGCCATTGCATGTATTTCTGAACGAAATGATAATATGCCCTTTACTGTGGCTCAGAAGGGATTCTTATTTTAAACTTCATGTGTTAATAGAGCACCTTGCTCTGAAGTCAGTGACCACTGCAAATATCAAACATATTTATAGATGGGTACAAATATGCGTTTGTGAACTGTGTGTCAACTTGCTCTCTTTCAGCATATCCTAGGGTATAGGGAGATCACCTGTAACGTCACCCTATCATCTAAAACCACAATGAAAGCTACCCAGCTTCTGGAGATAAAGCACCAAGAGGATAGCGTTTCACTTCACAGCAGTAGCTGATGAAGTCTATTAAGTTTCTTTTTCTTTTTCTTTTTTTTTTTTTCATTGTATTCTCTTCAACCTGCAGTATTCATTACAAATCATATAACTTGTTTTATCATTAGATGGGAGAGAGAGAACAGAAAGAAACTTTCCTCTAAAAATAATTTAACTCCCAAGGGCACAAAAATATGTCTTATTTTTACACAGAAATTCAGTATAACAAGGAAGATACAATGGAATAAATTATAAGAAAAGAAGTATACACCTATTTATTTTCCACAGTTTTGGAACTTTTATCATCTTCAGCAAAGCTAGCAACATTTTTTTTTTAATCTTCTGATTTTTCATATTCAGAGATGTTATTCTAAGGTTCAGTCTTAAATGGCAAACTTTGTACAGAGATTTCTTCCTGGCCACCTCTCTTCCTATCTAAGAACAGAAGTGCTTGACCCACTACCTGCTGAAATCCATAGGAGTTCTTTCTTCTGGCTCCAGTGGTCTTTTGGAGAAGATTGTTTGGATTTTACTAGATTTTCACTGCTCAGAAGATAGTAAGCTGGAATCACCTCTTACTGGGTCAAAAGGAAGCTCTGTCACTGTCTTCTTTCAAGAAAATGATCACACCTTTCTCAGCTTTTACCAGTCCTTAGTGAAATATTAATGTCTTGTGGACTCAAACATCACTGCTTGCAACAACATTTGTAATACTTGACAAAAATGAATGAGGATTTAGTTGAACACATCTGTATCTTAGAGAAAAATGAAAACAGGTCTCAGCTTGTAACCCCAAAGCCATGATGTTTCTCTATCTATCTCTCTCTTACACACCTTTTTTTTTTTTTTTAATCTTTGGGTAAATTATGAGTTATATTCAGTGAGTGCTTATCTATGTCTTATTTTCTGTTTTCTAAGCCGGCCAAGCACTTGTGCAGAAATCAGTGTAGCTCTAATACTTTGGGAGTGCGTAGAGCAACATAGCCACATGACCAGTACTCTTATCAGGCAATGAAGGTTACACCTATCCAATAAATCCACATCTGTTGTGTATGATAGGCCTTTCAAAGCTATGACAAACATCTTTTGAAATGGCCTGAATAATTAAACGTTTTCCCCACGTTCTCTTTTTCCCTACACTCCAATATATTTGGTCGCTCCCTCATTCCCCATGTGTCACATCTGAAAACATGCCATTGGAGTCAGAGCCTGCTTTGTCATTCTCCTTTTCAGAACAACACACTGACAAACTTGAAAAAACCAAGTAAACCCACACCTGGAGTTTTGAAAAAGAAATAACTTTTTGCAGAGGTGTAGTATCTGTCTCTGTTCCCATAGAAGTAGCAAAAGTGGGTTGAATGTGTACAACAGGATTCTGAAAAATGAAATGATTTGGAAGAAACAAGTGGTGACCTGTGATAATCAAAGTACTTTGTCTCCCTGCCATGACATGTTTACACTTTTAGATGCAGCACAAGTTGGCAGGATTTTGTCTCATCACACTTATGTGGGAATTTTCAGCATATTTCAGTCAGCATCATGATTTTTCCCTGACAATAATTGAAAGCAAACTTCTGTTCCTGTTTCTGCTTCAAGTTAAACCAGGGTAACTCTAGAGTAACTCTGCTGAAGTAATTTGAAGTGTTTTAACAGCACATTGCTTGTATTTCATGTATGTCCTTCTTTTTAACGTAATTGCAGTCACATCACATACAGTAGCTTGGACAGGTATTACCTCCCCCCAGCCCCTTTTTAAAGTAGACTATGAGCAAAAAAACCTGCTTGTTTTGTAGAACATTCACTGCCACAGCCTTTGAAAAAGAAACATTCAAACTATCATAATTTTACCAAATCATCATGCAGTTAATGAATTCAAAGTCCAGAGGCTGCAGAAGTTTTCAGCTCAGAAAGGCTGAAGACTGTTAACAGCTTCGCTGCAGAATGAGGTGTTTTCTGTCCCCTCTCACCAGTTCTGGTCTGTGTACGCAGGGAGGATCCTGGGTGCAGTTAGAACTTTAGCAATGAGATGGGAGTCTGCATTTCTTTCAAATAGTTCAGAAGAGAGGAAAAGGGCATCCAGGGAATGCTGGAAAGTGCACATAGAACAAAAGCCTTTGTCAAATACAAACAGTTGCCTGCCCACCAAAACACATTAAGAAGGTGTATTGCTTGTGGCTTAAAGCTCATGGAATTTGACTAAATTTGAGGTTCAAGAAGGCTTAGAAATTGATTTAATGAAACTTCAGTGAAGTTATTTTGCCTGACTCTTAGGTAAAAATGCTATTCTGAAAACAAAACATGTGAATCCAAGTTCACATCCAGGGACTAAACCCCAAACCGTTTGGCTCTCGGGATCAAGAGTTTCCTGTTGAAGGCTTCAGTCTTGCGTTCTTCTACTTTGCCCTAAACCATTTGGCTTAGTCCTTCCATAAAAAAAGAAGATTTTTTTTTAAAAATATTTTTGATACTTTATTTTTTCTACCTTGCAATCCAAAACTGCTGTAACTGAGGCAAGTGTTCTCTGTAGCACACGGATCACCAGTGTAGTAAGATCTTGTATTTACAAACACTCCTTACCAACATGTCAGCTCCAGGGACTTTTTTTTATTTGAAACAGCTGCTAGAAAGCTATCTTTATGTGAATACATTAAAAAAAGAGATAAATATATGTGTGTACGCCCTCATACAGATCGCATACTTCCAGCAGAGTGAACTACTCACTGCTAAAGCAAACCTCCCCTGAGTTTCTATCCTGTGAGCCAAATTCCCATTAGCTCTCTACACTTCCAGGTGCATCCTTCTGCCAGTGCAAATCCACACAAATACATCTTGGTAAAGAACCCTGCCTGGCTGCTTTTTTCAGTAATTTACGTTTGAATTTTCATTCCCTTTAGAAGAGCTAAGAAACAGGCACAGGAATAACCTAAGAGGAGCCCAAAAAAGAAAGTCGGAAGCAGAAATACAGACACAAGTAATAGCTAAAGACTGGTGGGATTACTGGGTGGGGAGGGAAGGGGATTGTTTTGATAAACCTATCTTTGCATTACATAGTAAAAGACAGACCCCGTCCCCAAGGACTGCCAGAGTTAATGCCCAAGGGAACAAAAGTCAGACAAGGAGGAATGACTTGCTCATGGTCATGTTGTGGTGGCAGAGCTTGCCGCTCCTGTCTCCTCATCCAACATCTGAGTGCCCCAAACTGTTTGCTGAGGCTCAGATTTGTTGTCAGTTCTTTTTGAGGAGAAAACACTATTTTAGGTAAATATTTCAAAATAGATTTTTCAGTATTTGAAGGCAGTGTTTCATTTTAAGCTCTATTATATATGCATTATTTCTTGACTTGTGCTGATCCCTTCTGGCCTTTAGAAATAATATCATCAGTACATCTACGGCACTTGCATACATTACTCTAGAAGACAAGAATGCAAGCAGCATCTGCCTTTTTTGCTTGACTGATTGCATTCAATTTAATTTAACTCTGTGCTGCTTCTGCTTCTATTTTTTATAGAATACACCTTACCAGGAAGGTCAGATTGGCACCAGATATTAAATATCACTTATACGGCCAGTAACTAGCAAGCACTTTACCCTTTAGTCCAATTGTAACTCATGCGTGGACTAAGCCATCCACCTGCTTCTGAAAAAAAAACAACAATTGTGCTATTAGAAAAATAAAAGAAAATGGCTAATTACAGATAAACAGTTATGTTTCTGGCACATGCTTTAGCAATGGCTGTTGCAGTATCAAACTAAAATTGCCCTGTTAATAATCTCCTGTTAAGTGCTAATCAGAGGTGATGTGCAGCAGACAACAGCTCTGGTGGATTGCAGTGATTCACACACAGAGAGAATTATTCTGCTTTACGGATAATGGGTATCTCTGGGAGGCAGAACTTCACCTAATTACGACACAACAGAAACCCTTCGATTTTTACAAAATGAAAAACATACTCTTAAAGTACATGGTTCTTGTGATCAGACATTCAACAACTCATGCATTGTGTTTCTCAGAAATAACTGCCATTTACCACTGCTGATAGATTTCTCTCAGTTAGATCTATTTGTGTCCTGCAGCTTTTCCTTGTATTTACACTGTGCTCCCTTAGCCAAACACAGATTTTGTTGTAACACAATGGTAATAATAAACATGATAAAAAATGAATATATTTTGTGGCAGTTTATGAGAGTTAAAGAAACAATACATTTTATTACCATAGAGGTGTGCATTTTCAGAGTGTTGAATAAACCTTGTTAACAGCAGAAGGAATTGCTATGGGGTCACATTTGTGACAGCTTCAGATGATGCTTCTAAGCTTGCATCAGGTCCTGCCACTGTCAGTGGTGAGCTTAGTGCTTCAGCTGCAGCGATTTGTGTACAAGCTGCTGCTTGTTGATGAAGAGCTTTACGAGGAGCAAAACTCTCAAGGGAAGCGTGCAGCCAGCAGTGGCATGGCATTTTGTTCCTCCAAATATACAATATTCTTGCTTCACATATACATACGCAATATGCATTTTAAGAGTCAGCACTAACACACAGAGGAAGAAAATTGAATTGGGTTTTTGTGCTTAAGAGGCTCATTTTACATACATGGACTCTGAAATGGCAGCTAGGTAAAATAAGTTTCACAGTGCAAACAAACCAGCTGATGAACGCGTTAGATGACTCCACTAGAAGGTGGGAGTGCTGTACCCTGCTGATGACACTTGGTACTAGACTTCAGTTTCCTCCAGCATTAGGCATCACTGAGTTGTGGCTCATAAACCTTGCGCACTCTGCTATGACCACCACAAAGTCCTGCTTGGGCTGCAATTTGAAAGCTGTCCACTTTGGTGGAATCTGTCAGAAGATTCAAAACACCAGTACCATTTAGCAAGCTGTACAGGGCAGTAACTGCTTGGATGATGTGAGTCTAATAGCAGAAAGACCATGGCAACTGCTTGGAGCCTTTCTTTGCATAGGATTGTCATCAGAGAGCGGGCAGCCAAGGACTAAGGACTATGTTTTTTCCTGACTGTGCTCTCCAGTAGACTTCCTTCTGTGCTACCTTGGTGCTAGGGCAGTTTTTGCATCCTTCAAAAAACTGATCAAGCCTTTCAGAATTGGCATCAGGGCAGAGCTTGCAAGATTGGTGTAGGAAGAGCTGTCACTAGCAGCTGAGTAGCACTTACCTGCTGCCCAAAGCACCTTTCTGACTTGCAGCAGATGAACATGACCGAAACCACCCTGATGTATTCTTCTAATTTTAGCTTCTCTATATCATATTTGTTACTTCTTTCCTGCAGAAATGTGAGGTGGCTTTGCTTTTCTTCCGAAAGCTCAATTGTGTGTTTAAATCTATGCTTCCTGTACTAATTTGTTATATACCAAATGAAGGAAAAATGAAGCTCTAATAGCTTCTCAGGCTAACTTCTCCTTACAGGCTTTCCTAAGCTCCTCAAATATATTAAAAATAAATTTTTCGTTTGTGAAACCAATGAACTGAGAAAGGGAAGGCAAAAAAACCCACTTGGCAGTACACCTGAATCTTGACTACATTTGCTGCCTAAACCATCAAGCAAACAACTGAACTGATGTTTCGTATTTGGCTTTTATTACAGCATCTCCTGCTGACATCATCCAGGTTCATGTTGTTTTACAGCAGGCATTACCCAAATTTTGTTCATTATTTAATTATTGGAGTTTCTATTTAATTTTATACAGCATGTTGTTTTCCACCCCGGCTCAAACTAACAGTTAGCTACAAGTGCCCCCTTTATGACAGCAATTAGCTTGTGTGCAACAGTAGCTCTGCCTTGTCTGGGAGCGGGGAACACCAGTGGTTCAGGCGCCCTAGAGACAAGAACAGCAAATGTCCTGCACTTTAATCTGTTAGAGCAGAACTGATTGCCATGCACATTTGCTCTTATCCTAAAAAGAGGTTCCTGAGCCACTAACTTGGGATTTGTATCTAATCTTCCTTAACATGGTTTTGCTATAAGGTAAGATACAGGCCTATTAATCTTTCTTGCAAAAGATCTTTTTAGAAAAGCCTATTTTTTACATTGTATTTTCACTAAGGTAGTAGAAAACATAGTTTTTATTATATAGAGAGTATGCATATATATATTTATACACACACACTTCATGAGAATTAGATACTTTTGCAGGGCTTTGTTTTGAAACGTAATGGAGAAGAGATTAGAAAAGGATATTTGGTCTGCAGACCTGTCCCAGTGGATGCAGGAACATTCTCAATGATAGTATAATGAGACTACCCCAAAATTCAACACAATTATCAGAAAAGAATATTTGATTGCAGTTTCACAATCACTATAGTTTAAGCAACATTAAAGTACAAGAGGAAGCAGTGAAAGCTGGGGTCCTCCTGGGTCTTTTGAGGACTAACTGTTCAGCCAGAGGTAAGTGAATTGGCCTCCCTTTCCTCATTATTTTGTTTTACACCTCATGCAGTTTTTGAGAGCCTTAATTTATCATTTGGAAAGGGCTTTAAGATCCTTTCACAGAGCTGGCTATAAAAATGCAAAGTATTAGGAAACAAAATCCCATGAACAATTAAAAATTAATCACTTTCAAGCCAGAGCTTTCAGAGAAATGTCCAGTGGAAGTAAAAAGACAACCTGGATTTGCAGGAAGAATGCTCTGCTTCACAGGAAAACTGAAGAAAAACAACCATTTCCAACTGGGGGATGTTGTTTTCTCACCTGTCGTGCTGCCTTCTCTTTCTCTTCCACAGTCCCCTGGAAGTTCACACTGCCATGAGAAGCAGAGGAGTGGAGGACAGAGGACATTGCCTGAAAAAACAACCATGTGGAGATGCCTTTGCACTGCCTGTCTGCTGGCAGCCTTGGCCAGGCTCATCCCATGAGCACTGGTTTAAATAACTGGTGTAAACCTTCTGTGTGGGGTGGTTCAGCTTGAAATAGGGGCTGGCACTCCCCAGTGCAGAGGCAATGGGGAGCATTTAGGAGGAGATATATGAAGCTGAAAAGGAGAAAGAACAGTAAGGGACTGTTGGAGACGAGGCTGGTGAGCTTGGGGAAAGGTGTGGATGGAAAACATTTGATCTGTAGAGACAAGAACGGGGAAAAGTAGGTATTTGGAGGGATCAAAGGATAATATGGAGGCTGCTCATGGAAGGTATGGAGGAAGTTCTTGTCCCTTGGGAAATGAGAAACAACAGCAATGGGAGGGTGTCACACTTGTGCTTGTCCTAAAACTCAGTCCTGAGGTAACTGTCATCTCCACACTCTACTTCGTCAGCACAAACCCAAGATAGTTTTACCATAGGAAATTTCTGAACAAGAAGTGCAGCACAAACACCAGGAGGTCCCCGAGTGGTCCACTATCCTCATGGAGGCTTATTAATCTATCCCTGAGCATCTCCAACTGAGATCTCCACAGCCTTCTTGAGGAGAGTCTCCTCCAGGGCTTTACTGGCCTTATCTTTATGAAGCTTTTCCTCATCTGAATATGCTGCAGTTTAAGCTCACTGCTTGTTCTGCACAGCATGTTGCAGCCATGTGCTTAAACAGTAAATTGACAGAAATACAACACTGGCCATTAAAAGGCAGAGTGAGATTGTGGGTGTGAAACAAGAAAGATTGTACGTGGCCCACTCGACTGCAATGCTACATGCACGGGACAAAGAAGTGTTTGAGAAGGATTTATATATAAAAAGACATTTTTTGTACTTGGATTTACAGACATAGCAATCAAATAATTTGAAGTAAAATAACCTGAAATCAAAGACTCAGCATGGCACTTGAACCAATATTCAATGTTATATATCAGTTAAATATGTAGATCAGTAGTAAAAATCCCAAGGAGAACTGACTTGAAGCACAGAACCTAACTCCTGTTGCTCCAAACTAAGTGTTTGTGCATGTGATCTGGTTATCTGGCTGAACAGTGGGACACTCTTCCCAAACTCTCCAGAATTTTTATGTTTAAAAACTTTCCTTTGGCTATTGTCATGAGATGTCCTTGTTGGCCTTTTTCTATGGAAGTAAAAAGTAGTAATTTTATCTGTTCACCCTTTTTTGCCAGCTTCATTATTTTTAATGGATGTTTCAAGTTCAAGTTTTCACACAGAATGTGCTGAGATCTGCTCCTAGACAGAAAAAAAATATATTTCAGCAACTAAGCTATAAACACCACATTTCTTTAATGGTAAAAATTACTAACTTTCTGAATCTTGATATCAGTAGTTTTGCAAACCACTTCATGGTGTGACGTTTTTCTCTTTATTTTTAACAAAAGTCAAGCAGTCCACAGGCTGCCAGCCCAACAGTGTAAACAAATCTGTTTTTCCAGGTTCCCTTTGTCAAATCAGCCTTCAGTTGAAATGAAGACAGATTTATCTAGTATGAAATATACCAAGCACATAAAGCGATAATTATAGCTGCCTGGTCATAGGTTGAGAATAAAGAGCCAGCCTTAGATCAGGGTCAGGAATAGAGGGTGCCTAAAATACATACAATTTTTGAACAGAAGCTGGAAGCATAGTTTCTTGATAGACATATAGACAAAACGGCGGTGAGCTCAAGTCTAGGGAATATCGATATGTTAAGGCGATGTTAAGAAGAACACAGTAATCAACAAGCTGTAGAAATAACTCTCTGCATATCTGGAGAATCGGTTTTCTGGCTTCAGCCACACAACGTTTGTGAACTGGACATCTCCTGGGAGCCACCCTGGCCAGCTCTCTTTCTTGGGGTTCAAATAAGGATCTGCAGAGACAGGGAGAAGCTCTCTCAGTGTGCTTGTGACTGAACCAGCCTCCCAATGGACATTGAAATGCTTTGATAAACTTTCATATCTTGCAGGAAAACTTACCCCTTTGCAACAACTGTTCCCAAAGGATCTTTGCAGGGGAAAATCTAGCATAGGTTTGTATTGAATAAAATCTCTTCACAAAATCCTGAGGACCAGGTATTCCTGTGATAGTCTGAGGGTGGCACTAGGAACCTCAGAGAATTTGTTCTTTCTGAATGGTTTTTAATGTGCCCTTTGGGCTGAGCAACTTTGCTGTCCAGTGCCTCCTGCAGCCTGGCTGTGTTGCATGAGCATTATGGAGATTTTTCAGTTGAGCTGTTTTTGCCTTGACCAAGGGTTTAGGTTTTGGAATAGCAAGGTGAAGCTACTTAATAGGAACTGGTTACTTCTTAGGAGCCACCAGGGTAGCTATGGCTTGTCACAAAAGGCTCCATGTCAGTGACTGCCTAGGCATTTAAATCCTTCCGGAGATCCCCCAGTCAAAGAAACTCCCTCCAGAGTGCCTGTCAGTCTAAGGTTGCTGCCAGATCAGCAGTCCAGTAAAAGTACAGAGGACCCAAAGTAACCCAGCTGGTGCATAATTCCCAATTCTGTAACTGGGTAGTTTGGAAGGAAATCCAAGCAAGTCCCCTGGTGAAGTAAAAAACTGCAGAAGAAATCAGATTACTTTGTGCTTTTGTGAAATAAGGCTGTTCTCACCAATAGAAAAGGAAAATAAAGAGTAAGGATGAGATTGTACACAATTCCTCAAGAGTTCTAACCTGACCATTCATTTAGGGACAGCCAATGCCAAAAGTGTGTGCGTTTTTTTTGCAGAAAAAAAAGCACTGTGAAAGCCAATGAAAACTGCTGAACTGAAGTTTAAACCTACCCTGAAAATTTGTGGAGAAACAGGGCAAAAGCAAAGAGAAAAGAGGAGAAATGTCTACAATTTAACTCCAGATCCCCTCGGGTCACTTTGTTTCATATAGCTTTTGACTCCAGTGCTGAAGACAGTTTTGAGTCTGAATATTTATTTATGTTTTATTTAGAACATCTTTTATTCAGACTACCACTGTTTGTTCTTCGGGCAACTCCCCCCCCCGGCCTCCACAGAGAACAAACAAACAAAACCTCAAGTCCTTATTATTTTATTTTAAAGTTTCCATTTGGTAAACAGGATTTGTTTTGAATTAATCTGGAATTTACGCAGCAGTTTTTAAGTTGTCAACAGCTTCATTTTTCTACAGCATTAATGTGCAAGAGCATAACTAATTGATGTCAGTACAGAGCCATACATAATTGTTGCTATAGACTCAGAGAAGAAAAGGTATGGATTCACTAGAAATAGGGGGTTTCAGACTTAATAATGTAATTAAATGATTTTTAAAAAGCATCAAATTTAGAATAAGCCATCCTTTTCTCATTCAGTGACTAGTATACTAAGCTACATTTTGAGATGACAATATTTAAGATCCTCAAAACATTGGTTTTCAATTTATAGTCTGCAGCATGTGTTTCCTGTCAAGTGACAATTAATTCCACTGTTTGTTTATTTTGAAGACTGGCTGCAAAGTTGCATTTCTGCCCTCTCCCACAGAAGCCAAGGCGATGCAGCAGCTCAGAAGGCTCCTTCCCAGCACAACCCACAGCTTCAGTTCAGCGTTAATACTTCACACCAAATGTGAACCCAACGCAGCAGCAAAGTGTCAGTCCAGGCCAATCTTTTTATTATGGCTGCATGCCCACGCAAACTAATTCCAAATGCTTTTTTGCTTCTGATTACAATTTGGCATCTTCTTTCTCCTCTTTTCCAAATTTTTTTCTTATATAATTTTGGTGTGGAGAGCTGAGGTGGGACTGGTTTTGAGTGGGTTAATGGATTTTTGTGAGACTATAATTCACTTATAGACAGGAGAAAAGGTTTCATACATAGGGAAGGATCTGAATTAGAATTACTACTTAGATCATATGAAGTAAAAAACTTATTTGAAGAGACAAATTGAGTTGTCTCATCATCTAAAGCATTCTCAGTTAAAGGGGAAAAAAAAGCTAATGTCCTTTAGCAAAAGATTTTTGCTGTTCTCTGCAAAAGAAACTGTCACAGTTGGACATGCAATAGCATTCCTCTCAGCTGTAAGATTAATAACACTGCACCTCTCATACATTATTCTCATCTACTGTGCCAAACTGAAATTTGTATCCATGTGTTCTGTGAGGAAAAAAAAACATTTTTGCCTTTTGAACACAGCAATAAAATTTTCAAATTGACCATACTCTTGTGCAGCTTTAGTTCTTACTCATTGTCATAGTTCCTTGGCTTGTGGCTTGAGGACATTTATTTTGTACTTAATATATTTTTATTTTTATTTTTATTTTTTGCAGGGCCTGATTTTTATTGTGTTCTGCAGTGTTACCAAAAATTGCCAACTCCTTGTGGGAATAGCGATGTTGTGTTTGAAATCTTCAAATGGTCTTCAGATTCAAAGCCTATGTATTTGAGCTCTCAGAAGAGCCCTAATTTCAATGGAGCTGAGAGTGCAGGATAGCAGGAGTTACACACAGGGTTCTGTACTGAAAAGTTCAAATAACTTATGAATATTATAACTTTTTAAAAACTAAATAAAAATCCGATGGGAAAGTAGCTATGCAGAAATGGAGATCTCCCCTCAGTCCCAAATGATAAAATTGAGACTATTTCTTCTAGCTCTTAGTTTAAGGTATAGATTGGTCTCTGATCCATATCAAAGTAAAAGGGATCAAAATGTGAGTGGAGCAATATAGGACTGTAAGCTTTTGTAGGTTTGAAGTTTGTAAAACAGGAATTGTTACTCATTGTTTATAAGAAGTTTTGTACAGAAGGAATTTAAAATTTGATTCACTAAATACACAGGTATGATTCATACTACTGTACCATTAAGCTGCTAGACACAGTTGTCACTAGAGGACAGGCCTCATATTCTCTCCAATTTGATTTACTTTACAAATCTATAAAACATGAAGTAGGATAAAAATATGGTCCAAAGTATTTTAGCAGAATGTGCACTGCAGGAAAGAAGACAGAAATGAGCACTTGGCTTGTTTTGACAGTCCCTATTCAAGTTTGCATTTACATGTAATGATATGCAGTATCTGCATTCCCAATGGCATTTTTCTTTGAGTGATGGTTCTTGTCATGTTTAATTGGAAAGATGTTTTCTCCCTGTTTTCCCAACACTCCACCAAAAATTTACTTGTGCTATTAATTTTTGTCTGAAACAGTATATTTTGTCTTTCAAAACACTAAAGAATGATGTGCTCTTTCGAATTACATTTCTGTATCTTACTAGATGAGTTTGCATTAGGCATCTCAGATTAATACAGCTTTCTTTTCAGAAAAGAAGAAAACCTCAAAAAGCATTTGATGAGAATGAGAAACACGAAAAAAAAATCAATATTGATCAGAAGGTTTGAAAATTCTGTTCTTGGTCAATAATTTAAATCATAAAAGGCTGTAAAGCTGGAGTTTTGTTAACTCAGTGTTAACTCCTTGTTCCAGTTGTAGTTATTCTCACACAGCAAAACAGTGTCAATGGAAGAGGTGCAGAACTGTCCCTCCCAATGCTTTCTTTGCTCCATGATTAGTACAGTCTGTCAGATATTTTAGTTTGTGCTTTTTTTCTTCCTTTTTTTTTCCCATCAAATGGTTACTCTGCGAATTTTTGTTCAATTTGTTTTCATTTCATTTGGATAAAGAAAATTTGGTTTTGCTTGGCATGAAACAACACTTTTATTTTTGGTCTGACAACCTCTGTTTTCTGGTTATTTGAAAATAAGTGAGGTTTCAAAGGGTTTTCTAAACATTGCACGGGACACATAACATAATGTTCTGCAGAAAAGCCACTATGGCTGAAACTTTATGAGGAAGAAATTCTCAGTTGTCACTTTAATTTCCTCTTACTATATCAAAATTATTAGTTTCATATTGCCTTCATTTAATACCTAATTGAGAATGTCAGATTTTTTTTTTTGTTCTTGGCAAAAATTCACACTGGCAGAAAAATCCACGTGTGAAACACATAATATCGGGAGGCTTAATTGCAATGCGAAAGTAGCAAATCAGACACTGGTGGATTCTTTAGCAACACCTGAAATAGGTCTTCTTTTGGAGCATGGAATTAATTGTTCCAGTTGACTTCAGCATGAGGGGTTTGGGACTTGTTGAATTTGATCATGATAAGGGACCAAATTCTTCCAGATCTGTTTTGTTAAAGCACTTTTCTCCAAAGCATGTGGAGCATCATTTATGGCTGTAAGCAAGGTCATGTGTTTGAATTAGACACCTACTCAGGGACCTGGCAGACCTGGGCACAGGACTTTGCCATAGTCCAGAGCTACAAGCCACAGAAGTGCATTCCTAATTTCCCTCTATCTGTTTTTCCCCATTTTTCTATATCTTCTGCAGATGATTGCTCCAAGGAAATATTAGGTGACTTGTCAATTAAAAGGCTCAGGAAGCCTGCTCAGTGTTGCATGCTACTCCTGCTAAGAAGTCCTTCAAGCTCCTGAACATTACAAGGACTTCTATTCTCAGCGAGGGCCTACAAATGGCACCAGGGTGGTTTTCTCTGAGAGCCCAGCCACCTTCAGGACAGAACAAAAAAAATAATTACTATGACAGACACATAGTTTTTAACCAAATTAGCTTAACACTTGAAGACATTGTTTTTCAAGCTTGGAAGTAAAAAGCTAATAATGATGTTTTGCCTGTTCTTTTCTTTTTCCCCCAACTCATGACGGCAGCAAACACAGCTGTGTCCATAGGTGTGTCATGGATGCAGATGAGAAAAACTGATCTGATTTTTCATTTTATCCGCGTGGCTGATGAGGGGCTCTGACAGGGCGAAGGTAAGGACGGCATCGTGGGGTGGGTCAGTGCTTCATTTCTGGGGTCATCAGCCCCTGCAGGGCCCCCTCACCCCATGCTTCTCCCTGCCCCTGGGCAGTGCCAGAATGCCACCCTCTTCCAGGGTTGCCTCCAAACTTTTTTTACCACACACAGATATTACAGTAATGCAGGAAGACTGAAATTGTATTAATTTTTCATCTAGTTTCTTTTTTTTTTCCCCTCCCTTTTTTCTTTCTTTTCTTGAAATGCTTACAGGAAACTAGATTAGAATCCCAAAGTAATGGAACATTAAAAAACCATCTGGAGATCTAAAACAATTTTAATATAAAGAGTTACAGTAGCACTGATGCATGACCACAAAGACAGATAGGATCCATTGTAAGTGTGGCAGACAACTTGCAGTTGGGCTCAGGAACATAAAATTCTGATCTTTCAAAAGAAACAACTTAGGATAGCTAAATAATTGCAGAATGAAAATGATAGAAACTAATCTTTGGCTGCATAAATACAGTAAGAATTTATTTAGCAAATATTTATCAACATGAAGAAAAACTTCTCTAATGATAACAGAGCACTGTAACAGCCGGCTCAGAGAGGTTACAGAGTCTCCCTCTCTGGAGATATCAAAACCTACCTGGATGCATTCCTGCCCAGATGAACCTGCTTTGGCAGGGGGATTGGATTAGATGATCTCCAAAGGTCCATTCCAACACCTATTATTCTGTGATTCTGGGAATTATGCATAGAAACACATATGCATGTGCTAAAAATAAATGGGATTGGCTTGACTGGCATGCATGTAAGTATATAAAACAGAAAATACATTTTTATGTTACATGTATGTATTTTTCTAAACCACCGATAGTTCCTAGTTGCTATTTCGGCTTTAGCAATTAGCTCCAACTTTTATTTTTGGCTTTTGATACCTTAAATATGCTGCCTTAAAGATATAAAATGTGATATAAAAATAGAAAACGTTACTTCTGGAGGTAACAGTCTGGATTCATACAGACTTTTTTGTCACTTCAGTTTCTTCACAGAAGAGCAGCAGTCTGTTTAAGGAGTTAGCAATCTCCAGTCCTTCCCATGCCCAGTTGTTTTCCAGACTACTTATCGCTCCTGCACAGCAGTGTGTCAGGTACACAGGTAGGGTGTGTTGTGCACCCTGCAGCTCTCATCCTGAGATCCCTCAGAAGAGGGGACCTTTTGGAAGAGATGCCTGGTTTGGCCCCATTTCAGCTCACAGCCAGGCTGTGAACCTGGGACTGCACACAACTGCTGCAAATGGATTGTACCACAAATGCAGCCAGCCCACGAGGTGCACATGGCCATTGTATCTCCTATGGTGCTGCTCTGCTGGCTTCATCCTGCAAGATTAATGTGATACATGTCACAACAAGCAGACTTAAAATCAATAGGACATAGTCTCCAGTGATGCTCTTGAGACCCCATCCCCTTGGGGTAATAAGAGAGTAGTTAAGCATTCTTCAATATCAGGCTCCATGTCAGGAAGGCTCCTGCCAAAATCAATGGAGCTGAATCAGTAACTGTTTCAGTAAGATCATCTCCCACATGACACCCATACAACTCATCCTTTCACTACACTGTCAACAGCTGACACAAGCTGTTGTGAGAGAATCTCAGTTTCCCTAAATCACTTTAGATGAGCACTCCTCAGCATCTCAATAAAACGGCTCCTGAAAAGTATAGAAGTTACTGCTTTTTCATATCATACATTTATACTTTCACTTGTATGATTTCACTTTTTATGAGAAAGTCATTCAGACTGAACATTACATCTAAATGTAAATCTAAATACATATTTTTTAGGTTTATAATAAATGCTTATATTTATTTAAGTTCAACAGCTTTTTAGCGATACACCATGGTACTGGCATTGTGAAATGAACTCAGTAATTCACCAATAATTCAGAGATCACTGGAAGTGACAGCATTTTCTTGCTTAGTTGCGTAGCAGATTTTTTTCTTTTGCCCAGCTTGTTTGATTGAGCGGGGCATTATACTACTCACTTCGGGCTGCTGTTCCAAACCTGTGGCACATTCAGAAGATATGAAAGTCATAAAACTATTAATTGTACTTATGTGACTGTAGTGTAGCTTTAGCTTTGCTTTCTGGTCAGGCTGCCTATTATTGGACAAAAAGAGCAGGACACTTGTTGGATGAAAAGGCAATGAAAATAAGGTGGGTTTATCCAACCATCTACCACACAGTGAGGTAGGAAAGTATTGCCATGTTTAGTATTATTTTAATTATTGATGAACAGTTCAAATATCTTTTATATGTTCTTCAAATAATATAAAACTACTTTTTCATATTAACAACGTTCCAATTTATAAGGGAGGTAATGTTTTCTGCTCAAGGTGTTTGCTAAACAGGCATTTAAGTTCTCAATATTTAATATTCTTTCTGAACTACCTGATATGAAAAGAGGATTTTTCCAAAAAAATGACACAACATTGTTAGTCAAAACACTATTTAACCAATCCTGCATGTTTCTAAAATACATCAACTTTCTCAAATCAAAATTCTCCTATAAAATATACTCAGATTTGGTCCACGGAGAATTTTTTATTTACTTGCATTATCTCAGGGAAAATCTAAGTAGTATTCCCAGAAGAATTTCCCAGTAGGAAAAAAAATAAGAACAGGATCTTCAGTACCCTTTTTTTAAGACGAAACAAAACAAAACAAAAAAATAACAAAACAAATGGGCTTTTGGAAAATGAGGGAAAAGGTGAACAAGCTCAAGTGTCTTGAAACAAGCACTTGGAAATTCTCGCAATCTACTTTTTCTAGTTTGATCACATTTATCAGTTAAAATGGGCATCTGAGTGTACCTAATGAATTTGGAAGCAAGGAATAGTTACATTCCCAAGCTATCAGGTAGAAGGCAAGCGAGTGTGGTGGTTCACCACTAGAGCAAGACTTTGGGGGAGTGGTGTTTTTCATGACTACCAGAATGCCTCCAGGAGTATTCTTTCCTGCTTCCCACTAGCAGCCCTTCTGCAATGTTCAGAAGCACTGTATAGACATTTATGGGAAATCAGTGCCTATTAGATTTCCAGCTCTGCAGATTGCAGTCCAGAGAAGAGTGCTGCCCAGACAGACTCCTCTGTGTGATCCCACTGACTTATGACTCCCTCATGACCAGGAAGATGTGTGCCATGACTGGCAAGTGAGGTTATCACTGTCGCGTTTCTTCTTTGACAGAGTTACCCATGAACGTGCCAAATGTGCGGTTACTTGGAAATTAAACACACAGTTCCTGGGAAACTGGAACAAGACCATCCCTTTTGCTTCATATACATCCCTGAGCATACACTACGTGTCAGAATCATTCAGTCATCAGTAATATATTCAGGCCTTTAACCAAAGAGTGGTATCTGTTGTGTACTGTACTAGTGGCAAACATTCTAGCCTACAGAAAATATTCCCGTGGGAAATCTTGCAATAAAAACTTTCCTACCTCTTTTTTTTTTTTTTTTTTTTTCCCAGAAAAACCCAGGGCGGAATATTTATTTCCCCCACTTTGAAGCATTTGGGCTTCAATTTGGTTTTGAAATACAGAAGCCGACGTTTCAGAAAAGCCTAAACCGATGCTTTCGGAGGAGTTTTCCTCCAGAGAGATGGGGAAATCTGGATTTTAAAAAATTTCCTTCCTCTTTTTTTTTTTTTTTTTTTTTCCAGCAGAAACCCAGAGCAGGAATTCATCAACAAGGAGGCAACAAAGCTGCACTTTTGCTGTGTTAAAGTTGGATTCATTAAGCGCTCAGGAACGAGCTCAAAGAAAGCAAAGATAAGTCCCATTCTAAACTCTTATCAAATGGCTTCATAGAGTAGGTGAGAATGACAAGATTTGGCTGTTGCTATTTTTCAGATTAAAGCATTAAATTATGCATAAATCAAGGCACAAAACTCATTAAGGCTGCAATTCTGTCCTTAGTACACTCTGCACTACTGTGCATAGAGTACGATTTGTGAAATCACTTGCTGTTTGGAGACCTTTCAGATCCTCACACATTATGTTGAGCTACAGAATAAATTTTTAGCGTGGCCTCTGAATTTTTCATGCTTCAGTCTGCATAAACTTGCTAACTAAATACAGAGTGATTCCTTTTATTGTTGCAGGTTTGGGTTTTTTTTCAAATAAAAATAAGCATGTACAGGGAGGAGAAAAGAAATACAGGAAGGAGTACAAAACTGTTGATAGGTTTGAGAGTACTCTTCTAGTCAATCAATGTAAATCATTGAGGTTGAGTGGAATGACCCATTTCTGAGGGAGGCAGGCTTGATTTCAAGCTTATGTGGCTGCAGACCAGAAGAGAGCATCATTATGAGAAAAGGCTACTATTTCTGCTGCCAAGGATTACTGCATAGCTGTTGCCAAAGAGCCTGGATATAGAAAGGTCCTAGTTTATTATATTTTGCTCTGAAGGGAAGGACAGTAGGCAGAACGCAGCCCAGAGGGGATCTGGCTAGGAAGAAGCCTGGCTAAAGATGTGCCCTCAGAAGCTCACAGATTGTGGGAGTGTGGGAGAATGATAACAGAAGACATGAGCGAGGCTTAAAATGTATTAAGCTTTAAAAAAATAAGAGCTAGTCCCTGAAAAAAATAATCTGTAATAAAATGGCTGGAAGGCACTGTTTGATGCCTCGGTTAACAATTTGGTCTACAGGCACACAAGAAATGTTTGTCAAACAATTTGCCTAAGTTTTTAACATTTTGAAGTTTCTAGAAAAGCAAAATAAAACTCATACTAAAAATACCTCTGTAACCCCAAATTCAATAAAGCATATATTGAGAACTGGCAAGAACTAATAGTTTACCACTTTATGCTGGGAAATTAGCCCAAAGATTTTGTAGGCAGTCACTGTCACATCAGTGAGGTGACCCTTTAAACACCTCAGACCTTCCAACAGTTTTAACCATGGTGGGGAAATAGACCTGCTGAGAAGGAAAGAGTGGAAGAAAAATTTAGGGGGAAAGTATGAGATATCTGCTAAGCTTTTACAAGTAATTTTTCAAGGGCAGAAAGAGAAGTCTTCAAGGCCAAGACTGAGAAAAGAAAGGGTAAAATTAGGGGCAGCAAGATTAAAATATTACTCAAGGTTACTCAAGATTAGCTGTATGATGAATGTTCCACAGATCGCTGCATAAATCAAGATAACTAAGATAAATGGAAGTCTAATTTAAGGAGTGTGCTGCCTCTGGATCAGAACTGGAAGGAACCAGATGCATGACTGCCAGTTTAGGAGCTACAAGAGCAATACCAAAATCGAGGCAGATCTGTACAAGTCACTCTGGTTTGGGATACTGGGAGTAATGGCTGTTTCTTAATGTCTTTACCAAAGATGATAGAGAAAAATCAGGTAGGAATTGAAATTGGGTAGCAGTAGCAATTTTTAGTCTGCATCCCTTCCCACAGAGGGAAAGTTTTGGCTTTTTTACATTGGAACTTCTCTCCCCTGTGACAATGACCTGGATCTTTGCTACAGCCTTCCTTTCTTATGCCTAACTGTACATCAGTTGCTGTACTTCCTTCTCATTGCACATTCAAACCTCTTTTCATCTTTCTTTCCTTTCCTTTCGTAATTACCTTTTTGAAGAGCTAAAAGATATGATCAGAAAGGCCAGGACTCCTTTGCCTGTATGTTATGCAAGAATCTGGGAGTTTCATTTAAAAAAAGCCAACAAAGCCCACTGCAAAAACGCATTTTTTAAGCTGAAGTGTCTTTAACACTTGCATTTATGTTTAAAAATGCATTAGCTGTAGAATTATTTCCATTGTGCATGCAGAAAGCAACACTCTGACCAGCAAGAGGACACAGAGCTTTGTGACACCAGGGAGGGGAGAAATAACCTGTATTCTCTGGGTAAATTCTCAGTGAAAATATTCAGCAAAGGAAATCTGTAACGTACTGACTTTGTCTAATGGACCCCAAATACTACTGGAGCTGCTGAAGGAGGTGGCCAAAGAAAAGTGGGACTGCTGACAGCATTTGACAAATGATGGGGGTAAAAGATCTTTAGGCTGGGGTCATCAGCTTCACAAGGAGGCATTTGAGTTGCAGTCTAGGTACAGCAGATATAATAAACTCTGCATCCCTCAGGAATGATAAATTGTGGCTGCCTAAAATCTGGGGTTCCTGAGCACAGACTGCAAATTGAGATTAGGTGATAGCTGCTGGAAGAAGGTGGCAGCTAACTCCAAGCATCTCTCAGATGGAGGAAAGCTGACTTGGGTTTATAGTCAATGCACTCTGGCCTAGGAAGAGAAAGTTCACACTGCTTATCTAGGTTTTCCAGATGGATAATTTACTCTTTTTTTTTTTAACATCTCCACTGTTTTCCTCCTTCCTTGTCCTGCAAAGTTGTTTGTTTCCAATCGCTGCTGGTGAGTAGGGAAGTATCACTCACTCAGCCCTCTGTAGTCTAGTTTAGTTTCTTGGATTTCCTATTGGGTGATTCAATCAGCATCAGTTATTTTTTACATGCTTTTTAACCTGGAATCAATGGAGACTGAACACATCCCTTTTCACTACCCAGAAATGCCTAGCAATAAGCTGACATGTTAATTTAAGGAGGTTAATTTTGCTGTTTTATAGACCTAAGTATGGAAGTACGGTGAAATCCAAGCAACCTTTCCCACTCACCTGTCATTCACAAGTGTGTACACTAGACCTTTCCCTCCCATTTATGAATTTGTAAACAAGTAGTGGAGAAATTAGCATTGCCTTACTCAAGATTAATACGAAGGGGTAAAAACCATCCAGTGACGATTGTCATTATGCTGATATTGCCTTCAACAACAAGCAGAAGCTATTAGCATTCACCATATAACTGATAATTAACTAGGCAGCATAATTTCCCTGAGGCTGCTCTTTCTGTTCACAAGAGCCCTAAGGAATAGAGACTTCCCAAAGAGCAGTAATTCTGGCCACACCTGCCTCCTCTAAGACGCTTTCACTTTCTGTCCCTCACCTCATCCACAGTCATGTGTCTCTTTATCCGACTGATGTTAATTAAAAAATCAGGAAAAATTCTGACATCATCAGAGCAGCATGATTAGACAGATGGATAATTTAGTTTCACAAAAACTTTAATCAGAAATTGAGGTTGTTTGCAGGGGTTTTCAGAGTTTCTTCAGCTTAAGTACTACCTTCCCTTTGCGTTTCTTCCACTTACTGTTCCTTCTCCAACAGCTCCCAGCCAGTCATTCGTGTTTCTTCTCCCATCCCGGAGCCTGTGGGATTGCAGGGTGAGTCAAATGGCAGACATGATTGTGATTTAAAAAAAGAAAAGAAAAAAAAAAAAAAGAGGCTGAACAGCAGTTTTAAATTTTTAATTTTAAATCTGGATTCTTACAGGGGTCCAGCTTGGAGAGTGCAACATTCCAAAGCATTTTCATCTACCTGGTAAATACTGTAGAAAGGATTCAAGAATAATGATAAAACTACTGTAAAGCTGTATCATATTAACTGTAGTCTCATCATAAGTATTATGTTCACTTCATTTTTCCTTCATAAATAAACTGTATTATATACAGGTCCAAGGATGAACAACAAAAATTACACATATGTGTACCCACCTCTCCCTCTGATAGATTATTCAGTTGTTAATGCATTGTGATAGAGCTGTTTATATTTGTTAACTATAGAATATTGTACATTACATTAAAAAAATCTGGCACTATTCATAGTACACATATATGTACCCACCTCTCCCTCCAATAGATTATTCAGTGGTTAATGCATTGTAATGGAACTGTTTATATTTGTTAGCTATAGAGTATTGCACATTACATTAAAAAATCTGGCACCGTTCATAAATCATGCCTTTATTCTGTACTCCATTTAGCCAAAAATATGCACATATGTACAGACACATTTTATTACACAAAGGCACTACTGAATATAAATAGAATATTTGTCAAACTTCAGATTAATGTAAAAACAACATTGTACAAATACCTGATTCTGCCAACCCACTGGCACATCCTCCACATTTTAAAGTGTTCTGTCTAAAGCAGCATATCTAAAGACTACATAAGTGGGAAGAAATAGGTGAAAATACACCATATAAGTCAGAGTGACAGAAGTTATCACTAAAATGAGTTTACACTCCAGGTAACCTTCTACTTATATGATATTTAAAAATTAATAATCAAGCACTGACAAACTAAGGGTAAAATTGCCTTCTCGGAAAGGAGACAATGTCTCAGGTACATTATGGTCTCTGCTAGAATCATGAAAATTACAACAACTTTCCTGAATGAATTCACAGTTTAAAAGGGAGGATTAAGCAAGATTCACATAGCATATTTAAAAATGTACATCTCTGTTTAATGCACTTTGTATAAGCAATCAACATCAGTTGCCTACACATTGGAATAATGTTCCAAATACTTTCTAAAACCTCTGCAAGCAGTGTCTACCCAAAGAGAAAGCATCCCTGGAGTACACCAAAGATAAGGAGTGTTGCCAGGCTCTCTTACCTGAGCATTTACAAATTTCTGAATTCTAGTGACTTTCAGGTTTAAATCCTTACTTTTTTAAAATGGTATGGATTTAACTGCAGACTAACAGCATCTGTACTTTGACACTAATCTCTTCTTAGGGAAGGACCTCGCTCGGTCATTAGGGTGGCTGTTGTAATTGCAAAACAACAGCAGCTCTCAGGAGAGTAGCGTACAGACACTGGGTCCCCTCACTCCTTGAGAAAGAGTAGACAACTTAAAGTTTTTGCAGCTCAGCTGCAGCAGCTCCTCTTACAGGCAGTTTTCTTTTCAGATAAAGCGACAGAGGAGTGACTGTATCAATTTTACTAAATTACTTAAATGACAATCTTAATGAAGACCATCAGATCTATGAAAGGGCATAGAATTTCTATATGGTATAGTAGCAGAAGATGATAGAAATGGAAGCAAAACACTTTTTTCACACTTTTTTAAAACAATAGAAAAGATTTTAACTCATAAGGTAAATGCTTTAAGTTAATGTGGAGAGGATACTTAGCCATTCCATGCTCCACTAGAAGCATGTCTAAAAACTGCTGCACTCCAAAAAACTGCTGCACTCCAGGGCTGCTTGCCAGGTGCCACCAAATCTAGTTCAAGTTCATAAGTACTTATAGCAGATTTTATGCTATTGTATCAGTAAACAGTTAAGGGTAAAAAGCTGTGTAAAATGAGATCTATTTAAAAAACCACTAGTGCATATAAGGGCAAGGAAAAAGTTATGAAACCATACGACTACCAAAAATCTTAAACCTCCTCTTTCATTGTTTTATACACTGGTTGGCATCAGCACAGGAATATCTGCGAAGAATGCAAAGGAATAAATTTTGTCACCTTTGCCTGAGATATATCCCCCAGCATGACCACTTTGCTCTATAGGTCATGGTGTACTAAGACCACATCTCAGTCCTGTGAAACAGAGTTCTGTCAAAGCATCTTATGATTAGTTGAGTAAGGAATTGAGAGTAATTCATGCATATTGCAGCTGGAGTCAATTCTTCGTTAGAACAAAGCTCATAATTTTAGCAAGTACACCTACTGTCAGAATTCAGCCTCAAAATATAATGAATATCATGACAGAATACTAATCAACAAAATAAATCTAAAAGGAAAATTCTCTCTCAAGTCCAAGCCCATGTTGATTTGAAAGGGAGTAGTAGGTGAAAGAAACAGAAACAATAAATGTTATACTAATAGGGTTTTGCTCTTTTCTACTTGAGCTCTGAAAGCATTAAAAAAAAATAACAACCACAACTTTGTAGCCTGAACTCACAGCTAGGAAAGTTCTTGGTACCTGACAATGAAAACAATGCAATCTTCTTTATCACCATCCCACAAAATAGATAAGTTTATGTATTTTACAGAGGAATTCAAAACAAGGTTCAGAGTTTTAAATCGCTTTAAAATGTTAGATAAAGGAAGTCTGGAGTAGAATTTACAAATGCGGAAGCCAATGACCTTGATAGCAATTTATTCATGTCTCTGCAGGAGACTCTGCAGATTCATGTATCTGCAGGACTTTTAACTTCGTGTTGCTGTTGCTGTGAGTTTAGCTAGTCATTAGAGCAGGAACTCTCAGCTAGCAAGTTTGGATTCAGCTCCTGACTTGGGAACAGCTTTAGTATGCAGCCTTGGAGGAGATGTTGTAATTACAGATGAGGCGGCAATCTGGAGATAGTATTTTATTTTCTGTCTTGCTGAAGTTATACAAGAATTAATTAAAGTCTAAAAAACACGAGGAGATCCTGAGGCTGAATATCATGTAAGTACTAATGATTTCTCTCGTCTCATATTGACCATATGCACAGTTAGATATTTTTCCAGAAAAGACTAATCTTGTCAGATAACAATTTTTAGCTCTGTGTCATGGCTTTCAGTATAGAACAAAATTAGCTGTAATTGATATATATTTCCTGCATAATGTTCTTGATTCTTCTCCTTGTGTTTATCTCCATATTTATGAAAAGTTATTTGCTCAGTACTCTTCCAATTTCTATTGTTAGATTTTATTTCTTAATCTAGAATTAACTGATTATTGAATTTAGACATGCATTTGATCACTCATAGTAAAGCTTTTCCAATATGCCAGAAAATACAGCCACAGAAGCTGTCTAGAGGCTAATCTATTCAAGTGTCAGAAGAGTGAAACAAAAAAAAAAAACCAAAACACTTCTTACTTGAGAATGACAGCAAAACATAATAAACAAGGAATGATACAGTGATGGCAGCAGCGTGTGTCATTTTTATGAGCTATAGACATGCAAGTTGAAAATTTTGTATCTGGCAAATGACTCCAGTTTGGTGTAACCATTGTTACACTATTGAAATCTCTAGACCCACAGATGAACTGAGAAACTGAAAAAAAATAGTATCTATAAACTATGTCTACTATTTATGACACTGAATACACCACTGGACTACACTAAATGCTGTTTGACCATATCTGATCTTGTTGCCAGATAAGTTCTGGTCTTCCAAAGATCGCTTTCTAAAAGAATTGTAAACCAAACCATTTGTCTTACATCTTATTTTCAGTAACACCACCACTCCCTCCTTCAAAAAGACAGCTCATCTTTTGAGAAAACATATCTAAACCCACAACCCCATGGCTGGCCAATGTGGTAATCTATATGGTTTTTATATGTGGTCTTTTTGAAGCCTACTGAGATCAAAGGAAAGAATCTATCTCAGTATGTAACCCAGAAAGCAGGATCACATTCTTTCCTCACAGGACAGAAGCAGAGAGAATAACCTTTCAAGCAGTGTGTCTTAATCTTGCAAAGTCTCTTTTGCATGCCAATCCAATCTCTGGAAGACACTATGGCTTTTAGTGACATATTACTTTCATTCCATAATTTCAATGCATCACTGGATCTCCAGGAACGTTGGCTAAGTCTTAAAAGAGAAAACCAAGAAAGAAAAAAATTGATTCAACCATTTTATTTATCAAAACTGGGATTTGTGGAACACATTATCTTGGAAGTGATCTGTGTGAATAGTGAAGTCTGAGGTGCACATGTCCATGACTATTGGACAAAAAAGTCAAAACTGTGGTCCAAAGACCACAAATGGATCCATTCACATGGTGAAGGCATTAACATGCTGATGGCCACGTCTCTTCTAGATGTAATTCTCTTAATGAATGAGCAGAAATCACCTGCAATTTCATGCACAATTTCTATTGTCTGACCATCTGCCACACTGCTACCCTCCTCAGCTTTATGGTGAATTGTACAGTTACGTTGTCTTGATTTTAAGCTGGAGATATTGATTATTTTACTTTCTTTCATGATTCTGACATAGCAAGGACAACTTTGGAAAAAGGATCAATCAACTGTTCACAGCTGTTCATTGTGCATGTGATAATGGAACATCATTTGCTCTTGACTGAAGGATGGTAAAGAATGCAGCACCTCAAATGAGTAATTCCATGCATAGTTATTAGTCAGTTTTTATTTGTATCTCAGGAGCCAAAGTTTCTGCTTTTGTACCTTTGCTAGTGAGAGGCTTAGGCCAGTCTTCTCACTTTATGATTAAGAGGATAACAAATCTTTACGGTCTTCTCTAAAAGAAAGTAATAACTTGAGGCATGTGTGGATAAAAGGATATTGAAGCAGAGCTGACTGAATTTCTTTCACTCAAAACTTCTTTGACTGAGACCTTCTCTATTCTACTGACAAACAACAGTTTTTCTCAAAAGGTGCTTTCATTTCATTGTTCTGCTCTGAAAAAAATGAAAGCACAGAAATGTTCTGTCAACACAAGACGTTCATTTCAGAAAGGCTCCAGAGCTGTAATATGGACACTTCTGTTCTTCAATCTAGGATCTCCAGGTAGAAGCCACTTGCTGCTGTGCACTGCTACTTCTTATCACTGGGGAGAAGTCTGATGCATGATTCCTATTTTCCCCCGTGTGTTGGGATTAGTGTCACCCGAATCCCTGCTCACATTGAACACCACGGCAGCATTTCTAAATCAAAACACAGTCGTTTCTGTTTTCTCACTAAATTTTGCAACAGAGTGAGCCTGTGGGTTTACTGTTTCTTCTGTGGGTGATAGAAAAACACATTGTTCTCTTGAATTTTTTTCACATGAAAAACAATTTAACAGTTCTTATTCTATGGATTGCTTCTGCTTTATAAATGCAAAGGTAAGAAAGAGCAAGCTTGGTGGTGCTTTTGATGGGTTTTAAACTTGCTGTCTGAAGTAATATAGCCTTCTTTCTTCTTCCTCTCTTTTTTTTCCTTTGCTATATCTCAAAATAATAACAAAACATTGTAAAGCTGGGTACCATTAGGTATTTGAGGCGTCCCACCTTAGTGCGTCAGTATTTACTTTAAAGGACAACACAAGTGTCAGAAACCAGAGATTTATACCAGCCCTCAAAGTTTTTCCTGAGTTCTGTGGATAATAACAGTTTTGGTTTTGTTTTTTTTAAAAGCTGCTTGCTGTAGCAGTTGAATGTAAAATTAGGTAACCTTATACAGTCTGATTAGAAACTTAAGGATGAAAAAGGTGATGTTTGCATAGCCATGTGGGCACTGCAAGCCTTAGTGGCTATCTCTTAACCTTCTCCAAAAGAAGGAGTTCAGAGTCATTCACAATCAGTATTTTGAACACGGTAAGCCATTGTCACACATATGATTATATACAACTAATTTGGTTGGGAATTATGTCTTAGTGAACAAGTTCCAGTCCATGCTAGGGTTATGGTTACGACTGTTTTGTCATTATGCCCGCTGGGGTTTTACTAGCAACAGCACACATCAGTCTGTGGAATGCTATGCTGTATTACAGCGATGCCAGCTTGTTTCCTTGGACAGAGATCCAAAACCATTTAAATATTACAGTAAGGTGCACTCTGTTGCCCCAGCCCAGGACTGTAGCACACATGTTAACGATGCAAGAGATGACTTTTTCTCTTTTAATGAGGGAGACACATCAAAGAACAAGCCCACTGCCCAGCTCAATTTTCTCATGATAAATGACCTTTTTTAATTTATTTTTTTTTTGCGGTGTGCTCCCTACCACAGGCAGCCCAGGGGGCTGCACAGCAGGCCTGGCGCTGGGACCCCTGCCCTCCTGCAGCCGGAACACTCATCCCTACCTTGGCAGGGCCCAGGGCTGCCAGGCCCGGGGGCTCGGGGGAACGCTGCCGAGCACGGCACCCTGGATGCAATTACCAACTGCTCAGGCACAGCCCCGTCTGGCCGGCCTCAGGAGGACAGAGGGACACCCTCACAAAGACTTAAAAACATCAGCAGTGCTGGTCTCACAGCCCTGAAGGACACACGCCATCGACAAAAAATGGCCTCCCCCAGTCTCCTCGGTAAGGGTTACACCAGGCAGTGCCCCTAGTGCATGGCGGGGGCTGCCTTGGCATGGCTGACAAGCTGAGGGCAAGGGTGGCCTCAATGCATGGTTGTTGGCTGCTGTCTCATAGCGTATGTGGGAGAGGATTCTAGAAGGAGGGCCAGGTGGAGGAGGTGGAAGTCAGGAGCCACCACGCTGAGGCAGAGGGACCTTCCCACAGGGAGCCCCGTCTGGGGTTGGTCAGCTGTCCTTTGTGGGCTCTGTGCCTGCGGGCAGCGCCTCATGTGTGTCTGTGGCCATTCCTCAAGCCTTCGGGCGGCTGAATTCTGATTTTTGAGCGTTTACATTGGGTGTCCATCCGAAGGCAGACAGCCCTGTGGGTTCAGCAGGTGTGTGGGGACATGAAGCAGGCAGCCGTGAGGTAAGGCCCCGGCCTTGGTGTCTGCTGGGGGTGAGGGGGGTTGCAGCTTCTGATTGCTTCTCAGTGCTCTAGGATTCATGGCAGTAACCTTTTTTGTGCTGGCAATAGTTTACATGCATTATGCATTAAAGTTAATTTTCAGTAATTACGTTCTAACTCAGAAATGAGCACAGCAAGGAGGTGAGTTTTGCAGAGGGGCTGTGCTAGGACCCTGGGTGGATTGAGACTCTGAAGCGGGGCTAATAAGTGTTCTCTGAGATTTCACCTGAGTGCTTAATCTGGTCTTTTTCCACTTTTCTGATCAACGCTTTAATGCCAGTGTAATTGACAAAACTACAAAGGACGAGGAAATGGATTTACAGTCCAGAGCAAATGAAGTGACGTTACTGACAGAGCGTGTCCTGCCAAAACTCTTGGAGTTCATACTGAGCTGTCTTTAAAGTGAGGCCCTTAACGGCTGTAGCGAAACCTTATATATTTTTTCTCCAACCTATTTACTGAAAACATGCAAAACACTAAAGTAAATCAGTGTAAAAATATTAGATGAAAAAGAGTTATGACAACTTAAGACACTTTACAGCTAGTTTCTTAAAAATGACATATTGTAAGCCTTGCAGTCTCTAGTGCCAGTCTTTTTTGGACACTGTATTTTAAAACTATTTTCCTCATGGTTTGTGGTATTTCGAAAGTCACTCTATAATATGAAAAGTTAAGAAATTATCTGTGTTTATGCTGCAGGACTTGGAACTGAATTTTAATTCATCATAGTCCATTCATAGAGTTGAAGGGTAATGTGTGTGGGTGTGTATTTATGGGAGTGGGAGGATCTGGTGCCTCCGACTTGATTGTCTATAAAGTTTAAATGGGAAGCAATGCCAGCAGCAGCCATGGGTGTCACAGGGGAGTGACCCTTATTGTATAAAACGTTGTTGACAACTGAAATCACTGTCCAGAATTGATGAAGGCACTAGGGGCTGAAGACAGGTTTCCAGCCAACACTCCTGCGTCTAAGCACAATGATACACTTCAGTGTCACGTTTCTGTCTTCCAGGAAGCACTTATTACTAATGAACAAGCCAAAGGTAAATCATGTGGTCACTTTGTCACTGTATTCCATTGATATTCAAGGGAAAGATAGAAATTAATATTCAAATATATATCACATTATTGTAAAACAATGGCTTTTTAAAGAGTCTATATTTCTGAATATATGCTTTTGTACAGATAAATGGAAAAATACTGTTACTGAAAACATAGCAGTGTTACTGCAGCCTCCAAAGCTGCAATATTCCCAGCCTTGTGGACTCAATAAACCAGGGAGTTGATCTAGCAGAGTCCTAGCAGATGAAACTGTGCATGTGGAAAATCCTGTTCCTCATATGGCCCTCTTTTTTCTAGATCTAACACTTAAATATTAGAAGATAGTGCCATAGGAAACTGAGTATTCAATACTCTAAAAAATGGCCTAGTTTTGCCAGTATTGACTTCAAAATTCCAAACAGGTGTAGGTGACCAGGCATGTTTGTATACAAGAGAAGCTACAAGGCAATAGCAGTGCTTCAGCTGCTGGCCTTGTGTTCAGGAACTGAACTGAGCTTCCTTTGTGCAAATAGCCACATAAAATTAAAACCAGAGTGCTTGTTCCATTTTCCTTTCTGTGATTGACTTACCTTTGGCTGGTGTCTGGCAGCTTCTCAAAAAACCTCTGCATTTTGCCTCACTAGTCTTGGCTTGGGGATAAAAATGATACCTACAATCAAATTATCACCAAAAGCGATAGTATTCTTCCTAAGGCCTAGAATGTTTTTTCTGAAATTCCGATTGCTCAGATTTGGTTTCAAAAGGCTGCCACTTTACAGCCAGGTCAAAAAATGCCAAAAACTGTCTCTTAGGCCCTGTTTTCACTAAGCTAAATTCAAGGTGGCAGCAATTCTAGTTAGTCATTTTGTGCATGTGCTGTACTCTAGGCTCTTGTGATAGAAAAGCATCTCAAAGGTATGCGTTAGAGAATAGGAAAAATAAATACCAACAGGGAATTAAACAATAAATAATGTTCCTGCTAATCTAAGATGACAGTGTTTTACAAAAGAATCTGGCATCAAAAGGAGGGAACAAGCACTGCTGGGAGCTCACTGTTTTTAGAACTCACAGATTACAGCTCAGAACAGCACACAAGAAACTTGTGAGTAATACCCGTTGTATGCTTACTGACATCTGGATGGCTGCCAACATCTTCATTTCAATGATTGCGCTCTCAGTGTTTGCTGTACTATACAAGAAATGGATCCTGGGGATACTGAGAGGGAAGCATTATTTTTTTTTAGGTTTTTCTTTTTTAGGTGGGTATAAATGACCAAGTGTTGTACCAACAAAGATAATACAATTTAATACTTAATCCCAGGAATGTTAGTGGAATCTGGATTAGTATTATAGAATTGAATGAATGCGAGCAACCTTAACTGAATATTTAAATTTGCTTGCTTAAACATTTACTCATTTTTGGGTTTCATGAATGGCCAGGAAATGGGAATTTTACTAGAAAGATCTGCCTTCAGCATATGGTAATGTGTGTTGATTTTGGTGTAGTTAAGTTTTTATAGTAAACTTTATGGCAGTAAATTATTGGTGTGCAAGGCAGCTCTACTCATGTTTATCATATCTCTTTTTTTTTTTCCCTCACTGAATGTGTCATATAGCCAGATACTCATGGAAATCAATTTTTAAATACCTGTGCACGTCTGTTCTCAAAAGTAGGTTATGTTTGTTCATTCAGTCAGGCAATGGAAAAATATGGAAAAAAAATTGAGATTATCTTTTTTTTTGAACACAGCTCAGCAACCCTCTGAATATTGGCAGCTGAGCCCTATGTAGGGAAATGCTGCAAAGAGATTTGGATACATTTGAATAATGCAATTCCATTCACAGTATTCTAGGAACATGATGAAAAGAGAGAGGCTAACTTTGTCAAACATATTATTCGTGGCAAATTATTCATTCAACTTTAACAAGCGTACAGCACCTGCTGTACTTTGCATGCTGCTAAACCTGTTCTTCAGTGATGTCCTCTAAAAGTGACATATACTGGGGAGTCTCCATCCTTACTCAGCATGCATGCTGGATCATCAGAAGTATTTTCCCATAGCTGCAGGCTTTATCATCCTTCCCTATCTTATCCTCAGTTCAATTAAGACATTATATGCTTTTCCTCCTCACTGCTCTCCTTTTATCTCCCCTTCTTATATTTCTAAGGTATTGTTTTTCTTCTCCATACTAGGGTGTCTTCTGAATACTGATAAGGTTAAATTTGCTGGAAATTACTGGAGAAACGGGTTAGCCCTGTGGTCTTTTGTATCTTGCAAACATCAGAAGGTTCCAAGAATTATGTGAGTTTTCATCCTTTATTGTTCACAACGTTTAAACCCAAGTGTTTGTTGTTTTTTTTTTTTAAAACTGCTTTTATACTTTGCCATTTGCAAAGTTTCCAGTGAAGACTCAATGCAAAATAAAGTAAAATAATATTAGCTCTCTTAAGCCTGTATTAATTATGAATGTTTAGAAAACCTCAAAAGTTAGGCTGACCCAACTGAGAGGTTTCTGCTGTATGGCAGTAGTACAGTTCAGATTGGTGGATTTAATTTTTTTTTTGTTTTGTTTTGTTTCTCTAGCTTCTGATCTTGATTTTTGACTTGGAAGTTTCTCTGCCCTTGTGCTGGCATTTCTACTCGGCTTCTTAGCATTCACTTTTTTGTTGTTTTTTTTTTTTTTTTAGTATTTTTAGTTGAAATAGAGTCAAACTGAAAGATGAACTTCCGATTTTACAGTGATCGAGATGTTTCAACATAAAAAAAGGAAAATTGTGATTCACCTCTTCTGTCAAAAACCACCGTGTTGTTAAGAAATTAATTCAAGAGATCGTTACGTCTTGAAGCCTGACAGACCAGGTTAAGTGACTGAACAGCCTGCATGCTGTTACCTGCAGTTGTTCAGTACACACTCTTCCTCTTTTCAGAAGTCCCCATACTTTTTTCAGACTCAATAGTTGCCAGCCTTGGCTAGACAATAATTTAATTTATAGGTTTGTGCCTGAGTTAAGATCCAAATTGGATAATACAGAGGAAGAATCTTAGAGAAACTCCCAGACACTAATATCATCAGACTAAATGTATTTTTCACTTCTAATTTTTAATCATTAATTTATTTTTCTCTTTCTAAATACTCATTTTCCAAAGGGTATGTACAGTTTTTTCTAGAGGTTATTTTAATGCGTGCATAATCTACAGAATAGCCTTCCTGATGCAGAGTGAGCTCCATTGCTTGTTGTTAGAGAGAAACTACACAGAGTATTTGTAAACACACTATGGGAAAAAAAAAATTGCTTTGATGGAGTACAGGCAAAATGATCTTTTCTGTCTTGGATTTTTGAGCTTGGGCTTACATCAGTGGAAACACTTGTTTATGTATTTGTATTATAGAGCCAGTGATACTGTTTCAAAAGACAGTTTAAAATATTTAAAAGGATTTTTAAAAATCGGTTTTTAAAATCTCTGTTAATGACACTATCCTAAAATTTTTATATGATACCAACATAATAAGTTAAATTTAAGGGGTTTTAAAATATTTATAATAGAAATCTCACAAAGAGGCAGAGAGATTATTGGGTTTTTTTATACTTGGCAAGGAGGCTGAGAGTAGCTTCCTACGCAAGCTACAAAACTGTACAAGTTTGGTAGAAATTATTGTTTACAAAAAATTCAAAATATTGTAATATTGTTACAAATTTTATCAAAATATCAATAATGCTCACACAATTTTTTTGAGAGATCAGTATGTTTCAGAGCATGAAATCTTTGGGTACTTGTCCTGGGTGATCCACTCATTTTACTTTAATTCCTTGATTCATTCTGCCAAACAGCACTTGTCTGTTTCTACTGCAGCGACTCAAACTTCTCCTATTTACTCCGTTCCCCACTTTAGCAATTTTAAGTATCTTCATCTGTGCATATTGCTTTTTGGAGACAGATCAAGAGGCCATGCTTATTAGAGAGTAGAGATTCAACAGTTTTTGACTTCTTGTAGAATTCCCAGGCTGGACATTCATCATCACTGGTGATTTCTGGGGTTGCAGATGGCATTCCTATAGCTATTTCTACAAAGCAAACTGCATGTTCTTCTGGGGTTTGAGAAGCTTCTTGTGTGTATGGCAATACATCCAAGTGCTCGCTCTTCTGTTCAGTTGTAAGGAGTAGCTGTGGATATTATCTGTTCACAGATAAGCTGCCGCCCCACACCAGTGGTATCAAGGAAGGAGAGCACTGAGAATGGCTGAACCAGGTGCTCTGAAGACTGCCGCAGATTTCAGGTGCTATTTCAGAGAAAAGTGAGCTTTATACACATAGGTTTCATCTTGGCAGAAAAAAATGATTCAGGATTTTGGTTTTAACACTCCTTACTTCAATGAATAAAACAGAGCTTTTAATATAGTTGTTCCTCAAATTGTGCTTTGGGTAATTAAGGGTCAAGATTCTGCTCTGGCATAGAAAGTTTCATGATGTTTCCATGAACAGTGCCACTGTGGCCAGCAAACATCATTTGGTGTAATTAAAAGAATATAAACTTACCCCAATTTTCATTGTTTTGAAGGCTAAGGAAAGGGTGAACAATGGCTCCTGGTGCTTTATGTCTCCTGAAAGGACTGGCCAGAAATAGAGAAGTAAATCACACTTTTTATATATATACATATTTATATATATATACGTAAGGAGCATAGTAAAATCTGTGTGTGGTTGAAAGCCAATACATGCAGCTTTATTCCTTCTTTCTGTGGTTTTTGGCTACAAGGCATAGTAGGAATATCATCAGTTGTCTGTATGTGGGTAACCTTGCTGTATGTAAAGCAGTAAGTATAAACCATAATACTGAAAGTTGGGATGGTACGGGAAATATTAGGGTTTATTGTTCTTGGAGTTTACTATGTAACAGTTATGTAGTGATAATAATAGTGTTTTACAGAGCTTTTAAGCATAACACTTGTTGTCTACCATCATTGCTGTCTTAGCTTTAGCCCTGTGTAATTCAATTTTCCACATTGCAATTACTTGTCTAATTAGGAAAATAAAATTGCTAGTTGCAGTGCTAGGCAGACACAATATCTCTCATAGGTGTAACATCCCAGCATCCTGTCACCTCTGTTCAAGTGGGAGATACATGTAAAACTGAAATCATGTCTAGGGTCTGCAGTGTAGTGAAAAGAAGTTCAATATAGTAGCATGACAGGGTACTCTCTGCTCTAGCCTTTGCTCTCCTGATTTCTGCTTTTGTAGCACCGCGTTAATGAGCTTGCCCATGGAAAAGGAACTCTTGGAAATTCAAAAGCAGCTTTTGATAATTTTAAAACTTTTTTTAATGGTTTGAAGTAGATTCGAGACATCCAGTTTCTAAACCTGTTTCAAGTGGAAGGTAGTTGGTCTTCAGAAGCCTGATATCCTCCTGTGTTCAGTTCTTTAATACAACCCCACACAGAGGAAGCAGAGAACAAAAGCTTATAGAGTACTGAGAGCTTTCCCATTCCATGACAATTACAGAAACATCTTCTGCTATATAACTGCTGTTGATGCAATGTGAAAATTCAACATCTGAGAGCCCTCAGAATTTCTCTTTTCCGTGCCTTGTGAAATTGTGTAGGGACTTTACATTTGGTCCAATTTTTCTTTTTCTGCAGAATTTTCTTGCTTCCATTAGATTCAGGCTCAGAACTTCACTGCCACAGTATAGATGTAATATGGGAATTTTATCATGGTTGAACAGTTTAAATTGCTGGTGTTAAAAGTATGCCACCAAAATCACATTATCATTATTGAAAATTGCTAGTTGCTTGCATAGTGGTGAGATACACTTAGGTGAAAAAGTTTTAGAAGCAATGAAACTAAATGTTGACTCAGTACTAATAGCAAGTTCTACAGTGTTCATTAGGAGATAATAATTATTCTTAATATGGAAGCACATCTTCCTGTGTAATGTTTGTAGCTTTTTATGGGTAAAGAACTTATATCTCTTTTGTGGCATGTTAAGACATTTAAACCTGTGTTGCGTTTTTTAATTCCTGGTTAACTCTTACTAGTATTGAGATTTAAGGTTTGCTTTTTTGTTTAAATTTAGAGTTCTACATAGTAATGTTTTTTTTAACTTCAGATTTAGCCCCGGAGTTTTCTTTTAAAGGAGAAATGTCATAATCAGTAGAGACTCTGCATAGTAACCCTTGTAATACGTTTCTTTTCCCATCCCCTTTTTTCCGTGACTGCTGCATGAAATCTGGGCTGATGCTAATCTGGAAGGACAGTCACACCTCATGAAAGAATCATCACTGCTAATCAAATCAGAGTGAAAACCCACCACTCTGCATCACTGGAGACATTTCATGTGCTGAATATTTCATGTACTGGGGGCTGTGGCTGTAGACAAAACCCTCTCAACAGCTCCTTGTTGCGTGCAAATATTTACTCAGACACTCTGGTGTGGTTGAACTGGTGTGCAGCAACACCAGGGAGCCTTGAATGATCCTTATAACTAACGGTAATTACATGTGACTCCACACATGCTAGGTCACAGTGGCTTGCAAACAGCCCCTTGCTATGTCAAAGCTCCCCTTGCCTGCATGATTAAGTGGGCAGTGTGCCACAGGAAATTTGATGCATACAGGATGACAAATGTCTGTTTTGGCTGCTGAGAATTGAACTCAATCATAGATCTGCAGAAACATCAAAACACAATCAAGGGCTGACATCAAACCCGTGAGCCAAGAGAATTCCTCGGGCAAAAAGGGTTGAAGTACAAGAAAAGAGTGCTTTAGTTCGTACTCTGCTACACCAGTTTGGTTTTGCTGACTTGTTACAAGGAGGAGTGGAGGAAATAACAAACCAGAAAAATGTGTGTCTCTGCCTTTCCAGCTATTCTTTAGATTAGAGTTGTTGTAGTGGAGTGGCAAAAGAGCAATACAAAACTGTAAGTTTGCTTTCAGATTTTATATTTAGCCTTTAATTTTTTTTCTATACAGTATACAATAGTAAATCTTGGAATATCTGTAGTGAAAAGTGTGCTTACTTCTTGCTTACCCTGATAGTATCTCCTTGTGACATAAGGAAAAGCTCCCTGTTAAAAATAGTGGTGCAAATGCTCTACTTGTCTGCTGCTTTTGCAATTGCTTGATCTCATGTCACTGTTTAAAACAGTTGTTTTATTTTGTTGCTTGCATGTTCCTCATATTTGGTACCATGGTAGAACAGTGACACAAGGGGTAAGACTGTAGAATCAGATTTATTATGTATCTCCCAGTAAGGACAGGTAAGGACTGACCTGTTGTTTTCAGTCCCTAGGTCCGTACAACCGAAATAATTCTGTAGGTTGATGTGTGTGATGGAATCTGCTTCCAGGTTGAAAGCAGGCTTTAAGTTTGCAATGCAAGCACGTCATCTTTGAGTGGAAATAGTAACTGTTCCTTTCTGCTGTGTGAGTGATGGCAGAGGTTGGTTTTGGCTAGTGGATCCTATGTCAAACTTACTCTATGGTCTTCATTTTAACTAGAGCATTTCTGCATCAGTATTTCTGGTGCTTGCTTACAGCCTTACAAGGTTTATAGCCTTTCCTGAATACAAAATGAACGGAGACGTCCTGTAGAGCTTCAGTCCTGTCCTCTTCTGTCTGCTTTTGAAGTACTACTACACCAAAGGTGGGGACAAAATACTTGCTTGACAGGTGTGCTTGTCTAATAATGAAAGTTATTCCTAAATGGCAGTTCAGGAATTGTAAAAAGAATGCGTTGAAAGAGTTATTTGCTGAATTTGGACAGTCTGTGGAGCTGGTCAAATAATTAACTGCTGAAAGGAATTTGAAGCAAATGTCAATATTTGTCAGATAAATTGCTTCCAATAAATAGTTTTTTCCAGGCTTTAGTTATCCGTCGGGAGATTTTTTATTATGGCTCTAAAGGAAAGACTGAAGGAGCACAGAAGCACTGTGCGTGGGGATAGTTCAGAGGCACTCTCTGAGGAGGGGCAGACTTTCTCACAAGGCAGGCAGAGCACAGCTTCTGCCCCATCTCACTTCATGCTCTGCTGTACAGCTCTGCTTTAAGGAAGGCAGGAAGGAAAACTGTAGTTGCTTCCATCCGAGTCCATTTGAGAATCCACAGGCTCTTTTAGGTGTTGAGACTGTATCTGTGTTAAATACAGAAGATTAAAACCAAAACTGTTTTATACTCTGAGCACCTTGTTTTACCTCCAGTGGCCAGATAAGTAATAAACAGAAACATCTATAATTGCTGTTACTGGCCATAACCGTTTCAGTATAGGATGAGGACACCTGATTAACCCTTTGCAAGTAAAACTGTCACAGCCCAAAAAAGAACATCAAACTATAAACAAAAAAACCCTGAAGAATATCCCTGCAAATATACAAAGCAAACTCTGAAAGCAACTTAGCTTTCTTCCAAGAAGAACAGATTTACTGTCTGGATGTAAATGGCTAAATTTGTCACACTCCTGAGTGCTGCCTTTCAGCATGCAATCTGTTTTTGCATGCAGCACCATCAATGCTGCTTGCCCCAGGCTTAAGTTCTTGAGTTTTAACTTTCAGTTTCTGGATCCATAGTGGTAGGGTGGGAGAGAAAAACTGTTGACACTCTACTTCCTCAGGTGTGGTCAGTCCTGAGGTTTAGCATTTCACAAAGAGTCTAGCTCTGGAAATCTAAATTGCACATCACAAGCTGGAGATGCAGACAGCATTTTTTTTTCCCTAGGAAAAACTGATTTTTGAATGACAGAACTCACAGTCCAATACACGCGTTTGTCTTTTCAATAAATGCTTTCTGTGCTAAGCACAATACTTTGCAAGACGTGAGCATGATTTTTTTCCCATTGTAAGGAAAAGGACATTTGTAAAGAAGTACTTTTTCTCAATGTGTAATTATATGTGTATACTCGCGGCACATATTTTATCAGAAGACCACAGTGTTACTTGATGTGGCTTTACAATGTGTCCTTCTGGATGGCTTTACATGATGTCAGCCTCTTCAAACTATATTGAACCTGAAAAGAACTGGGGATTTTATTAATTTATTTTTTTTTAGATGTAAACCTCTGTTCTCCTTGCTCAGTTTTGATTGATATTTCTGAACAGCATTTTGAGAGTTCCATATTTTATCTTTTTGAAGAAGTTATATGTTTAAGGAAGCATGTGAACTACTAGGTAGTTCTGAGGTGCTGTTAGTCTTTCCGGAGAATTTCTTACATTGTGTCGTTTCTCAGGAATTGCTCCTCCCCTCTGGACTGTAGTGGGGTGACACAAATTGATTTTTCTCCTTTCAAGAAATGTTGCAGCAGTTGTGATATATGTTGTATCAAGTTTCTGTGGAAATTAACCTATTTTGGATTTCATAAAAACAAATCCTGATTGTTACTGCAAGCATTCACAGCATCTCACGACATGTAAAAAATGAACGTGTCGCTACTCTGAATGCTCAGTGGCTGCATAGAGTCAATACAACTTTCTTTAGAATTTAGCTCCTTGCTGTTTGCTTAGTACCTGGGAAGCAGTGAGTGGTGGTGAAAGTAAAAGTATGATTCTACAGACAATATTATAGAAAATTAGTAATTTTATTTCTGTGCTTTTTTTTCCAGGTTTAGCAGCTTCATTAGGGGTCCTGAAAGTATCTTAGCCTGGAGGGTGTCAGCTGAGCTTTATAGGACTTTTCCTTGATGAAGATAGCAGGGATATGAGTAAGAATTGCAGAATGTTACCAGGTACAGGAGAAGAAGCCAAATTATCAATTTTTATTAAAGTTTTTTTAAATGTGAAAATGAGTGTTCTATAGTCCTTATCGTACTGCATTTTTTCAAGGAAAAACATATGAGTTGCTAGGAACTTCAATCCATGGTTTTCCAACCATTTTATGGCTGCCTAAAACAATATTGTATGCCTGCACTGAGTTTTCTGAAATAATATAGTTACAGTTTCTTGGGCAATGTGTGTTGATGAAATCTTATGTATGCCTAAAGTCTTATAATCAGAAAAAAAAATCCACCATAATGTGTTTGCGTTAGAAGTGTTTGCCGTGGTCTTCAGTGCAAGGTCACTGGGATTCAAACCACTTGTTATATTAGGAGCTTGCTACGTCTTGGAAAATGGTTTGTGAAGATACCATATCTAGGCTGCTTGCATTTTAAACTTGAGCCAATTTTGAGAATTTGGATTTAGAAAGATTGTCAAATTGTTTCAAAAAGAAATGGAGGAAAAGTTGGAAACCCTTGTATTTTTTTGCTCTTGTGTGACTTACCTAAAAGCACTGTTCTGATCTTAGAAGTGCAGAGTAAAGAGCAGTGTTTGCTTGCTGAAAATCCAGAAAACACTGAGTTGTCAGTCCGGTTGACATATGCCTGCCCTTATGTGTTTTAAAAATTAGATAAAGAAATGGGAATGTATTGTGCTGCTCTTGGTTTTGTGGGGTTTTTGTGTTTGGTTTTTTTTGTTGTTGTTGTTGTTTTTTTTTTAATGGGAATAGTTCAGAAAATAAATCACTTCTTCCACCCTTTTTCTATGAGGAACACAAGGATAATTCAGTCAGAATCAGAGTAGAAGCTTCAAGTAATTGAAGTTGTGCTTTATCTGGTTTTGATTCCCTAATGGATCTTCATCCCCAAAAGACTGAGATGAGATGGGTATGTTCTGATTAATGTGTACTATTTACCATTTCTGCTGATAAGCTGGGAGGATGCATTAAATCTGCCTCAGCAAGTGGCAGTGAAGTTTCAGATGGTAACGAGGACAGCTGCATCTTTCTTTGACTTCTGAAGGTCAAGCATTTCTAAATCCTTTCCCAGCTTATAAATAAGACTGCTGATGTGATTCAGTTAGTTACGGAAACTGTAACCTCAAGGATATTTTCAGCCTTTTGTGTTGGTGGAAATACTTCTGCCTGTATTTATAATGATATTCCAGATAGTGCTTTCCAATGTGTTTTGGACAGTAGCTAGTGTCAAGCAAGAGACATATTTTGAATGAGTAGAAAGAAAGATCACCCAGATCCTAAACTGGAAGTTGGAGTTAGAGCCAGACTCAACGGTGACAATTACATAAGGAAGAGGTGAATCAAAAGACCTCAGCTTTCTTAGGCTTGTGTGTTTCAGACACTGTGGTTCAGCGCTGCTTGTGCTTTGTGTCTGAGACAGAAACAGAAGTGATTACTTGGAAGATTACAAGGTCTTCTTGTGCTTGCTTGATTTTTTGTTTTCTCTTTTCTTCAGCAGTAGTCACTATCCCCCTACTTTTTTTCATATCTTGAGCAGCAATCTTGTATTTTGCAGCTCTTGTCTGATTTTTTGTGTCCAGTCTTAAACCCTTTCTACCCTGGCCCCAGCTGGCCCCAACATTGTCAGCCCCCTCTGACTCTTCCCCTTTTTCTGCTGCCTTTCCCAAAGCTGAATCTTACCTTCTCAAGGATTAGAACAATTTTCGTGGAAAAACCCCATTGTCTGTGCAGGATTGAGAAGCCTTGAGCTGATCCTGAGTAATGGCTTGTTTATGCAGCCCAAAAAGATGACTGCTTACCTTACAGATGTGTGTACTGTAATTATGGTTGCAACTTCAATGGTACTTTGCTCATAAAATACTGATGTACTTGCTCTATGGTAAAGTATTTTTATGTGAACACTTCAGATTAACTTAATCTGATCAGTAAAACTTCTTACTTCACTGCAGATTCTTTCTTTTGGAGTTTGCTCTAGTGCCCAGTTCCTTCCATGAAGGTACTCTAACATTTGAGGATTTAAACAAAAGTTAAAGTACGAGACTGTTACGGAGGTGGTCAGTGCTGCCAACCTCTTTCTGAACAACTTTCTCACGTTTGATCTCACTTTTATCACTTTTTCTGATCAGATTTGCATATTGCAAATACTTTGAGGATGTCCCTGAACTTCAGATCATGATGATTTGCATACAGTCAAAGTTAGTTTAGTTGAGTGCTCCGTCTGTGGAAGTGACGAGTACTACTCTTCTAAAGAAAGATTTGAAAAAAAAATCACAAAGAAGTAAGATAAAATTACCTCTGTGGTTATGTTGCACTTGGATCTCTAATAAGTAGGTGTGGTTTTGTCATGTGATGTGGATTGTGTTTACTGTTCTGTCTGCAAAATATGTTTAGCATCAGTTGTAACTGGGTATTTTAGTTATTTCTTCTGTGTGTCATTCCCTTTTAAATAATGGTAAATTCTTGTTTCTGTATCAGGGAGTTTGAACTATATGTTGAGTGAAAGCACGTTTTCTTTTATCATTTACAAAATGTCATTTTATGACATGCAAGGTCTTTTCCATTTAGAGGAAACAAATGTTTTAAAGTGGTGCCTTAACAGAGGCACTAAATTTATCAGACTAAAGTGTGGACAGATAATTCTGTGACTGAAATAATCTGGAGTTAGAGTAGATATTTGATTTGCTTTGTGGATTTTGGTATTGCTATGGGACCGAGAAAACTGGCTTTTTTTACTGGAATTGTTGTCACTATAAAGGTACAGAGATTACAGCTGTGTATTTTTTTTTGTTTTTTTAATGCTAATTCCAAAGAATGCCTCTCTATCCATAGTGATGGATTCAGTCTGATATTCCAAGCACTAATTTGGGTGGGGCAGATATGTTTCTGGTATTTTAAAATCGTGTTGCATAAGAAGTTAGGTTTTTGCTAATGCACTGCTACAAACAGCAAATGCTTGGACTGTTGAATTTCCTGAACTGTCACTGAAGAAGAGTTAAATTTTCTGTTTTATTGTATCTTATATACTACTGAAAGGTTTTTTGTGGACTTGAATAGGAACCCTGTATCATGGAGATCTAGAAAGACTTCAGTAAACTTCAGGCACATGCTGACATATCATGGGTCCTCTTCACAGTAGGGTTTTGCCTTGAGCTTTTTAACAAACTTGACAAACTGTATGTCAGAAGAGCATGGGATAAGTATACATCAGCAGTTTGGTTTTCTGAGAGCTATTGATACAACAGAAACATATGGCCAGTTTTCAGATGTCCAATGACAGTTTTCAGTGAAGAGTTGACTGATACTCAGCACTCCTCTGGTTCTTCACCTGTAAAAAAGGAAGGAAAAGGGAGGAAAAGTCCCAAATCAAAGTGGTTTTCATTTGCCTCATCAAATGACTAGATTCCTGTTGTCTTTTATTTTGTAACTGTTAATTTTTGAAAGATCTCCTGAGGAAACATCTAAAATTTGAGGCACGGGGAGATATTACTTCTGAGATCTACAAATGAGTGATGCTTTCATCTTTCAGCAAAAAATTCTGACATGCTAATGTACGACCAAACTGATGTGCATCCAGCTACTGTGAAGCACAGGGCTTTATGGAAAGCCATTCAAAGCACACTAAAAAGACACCTGCTGGTCAGTGCTCAGATTTAATCAATTGGCCAAGTCATTGCTGCTGAGTTCCTGCTGTGTGCACATTCTGTACACCATCCCGGCCAAAACTGGGATTGTCTTTGCTTAGCAGGCGTTTTGCCAGCAGAACTGAATGGCAAATATACCCTCAAGCAAGGCATAGATGTCCTAGTAAATGCCAATGACATATAATGTATGGATACAATTAATTAATCATTTGGTGCTAATAGCACAGTAGACCTTCAACTGAGTTATTAAAAATGTGTTTTTGTAAGGCTGGCTGTGTGCTTCTGTATACGTTACATAGATGATCGGTCAGTATGAGGTCTGTGGCCTGTAGAGCACACGTGAATTCTACAAAGCTTTTCTTTTGGTCCAAGGAATTGAGTTACTTAGAAATTAAATTCAGAGCCTGTGCTACGAAGATTGCTTATGATCCCTGGCTTACAGAGAATCAGACCAGGGCTAGAGACAGACACCCTGCTGGTGTACCATGTTATGCAGTGGAAGAAAGAGTTTTCAGGTGATAAAGGTTTACTAATGATAGCTGGAGGGCAGAGGAGACTAAAGTCCCTGCAAACCGCTGGCTCTGAATTATATGTAAAGAGACCAGTGCAGTATGTCCCTGTGTTTATAAGGAAGGCACTGCAATTTTGCAATAAAACTCTTTTTTTAAGCAACTAGGAGTTTCACAACAAAATCCGCAAGATGCTTGTGGTCCACCAAGAAAATTCAAAACGAACCACATAGAAATGTTCAGTGTAGGCGGTGTAGCTAATTGGTTAAAAAACCCAAACACCCAAGCTCATAGCACTATGGGAGAAAGCAGACAGCTCCCTTAATTTTGTGGTAAATTTCTTTTCTTGATTTTTGCATTGCTTTTTTTGTTGTTGTTGGTTTTTTTTGGTTGGTTGGTTTGTTTCGGTTTTTGTTGTTGTTGTTTGTTTGTTTTTTGTTTACACTGTGGTTGACTCTTCCAGGTTGTTAGTGTTGGGTTACAGTGTGATTGGAAATATGGCATGGCATTTGTGTAAAGCAAATGGGTATTTAAATTATGGTCTTTATATATGTATCTGGTATTATATTTGTATCTATTTAGAGACAGTTGCACTGTTACTTGTCACATTATCTTGGTTTACTGTGGATTCCCTTTGTAATGACCCGCCACACTTGATTTTTAAGTAGATGAGGACATATGTCAAGGTGCAAACCTGATACCTTCATGATAAGGTCCCAAGACAACTTTCTTATGGTGCTGATCTTGGTGACTGCGTTACTTCAGGTAAGAGAGGCAGATGGAGGGAGGGGTAAGTTTTTTCCCTGGACAGTTTGTATATTATCTACTGTGTTAATCTTACCAGCAAAGAAGAATAGGACAACACCTTGAGGATAGGGTGAAGAACACTGGGCTGTGGGCCACTACTTCTGGGCAGTGGAGAGGCAAAGATTGCGTTTAACTGCTTTTTGCTGTGCTGGTTTTCAGGGTTATGTGCAGGACTCCTCTATAGCTCAGTGATAAAGTGTATCCACATTGCTTCCAATTACCAATCCACCCATCTCACCCCATTCCTTATTGTATCCTAAGACCAGTTCCCTCCTCCCCAGCCTCTTCTTCCTAAAAATGAAGGGTAGAGATGCAACTCATGGAGATGAGAACTGATAGACTTTTGTAACATTCTTAGTTACATACAATTTTAAATATAGTATGGAAAAGAGCAAGACATACAGCTGCCCATCATTTGCATGAATTTTGCTGTCATTAAATGTTGAGATAACTGAAAAAGAGCTGTCAGTCATTACTGTGAATACATATAAAATGTCATCAAGTGTCCACGTGGATGGGATCTTCCCTTTAACCAACCAAAACGAAGCCTCTGATATTCCTCTGTATTAGATCATTATGGATGCTTCAGCAGATCTTTTCTTTTCCTGCTTGATGAGGAGGAGCACTTCGGTGTCCTGGGGCTGTAATGTGCCAGAAAAATTGGAGACCAAGATAAAGCAAGATTGTCTAATGTAGATTGTGTGTGCACCATGCCTTTAAGATGCAGGATAGCTATTCTTTATGGGGAACTAAGGATAGTTAAACTTGTTAGGCCAGATGTTGATGGTCTCATATACCTTTGTACAGAGGAGTGAACTTACCTAATGGTGAATGTAGGGATAAGGTTTGAGAGCTTTGTTTTCAGAATGTATAGTTTCTGTTATTAAAATGTATTTCTTTAGCTGTCAAGTGATTTCCTCATTTTGTAACTGGAGTTAGCTCCTGTCAGAACTGTCATGCTATTGAATTTTATGTCTTTTACAAAGATAGACTGGTAAAAGTTGAGACATACAATTATTTTGGGCCTTTTAACTTTGCCTTTCCATTTTCCAGTGATCTAAGCTCTGTAAATATTGGCTGTTAAGTGCTATATTAAATAAAGACAGGCAGTACAAAACACCAGGTGTTGCATTTTCATTTAGCTATATTTCTATATTACAAAATTTAAATGTTTCTTCAAATTAATACTTTTCTGTAAGCCAAAGACTGCATACATAGCTGATCTGTTGTATTTTTGAAATTCAAGCAAAGGCTGTGGGCTTCTTCCTGCCAATTCCAAGAGTTCATGTCACTGTTTCTTTTTCCCACATTGAATTTGTAAATCATGGGTAAATGCAGACATATGAACAAAGTTAACTTAGCCTGATCTGTCAAACTTACCTCTCAGAAGTAACTTGACTATGGAGATTGTCTTTAGCCGTTTAAATTCTATAGCAAAGAGGTGATGTCAGCGATGCACCTCAGAAACCTTCATAATGACAAATGAAGAGAGTAATAACTGTTCCTTCAGCTGTGAATTTCCTGATGGAAGTAATGCAAGCTGAACGATAATATTAACTCTTCTTCATCTTTATTTTTGGTGTGTAACTTCTTTTGGATTTGATACTCTATTTATAGCTTTGGCACAAGGTTGAACACACTTATCACACCTCATTGGTTGCACATTTTACCCTGAGAAAGATTGTTAAGAGTCTTTTTCTTATTGATTCTCAAGCTGAGCAATTTCATTTTTTGTTTTTGTACTCTGACCTCTAACCCTGGGATCCATTAGGACACTGAGCCAGCAAGGTGTAGACGCATCAACTACAGAGGGAAGAACTAAAATGACACTGTCTCCAGCAAGGGATGCATTAATAGATCTGAATTCAAACATAGAAAAGGCAATTTTTTTCCTGCTGGGAAGCAGAGTCCTCAAGAGAGTCATCTCAGACTGAAGAACATGATATGAAAATCAATAAAGGCCCTATTGTGCTGGTGATGTGTCCGGGAAGTGTCATTTTATATCTTGTTAGTGGATATCTAAAGGAAGTTAAAGCTACTTTGCTCATAATAATTGGATAAATCCTCTTTCATCAGTGGTCTATTTTGCTGTTCAAAGTAAAAGTGAAAAACGGTGGAGAGTCCAGTTTGAAACTGGATATGATGAGACTGAATGAAGACAATGGCTGTTAAGGGTGGTTTGGGGTTTTTTTTTCATTAGGCTGATACTGTTTTCAGAACTGATTTCCCGCTCTGTTTTTCAATCAGAGATATAAAAGAGTAATTAAAAATAGAAGGCTTTCTTCTCTCTAATTGGAAGAAAATTCTGCTCTTGACATTTTTACTATATTAATGCTCCAGACAACTCTTGCTTTATTGCAGTGGATGAAGGAATTATGGGTCTTGGTTAAGTTTATCTGCATTATTAATGCTATAGGGCTGGACAAACTCAAATGATAGAAATGATGACTGTACGCGCAGCCCTGTATAGAGTTGTGACCTTGCAAAATTAGCAATGAATATGGCTATATTATTGTAGAAGTTTCAATTAAGTTATTGATTTAAAAAAACCCATGCATTTGGCAGAAGAACTTCATTTAGGGTAGGAAGTAGTAGGGTGATTGTCCATACTAAACTCAGGTTTTCAGTTTCTACCCCTACATAATTGACAGTCTGCAGTTGCTGTTCCATGTTACCATTCAAAATGACACATGTGCAACAAAATTGGGACTTTTTCCTTCTGTGTATTTCAATTCACATTATTGTTCATTTAAACATGAGTAGTTGACTGAATATTAAAAGAGACTGAGTAATTCTATGTGTATATTTTCCTGGTGACAGAGTTTCTAAATGCACTGCTCTCTTCTCTGCTTTCTCTGTATACCACAGGGGAAAAATTATATGAGAGTTCTCTGTGAAGTTTGGTTGGTATGTTTGTGTCACGAGCTGCTTCACTTCGCAGCTTTCTGAATGGTTACATTGACCTTGTTGGCACTGTGTGAAATTCTGCTTTTTTTTTTTTTTTCAGATTTAGTTTCTCAATGGCACTGAAGGCTTCCCAATCAGTTTGGGTTTTGTACCATCCTCATTGTAAGATTCAGTAATCTTGTGCCTCCAGCGCATCTTCATGCTTTGCATTGTTCTTTTTAGGTAATGCTTCCCTCCACTGAGATTGCATGATGGCTTTTTTGTGTTTGCTTTGTTTCATTCAAATGTGTGCAGAAAAAAGTAAAACATGAAGCTCCTCTCTTCTAGCTAAGAACTTTTCTAGCAAGGTAGAAAGAAAGATTGTGTTCTACCCGCTGGGCTGTTGAGTGAATCGGTGGTATAAGATGCAAGGTACAAAAGCTGACCTTTCCCCTTACAGTGTCAGCTTTGATTGTTTCCCAAATAGTGTGATAAACTGTTTATTGGGTGAATACAACAGGAGGCAAAATCAATGTTAAGAAACAGTGGAAAACATGGAAAACAAAGTTCTGTGTTTACCCTCCCAACACACATACGTTTTCTTGCAATGAAGATGTTATACTCATCAGTAATTGTGTGATAATCTGTCCCAGCACCCCCACATATTATTTACTTTCTTAGTATTAAATTAGTCTTAATAATTTGAATGAAAATCCTATTGAAAACAAGGAAGTCACACAAGTCAAAGTCCTGGCTGCTACAGAAGATTTTGCTTTTGCAGGATTTGACCACATGTTGTTGATTGGGGTCAAATACAATGACAATTAGGACCACCTCAATTTCTAGCGTTTTGTTAAGAGACATATGGGACCAGAAGGCTTGATAATAAATACAAGGCCTGACTAATAGAGATTGATGTAGTATAAGCCTTCTGGAGTTAAAAAGATAAACCTCCAACAGGCTTTGAATTAATTTTTTCAGCCTTTAAGTAGTATTGTCAGTTCTGCATGGATGGCTTTAGCTACCTACCTTCAGTCTTGCTAGACTGTATTCTGCAAGAGCAGTAGCTACATGACTACCTTTAGGCAGTGTGAAACTTCTATAACCTCCCCAAAAGTATATTTACCAAATACAGTAACTCCTGCTATTTTTGCCATCCCTGTAAAGATCCAATCCCTTTGAGAAACTTGTTAGGTTTATGTCTTTTAATAGGAAGAAGTTTTTCTGCATGTTCTTCTTCATTACAATTGCAGGTGTATATATATATGTATATGTATATATATATGTATTTTTCACTCATATGCATAATTTCTGGTTTCTTACTGCAGCTGTCTAGAATAGATCAGAGGTTACTTCTATGCCACAAAATAATGTCCCCATTTTTATTCTTGCATGTCTCATCTTTTTCACACAAATTCTTTTCAACAATAGAGCTCAGTTAACATCTGCTATTAAATTTCTGTTCTTGAATCTAAATGACTGTCTTAAATCTCATTAATTTTATTAAAATTGGAGTCTAAATTCAGTGATGTGGGTACCATGTTAGCCTCCTTGTTTCTCCCTTCACCTTAGTTATTGGAGTAAAATAGCTGGAATAGTACTTTGCATACTGCTTTAAATAATATTTTTCCTAATAGTTGATTATGCTTGGTTAACCCCAGTCAGTAGCTAAACCCCCACCCAGATGCTTACTCACTCCCCTCGTAGCAGCATGAGGGAGAGAATTGGGCAAAATTGAGAAAAAGTGTGGGTCAAGATAAAGATAGTTTAATAAGGAAACAGAAAGAGAAACAAACAAAACCCCCTCAGAAGTGATTCAAAGGCAATTACCACATCCCACAGGCAGACCGATGCCCAGCCAGTCTCTGAGCAATGACTGCCTCCCCAAAGCTGCCTTCCCCTTAGTTTTTATTGTTGAGTGTTAATATCTCTTTGGTTGATCTGTGTCAGCTGTCTTGGTTGTGTCCCATCCCAGTGTCTTGCCCACCCCTGGCCTTCTTGCTGGAAGGGACAGAGTTGGGGGAAAAGAGACAGCGTTGATGCTGTGCAAGAGCTGCTCAGCAATAGCCAAAACACTGGTGTGTTTTCAGCGCTGGCTTAGTCACAAATCTGAAACACACCACCACATGTGCTACTCTGAGGAAAATTAATTATGTCTCAGGTAGACCCAGTAAATTGGTACAAGATTACCTTCTGACTTTCTGAACTCCTTGTTTCTTTGGTGTGTGTGCCCTGCCTCTCCCTGAAGAAGGAAAAAACCCCATAAAATAGTGACTTTCATAGAGTTTATCTGCCTTTTTCATGAAGGCACTGGAAAGTATAAAGATTCTAAGTTCAGGTAAGTTTATTTTAATGAGAGGGTATGGTTTCTCTCTTCTTATTCCTTTCCTCTGTCATCTGGGCCTGTGAAGCGTAGAACCTCCTTTAAATCCCGCTCTGATCCTGAAATCCTCTCAGTGTCTGCAGACAGATGGAGGTTTCAGTCAGTCTTTTCCATTCCTCCCCTCCTCCTCACAAGCAAATACTATTTCCCAGTGCTCTATAAAATAATAAATGGACAATGGGGGTTAAACTGGCTGGCTGAGAACAGAGCAGCATATTTTATTACCTTTATAGTCTGTCATCCCATTGATGCTGCCATCCGTGTTTGCCATGATGAATCCCCTTGGAGGAGATAACCATTACAAGTCAAATCACCACCAGTTCAGCATAAAAGCAGAGCCAGGGTTTTTGCTGAGCATGTAATAATTTTGTGTTAAGGCCATGTTCAACACAGACCTGTGCTGGTCAAAAGTGATTTGCATGATGTTCTTACGGAAAACATATTTCTTTGCAGGGTGGATGCATGTGTCAAACCAACCCACACACCTCCTCTTAAGAATCCAAAAAGATAGAGTCTTCTGTGCCAGGAAAGAGAGAGATTTCTTTATCAATCTAGAGCTCCTTTCTAGTTTTTCCCCACAAAACCCCCCAGCCAAATAAAATAAAACAAAACAAAACACCCTCAAAAAAACCCTGAACACAGTGGCTCCTCTGTTCTTCTCAGTGTATTCATTAACAGAACACTGTTTCTCCTAAATTAAGTGTCTTGGAGCCATATTTTCATTTCAGATCTTGGAAAAGGAAAAGTTAATGATAAGATCAAGCTGCACAGGGCCAGGCTGATGCCTTGGTATAATGGTAGAGCTGATAGGTGATTCAGTGCACCATGTGCTCACATCCAAAATAAATCTGTGTGAAAAATGGTAATAATTTGGGTTATTTGTCATACACTTTATTACAGGGAAAAAGTAACTGCTTTGTGTCTATTATAGCTGGTTTTTTTCTTTTTTTTTTAAAGGTGTACTAAATAGTCTGTTTCAGTTGTACATTTTCTGTATTTGCAAACAATTTATCTTGAAATAGAAACTAGAGACAAAAGAAATAGCTATAATGATATTAAGAATAGATAAAAGCATTCTCGATTCATTCTGCATATTTTTCATTGCTTTGATGTCTATTCTGGTCATTATGAGTGAAAGTATTTAACTGCATTTTTACAAGCTGCATAAAATGTCACCTTTTAGCAATCATTTAAGTATTCCTTTAGAAAGAAATACAGGAAATGAAGTCGAACACTAATACTGTTTCAAAGCTGTGTCTCTAAACTGTAGTATTTCACTTGTATGGCAAAGGAGTTCTGTAATAACCAGATTGTAAAATATAAATATAAAGTAGAACAGGAAAAATTAGACTCAACTATAACTGACAATAAAGGAAATATAGCCTGCTATATACAGAAGAAAACTGGGATTCAGAAATTCTCTTTGCTACCTCCCATGAGAAAGCCTTTTTTGTTTCTTGTCAGTTTACCTGTTAAAGAAAAGTATCAGGTGATTCTTCCTGGAACTTTTAAGAATCTGGGGCATACATGGTCCACATCTATAACAAGATATGAGAGAACTCCTTTTGGGCATTGGTCTTGTCTGTCATCAATGAGAGGTCTAGTTATAGGTTTTTACAGTGTGCATGAGCTGCACAAAGGTACAGAAAGAGGTTTCTGGCTTACTCTGATAGACTCCAAGCCTGTCAGTCTCCTGATGAGCATTGAAGAGCCCCAGGTGAATTTTGTTGAAATAAATAGGACTACCTGCAAATCCTGCCTTTCCCCAGCTGCTGATGGTTTGGGGAACCCCAAGCTGCCTTTGGGGTATCCTACTGGGAGATTTATTCTGTTGGTGACGAGTAAGTTTTGAGGTTAGTAGTGCTTAGTACAAGATTACCCATAGTGTGTATGTTGTTCTACTGGTCTTGGTCTCATTCTTTATGTGTCTCTGACTCTGGTGTCACTTGATTTTCAGTATTTTTAATTTGAAAATAAATTGTTGCTTTTGGAAGAGAATATTAATCCTTATTTAATTCAGTATTAAGGATATCTAATGTAAGTTGTTGGTTTCTTCAGGCTGACGTTTTTGGGCTGTGAAAATAGGAGTCTGGGATTTAACATTAATTAAATTATTGGTAGTTATGTCTCGCTCTTAGCAATCAATGGGAATACTAAATATGCGAGGAACTTTCTGCAATAGGCTTTACAATCTGGGGAAAAGAGTTTGGCTGTGATTCAGGTATTTGCAACCAAAGTTTCCATAAATTTGCTCACCAGTTCAGTTTTACTGGAGGCACTTGAGAAACGTCCCTTGACTTTCCGTGGACAATTTACTGTATTTAAAACCCCTGAAAAAAAGTCTTTGATGGAATGTGAAGTTTGTATGGCATTTGGGAACTTTTTTTTAAAAAATGCAATGTATTGTAGAATTGTATTTTACTGCTTTGCAATTAGTATTGCCTGCAAAAGTCACTGGAACTTAAGCTGCTGTTTCTGTGACTCCCCAGAGTTTGAAGAGGAATGCAACTTAAAAGACAAAGAAATACAGAACTCTGAATGTATCTCTGTAGAGGTGTTTTTATAAAGCATTTTGGAGTTAACTATATTATCCCTATATACAGAGATAAAATCAAAGGAAACTGTGCACTACATATGAAGTAGTAGGGAGATATTATTAAAACAAACAATTGATTTGCTAACCCTCAAATTAAAGCTCCTACATGAAGAAGAGATAGTGGCAAGTAATGCAAGCTGTACAAACAACAAAAGTTGATATACCCTATTTGATTGTGTAATGGATACACTAGGATTTGTGCAGGCTTGCTCCTTTTGACCTTAATTTCTTCTTCCCCCCCCCTCCATGTTTTGGGGCAGCCGTGTTCATGCTAAAATATTATCAGATTACAATATAAATTATGAAAAAGCAAAATTTGTCTGGTTTGACTATTCAGATGTGTCAGAACTTGTTTTCTATTTGTAGAACAAAGGCACTCTGCAAGAATTGAAAACACCTTAAGGTTGTGGTGAAAGAAAGGAAAACTGGCTGGAGAATTTAAACTATGAAAGTGTTATATGAATATATAAGTTACAGTTCCTTAGAAATATGTATTAGAACATGTATTAGTTGGGTTTGTCTTCTTGAGAAAAAAGGATAGTTTTACAATGGTGAGTTGGGATTTTTTCTGTGGTTTTCTTTTTTTTTTTTTCCCTACCATGTGCTTTTTGTATTGTTGTGCTATCATCTTAGGAAACTAGAGCATCAAACTTCCCTGCTGGTTGTCCAAGATTTCAGGTAAAAACCTGCTTTAAGGTCATACTTCCTTGATTTCTTTTAATTTCTCCTACTGGAAAAAAAAATAAGGAGTTATACAAAAAACATTTTACTTGGCCCTTTTAGCTAATAACACTAATAAATGCTTCAAATTAGCTATACTATGAGTTCTTCACCAGGTGGATACGTTGGAGTCAGTGCCTTCCAAATAGACAATATGCAGTTGGACAGAAATGCCTCTGATGTTACTTTTCTCGGGTTTTGGTGTCTGAATACTCCATTAACCCTAAACCTATTGATTAAATCTCTCCTAATAAGGGCACAGGTAAGATAATTCCATAATATTTCTTTCCAGTTGAGAGGCCTGACCTACTGCCAAAGAAAAAAGATATGTATTTTGGACTATTGACTGCAAAAGGCTCTTGATCAATCCCAAATGTGGGGCTTAAAAAATGACCCTCTGTGTTTAGGGTGCTTGGAGTTTTGATGGGTAATCTTTGCTTGATGTTATGGTTATGTTTAACGTAGTGTCTGTCTGCAAGGAGTGTAGACTGAATTAGTTTGTCTTCATCTGAAAAACAGAGAAAAGATCTCAGTAAAGCTGCTCATAGTGGTGGAAGATGAGAACATGTAGTGTAACTGTATATAGCAGAAACCATAAATACTGTTTTTGCAATTCTTGAAAGAGATTCCAAAAATTGTTTCATAAGTCTTATAGCAAGCTAATTGTCCCCTTCCAGTGAAACTCATCTTATTTCTGGGATTACTAAAAGGAGAAAGGGGGGGAAATCCTAAAAATGTTTTGAGGTTGTGGTGTTTTTTTTTCATTGTATGTTTTTCCATTGATGATAAAATTTGTATATCATTGTATTTATATGTGGTGGGTTTTTTTTATCATGGAATCTGTCTAACCTATGATATCTTAGTGGTTTGGGAGTCCCTTCTTGAGGGGTGTTAAACTTTCCTTCTTAGTTTGAATGAGCACAAAAAAGATTTCATCTACATTCCAAGACTTACTAGAGAGGCAGAGATCTCTGTGTAGTTAATAAAGAAATGGGATTCCCCCAAACAGCAGTTGAGAGCAGAAGCTTAGTGTCAGGGGCTCCACACTGGCCTTTCATTTGCTGTTGTAAAACCATCCAGTATGATTAATTCTTCTCTCCCCAAGGTGTTGATTTGTTTTGTCAGTGAATTCTGGTTTTGATTTTTAGGTTGGAGAATATGGTACTGCGTACTCTCAGTAGCTTAGAAATATAGAGGAAAGATTCCATGTCTTCAAGTACAGAAGATCATTTCAGCGGTCAGGCCACAAAATGTGCCATTTTGTTAGAAGCTTACAAAAGCAGAATACATGTGTTTTTGAAAGAAGACGCTGTGTGAATACATGATGCTATAAGCTTAATGCCTGTCAAACCAAAATACAAACGTCCCTGATAAATTCATTCTTTTAAACAACCTGTTAGAAGTTCTTCAGTTAAAAATGGGATTCACCTACATTATTAACTAGTAGTGAGATATCCGTGAATTTCTTAGTGAAGTCTTTTTGTGTACAGGAATTTACTTGCCCACTCACTCTAAAGCTGTAAACCTAGTTAGTCTGCTTAATCAATTAGTGTCTTCTAAATCTGACATATAAACAGGCAGAATGAAACTACTGAAACTAGGATGAAAATAGAGTAATAAGTGAAAAACGCAAGCAAAATAGAGACATACCTAATTTGTCCCTGACTGGATCTGAGGGTTCTGACTAGGTCAAAATGGCACCTCAGTATATTTTCATGTGTTCTCACCATACAACAACCATATAAACACATCAGCAGTTTAACTGTGGTTTTGGTATAAACAGGCATTTCATTAGTGTTAACATAATGTCTTAATTGCATGTACTATTCTAAAAAGATGAAAAGGCAGTTTATAAAAAAAAAAAGCATTAGAATTTACACAATGTTGAATTTATAGCCAACTGTTTGTTTATTTCATCCGTGAAATTTGCCGTGCATCACGCATAAGGTGGTTGATGGGTTAATCTCAGCAAACCAGCAAAAAAACTCATTGAAGAAGGAGCTGAGGTTCTGCATCAGTAAATTTGCTCCAGTATTCTGTATGTCAGTAGATAGATTTGTAGAATTTTGAAGGACAGTAAAAAATTTGGAAGCTGGCAAAATTGTACTTCAGGAAAAAATTATCCTAAATATTTTGGTCTTTGTTTTAGTTATTTATTAAAAAAAAAAAAGTCTGAGAATTAATTTGAGAAGTGGCAAAATGCTTCATAGAGATTTGGAATCTCACTCAAGTTTGTAGTTTGCATTTTCATTTTTCATTATTCAGCAAATTCTGCCAAGGAACTTAACCTCTAAGCTCTGGAGAAATATACTTGGACACATTTTATTTTACTACACTTATTTTAAATAATATTTTTAAAAGCTTATATGCGGCTTGATTTGCAAATGCTATGACAGTCTGTGCTTTGTTTCAGGCGAAGATTGATGCTTTTTACTGCTCTGTGGAGTGTTGACTGTTGGTTAGTTTTCTAGGTAAGGAAAGCTTGCCAGCCTTTTCAGTTGTCAAGGGGATGTCTTTTGTTTCCTGATATTTTAGTAAACGTAGGTTTAAATTCTGTTCTAGCCAGCAGGAGGCAGCCAGGAGGAATGTGGAAGAGAATTCATGCTATGACTTTGAACTAGATTGGTGGAAATCGTCCTTGAGAAGATTTCTGTGTTGTGTATTCTCATATAGTTATCATAGAATGTGTGGGAGTTGCGGCTCAATTTTTATTTCAGCTACGTTCTGACTATATTTAGAAGGTCCTAAGTAAATATCAGAACATGTTTCTATATTTCTAGCTACTTTTGCAATGTCTAACACCAACCTACTATTGGAAATGTGTTCAAATTCCACAGGTGACCTATGATTTGTACTATATGTCTACTGAGTCACAACCCATAGACGCAAAAGAGCCCTTCAATTTACCTGTCATGAATTTAGTATGTACTCTGTGAATAACAAAATTAGCACTCTGGCAAATTGTTAGCTGACAGTTAAAAAAAAAAAAAAACAAACCCATTCCAAATTAGCTCTAATCTCCTGCTCTTCCCTTATAGTATTGGCACCTGAAGACTCTGATCTAATGGGGAGTTAGTGCTGTGGAGCTGTTGGGAGTACACCTGTGTATGCTTTGAAACTCCGTGGCACTCAGTATGCTCTATTACAGAATATGATACAGGTTTGTGATTAAGCAGGAGTTAAAGAGGCAGCCCAGTGTGCTCAGTTGGTTGTGTACTTTATCCCTTGTAACACCAAAGACATATTAATCCTCATAACTACTCTCAGGTCTAAGTAATGCTCTCCAGTTCACTTGGCCAGTATTTTATCCTGTCTTCTGAGGGGACAGCCTATTACTCATTTTAAGTAGTGACATATGCTCTCAATAGTCCAGATGCAGTTCTGATTTTCAGGATGAACAAAAATTGTCCAATTCGCCAAACGTCTGCTATCTTGCTGATGTTATATAGCATTTTTTTCCTCTGATAGTCTAAAGAATAGGTCGGTTTTGTAAAGAAAAATACTATATAAATGTTTAGTATTTCCTATCCAGTCAGTATAGATGCCTCCCAACACAAACTGAGGGATTCTTCTCCAAAAAAGTGGGAGGAAAGGTGGAAAAGAAAATAAAAGAAACCCCTCAACAGTCAGGAAGTTATTGAAATGTGGGAAAGATATAGTTTTGGAACAGTTGATTTCCATGGAAAACTTTTGACTCCTCTTTAATGGTTTATAAATAATTAAGACACTAGAATTTTGGAATGATACTGTATCTTGATGTTGCTTAACAGTAGAAGTATACTGATGTGTGTACTACATACCTTGGGATATAGGAGAGTCTTAACATTATTAAAAAGGTTTAGATTTTTTCAGGCAACTCCTGTTACATGAGATGACTGGAAGACATTAAAAAGAAGGGCAATGTTGTTGGAGGAACCACTCCTCATGCTATCTAGTAAGGTTGTAGATGTTGTCTCAAAGCTGAAAGGATTCCTTGGAAATTATGTCAAGTCAAGGGTGTAAAAATTGCTACTATCATTTGAAAAAAATCTTTTCCTTTCTTGGTTGTAGATAAAACCTTGTAAAGCATATTAAAAAGTGAAATAAGTATGTTTTCTTTTAACCTCTAATGAAGGCATATAGTTAGCAAACTTCTTTTGTAATCGAGTTTTTTAATAAAAAGTAGGTCATCTGTATTTTAATATCCATAATGCAGCTTTTTAGGGGAAGTGCTAGCCTTTGAAGAACTGGGATGTGGGGCGGAGTTCAGATTGTTGGTTTAATTCTGCCTGTAATTTCCTCACAGGGAGAGAATAACTTTGTTCTGGTTATTCAGTGTTGTAACTTTTCTAATGTTAGTGCCTACCTTAAATACTTGCTTTGGGAATGATTAAGAAGAAATAGAACAGCATAATACACAGGGATGTTCTGTGCTGTGCCAGCGTGCAATTACTTATATAAACATACAGATCTAGCGAGAGAAAGGCACGTGGACTTTCTGCCAGGAGTGATTACTCAAAAAAGTGGTTTATTAGAAGAAAAGATATAGGCTTTGCTGTATTTAGGAGGTTTACTGGGAAAGTGTTATAAGCATAAGCAAAGTTAAGTGGGAAGGTTAGCAGTGATACAAGAACAGTGTTTCAGTGCTGAAAACAGATTAGAAGGGGGCTGAATCTTTGTGTAACGTGATTGACATTGAAGATGTGGCAAAGATGAGAGGACGGGTAAAAAACTATGTTTTAGTAAGTTGATCTGAAATGTTTGGTGAATGAAAAGAATAATAAAAGCATCTATGATTATACTAGAAAAAGTACATTAGTTTTAGCATGGAAACACATCTGAAACCCCCCATTTTTGTTTCTGTAGAAGGATGAAAGCCAGCAATGTAATGGCTACTCGCTTCACTGGATTCGCCAGCATTACCATTTAGGCATTTTAGTCTGTGAAACAAATTTGGGAGTGATGGTCCATTGGCATGAGGCAGAGCCTCTTTGCCGCCTCCAGGGAGACAGGTGAGCTGTTGTGATATACAAATCACGTCAGCCTCTCCTGACAGAAAAATCCAGGACTCTTCTGGAGACAGAGGCTTTGTTCCAAACTGGCTGTGCTGTGGTCTTGCTATAGCACATCTGGACCATACTGATGTCTTTAGGAGAGGACTTACAGATCATTTTACTGTAAATTTCTTAATAGTAATACAAAACAGAAGAGTAAGCAAATAATGCTTAGGAATGTCAGGAAGTATGTTTCCTGTTTTATATGCTTTACAAATGCTAAGGTAGTTTTTGGAATCTAGATGACTTCACTCTTGCATGCTGATTGATATTTTACACTTAAGGGCACAGTTTTTAAGCTCCTTTTAAAAATTAATAGTGCAGAAGGTAAAGGAAGACAATTCCAATATTGCTGTCAAGTTTCGTTTTGGTTTAGATGAGTATGGAGTTACTGTTGAGAACATTTCAAAAGTGTTTTCAAAACAAACAAATGTAATACGAAGAAAGTGAGCACAATGCCCAGATGTGAAATGAAAGCAGAAGCTGATGAGTACAAATCGAAGGGAGTCATGCTGTTATTACAGACTGTGCCAGCCGTAGCCCATTTGGACAACTGTGTTCACAACTGGTTATAGCACTGTAAAGAAAAGAAAATGTAGAAAGGATTATAACACTTAGAAATATAGCAGTACAGAGAATGACAGAGTCCTGATCCCAGTATCAAAGACAAGAGGCTATGATGGTAGGACAGAAAACTTTATCCTCCATACGATCTAAGAAGCAGCAGCTTTAGGAACTATAATTGTTTTGAATTGCTTTTTGAATTGCTACCAACAATTAGGCATAATTCTGTAAGCGTAATTTGCCCTTAGATAAGCTTTTATCAGATGTGTTAAAAAGTAAAAGGTCAATAAGAGTGAGAGGTATTCTTGCACACAGAAGTACACATAAATTTTCTTTTCTTGGTTCCCTCCATTTAAAACATGTATGTAAACACTCTAGAGTGGTGAGGGATTAGGAAAGAAATCAAAAGGGAAAACAAGCATTCTCCTGCTCTAAAGAAAACAGCACTAAATGACTGAAAATGACCCAATCTCGGTGGACCAAATAAATTAATCTCTCCTTCAGTATGGCATGTTTATAAAATTTGTGCTTTGTAAAAATACACCACAATTCAGCCAGTGTTTTATGAAATGAAAAGTAAAAAACAATCTTAGAACAGTTTGATTCTTGAGATGCTTGTTGAGGTAATTGCACATTTCTAGTATGTTTTATGTCCTTCCTGCCTGCATCAGCCCCGTAACCTAGGCTGGTAGAGATGTAGAGGTCTCTGAGTTAGATCCCAGGTGCTCTGATAGAGGATCACTGACGGCTGATGGAAGAGTTGCAGAGTGAGCCCAAGACTTGCTTGACACTTGAGGATCTGCATGAAGTTAAAGCTGTCATGAATGTCCTGCCTGGGAGAGTTTGACTCGGTCTCTGAACATTATTAGACTCCAGAAAACCCTCCTGTAGGGACCCACTCAGAAGGCTGAGGGGAAAGAGTAGAAACCCTGAACTTCTCTCCAAACTCAAACTGATTCTGAAATTAATTTTAGAAGATAGAGGATATTGTGGATATCTTATTTTTTTTATTTTTTCAGTGTGAAATATTCTACCACAAGTTAAAAAACATGGAAAGACTGCTATCTTTATCTGGCCTGGTCCTAGCCCAAGCAGCTGAGCTAAGGTTTAAGCATGTTAGCAATGTTTCTGGGTAGTTAGCTGAAATGAAGCACAGGACCACTATTAATCTTTTTTAACCTTATGAAAATTGGAGGATACTATCTGCTTGTGGAGCTTCGCAATGCATATTTTAAGGAAGAGTGGGTGTACAAGTTTCAGATGCCAAAATGTAGTTCATTACACTTCAGCTGAACAAATTGCTATACTAATCCCTCTTCTAATGTGAGCTGAAATACTTTACCTTGGTTCCCAGTTGTATTAAAAACAATTTGAACAGCCTTGTAAGAAAAAGAAAACCCTTCAATAGCACGCAAAAAGGCTGACTGTGAAGAAGAACCTGACCAGGAAGGATGCCTTTTTAAATAGATTATCGTACAATTTTGTAGTGCCTAATGCATATTTCTAGTGGCCTAATATTTCAGAGGGTTACAAGATACAGTGTTGCTGGAGTTATTTATGAGAAGTTAGATTGTTTTCTTGCAGTAAAAGGGAATCTCTCAACTGCAGTGGTTATAAGGAATTTAGCTTGGTTTTATCCACAGATTTTATAATGCTTCATTTTTTCAAATTACTGATACTTACACTACAGACATAAGAATAGCTGTAGTGGTAGTTGTTCCCTTAAACAAAATTTGGGAAGAACTCTCAAATGTAAGATGAATAAATATTCCCTTGAGTATGCCTTTCTGCTGTTTGCACATTTGTGGTAAGAGACATTTGGAACTATTTGTATTGTGTAATAAAACCCAATGGACGTCTCATGGCTTTGGGTAGGAAGCATTAGTCCAGCAGGTTTTCCTAATACTGAAAGTGTGTCATGCATACTGCATGGAAAGTGTATCATGCATGCTGCATCTCACAGCATTAAAAATCATTAGTGCCTGGCAGAAGACCGTCTTTGTGGTCTACACAAACCAAGTGATTTTACTTCGGCTCTTAAATGGTGAAGTTCTTACTCTTAAATATGGTATTGTACACAGTCCTGAGTTGGTTTGAAAAGACGAGTATCATAAGAGCAGGTGTCTTCCTCATGTCCTGGTGTGCCTAAAAGCTGTACAGCTTTCCTTCCTCATTATAAAATTTTAGTAGAGGTCAGAGTATGTCAAGGGACCAGCAGTGGGACAGACAGCCTTTCGCTTTTTACCTCTAGGATTCAAATCCAGCCAAATCATTAGTAGCTGCAAGTTGTTACCACCCGGTGGCTAAGCACTCTATGCAAAATTAATTTGGTAGTCTCAGCCCAGTTCTGAGTAAACACATTTCCACTTTACAAATATGATGAAACCCGGCACTAATTGGCACCCTTGCAAGCAGCCTCATCAGAGATGCCAAAATAACTGAAATGTTTCTTTGCTACTAGTAGTGGTCTCTCCAGGTCAGCAGTGAAATACAGCGATGGGGCAGTATGGAGAAGATGGCACAGCTGTTGCCCTCACTGTTTTGTGGACCAAGTCTGCAAAGTTGTCAGTCTGGTGCATTTCTCATGCCAATCTGTGTAGAGTTATTAGGATTTTTCCATCACTGTTGGTGCACTTTCAGCAGTCTGTTGGCAGTCAACTTAGGAATTCTTTTTGCCATCTGTGTGGTTGATGCAGTGATAGCATAATAGCTAAGTGGTTCAAATGTGGGTTTATATGGTATATTTAGGAACTCAGAATTACAGCCTGTGTAGGCAGAGCACATTGCTGACAGGTAGCTATTAATCACTTTTAGCCATTCTTTTCATTGCCAGCTGCTTTGTGAATGAGGATTGGCACATGGAAGATGAATACCTCCTCATTGTCCAAAACGAAAGAAGTTTGTACCTTGTTTTCAGTGGTAGTAACCATGTAAATGTCAGCAGCCCCAAATGGAGATCATAGATTTCAAAGTAAGAAACTGTTTTAATGTATGTAATGCCTGGAGGTGTACAGGTTTTCAGGAAATAGTTATAAAGATGGAGAAGGAAAATTCTTTCATGTTGTCTGTTTTGTGAAAGTTACTTGTGTGTGTTTGATGTCTTATTCAACTGAACAAGAAAGTCCGTTTGTGAAGTGCACTCACTAACTTAATCTCCACCACAAAAGAGGGAAGATTTGACTGCCTTCACAAAATAATGGTGCCAGTGTTGCTAGGGAATCCCCACTTGGTCTCAGTGGGAATTACAGTTATTCATCTGGTATTCTTGTTGCACTGTAAAAAAAAACTTCATGGAAATCTCAACATACAGATTGCTCCAAAAAGTGGTGTTGGTAGTTGGAAAAGAGGCAGGTTCCCTCAGGGACTTACCTCCTTCCTTCAGAGTGTCTGCTGCTCTGCCAGTGCTTTTGTGTGTGGTTAATGTGTCAGTGCCTCCAGAAAAAGTACACACACTGAAACTCCTGGCTACTTTTGGTAATTAAAGATGACATTTATATCTGCCTCCAGTTGTGAGCTTCTCTGCTCAGGCATGCATATAGTACCAGGTAACACTGGAAATTTTCAGCTCTTGTTTGAATGGCACGTGTTCAGGTTGAAGGTGCACATGGTACAGGTATGAGAGTCTCAGTAGTCAGTTATTGCTTTTACTTTCTCTAGGTAGGATTTGCATTTTGTAGAGCTACTTTTGCATGGAGTTCATGATGGTATTTTCCTTACTGAAGTATTTAGTTCTACAGTTTAGTTTCTTTGAAATATAATACTTGAAATATGTTCAAGTTTTCCTTCCAGAAGTTTTGGACTCTGCAACAAAATTGTGCACATTACTGCTTTTCCACTGTAGTATTTTAGTCTGGATATACTGCCATATTCACCAAAGCTCTCAATTTATATCATGAAGCCAAGAAGCGTTATAGATATGCAAATATCTGTCTATATATGGATAGAGAGTGTATTTGTTCTGAAGCACATGAAGAAGGTTGTATTTTCTGTCTTAAGAAAGAGATCCACAGACTTGTCCTTGAGAATCAGTGTAGTTCTGTAGTTTTGATAGTTATGTTGGTTTGTGCTAGGTAATTAGCCAACTCAAACTAGCTATCTCTGTTCTGATTTATTTCATTAGTACAATAAGTGTGCTTATGTCTGTGCTGGGGTGCTGAGCCTCAACTTCTTGGGCTTTTCTGATGGAGGCTGTAAAAGCATATAGATGCTAGAAAGATCAATAAAGTTCATCCAGAAACTACTCACACCTTAGACTGCCAGAGACACAATTAATTTACTTCTGGGGAGAAATTACTCTGGGGATCAAAACTAGCCTGCGCAAAGTGGCAAACTGTTGAACCCAAAGAACTGAAATCTAGCAAGGCTGTTGTGCATTACCCTTGAGATCATGATTTATGAACATACATACAATAGTATCCAAATGCCAGTAATGCACAAACATGATTAAAAACTTCCTTGTTTTTTGTCCTTTTGTTATAAGAAAAGGTGAACATAAATTTGTCTATTCTCTATTAACCACTTTTTTTCTTATTTTGTATGCCTTTACTAAATTGATGTGTATTGCCCTCTTCTTAAAAGTAAATAAAGCTAATCTTATACAGGGAAGTTGGACTATGCCTTTTAAGCATTCTTTTATAGACTGGTTTTTGAACCATATGTACCTCGGCTGTATCCGTGTAACAAGAGATGCAGTAGCTCTGCAGTGTGAGCACTGGTGGAAGGATGGAAGGTGGAGGGGTGGGGGCTGTTCTCAGTCCCATGAAATGTGCCCTCTCCCGCAGTTCCAGAAAAAAATATGGTAATAGCAGGTATATATAGACTGACAGCAGCCCCAGCTGAACTGCTTTAAAATTAACTACTTTGTAACCAGGCGGATTTGCACTTGTATACTTTAAAACCTATGAATATTTTAATCTTTATTTTCTGAGAGAAGTTGGTAGTCAACTTCAGAGGTTTAACGGATTAGAACACCTTTTGCTAAAGAGTTTTTTGAGCCTGAAAGCTTGTTATTCTGTGATCTCACAATTTACAGACATATAATTTTAAAATCCTTTTTAGTTTATTCCAATCTGATAAAGTACTCAGCTTAAGTAAGACGTGCATGAAAGTAGAACCCAAAATAAAACCATCTTTCCTGACAGCTACCTTCTTGACCAGCCTTTTTAAGATGACTTTGTAAAAGAACATCAACGCAAACTGGGAAATTAGTATGGTCTAGAAATAGCATTCATATGGAAAAAGATACACTGTCTCCCACCTTGCATTTTCAGCGTACCTATTGCTCTTAAATGATAGTCACGTCAGTGCTTTTTGTCAGCCTTTGCCTGTGCAGTTCAGCATAGGCTACCTTCACTTAGTTTCATAAATTTTTGCAGTCCAACATTCTTAGCTATTTCTTAGCATGTATAATACGCAGCCAAAATGAAAACTGAATTGTTATATTTCATATCTTGTTAGAGACAGAAAAACTAGAAAAATATGGGATCTGGAACAAACAACACGAGCGTAAGTTATGTATGTTCATTCTTGTGGTGCTTTTGGTTTGGCCCCATGGTTTAAGAGTTATGGTAGCTGAATTCCTTGGTAAGTTTTTAAAGCAGCAGCATTAATTTAATTTCCTTAAGTAAAAGGATTTCTAGTAGGAGTTAGGGCTGGTCAGCATTTGAGTGGGATTGAGATTTATCTTTTAAACTGTATTAATACAGTGTTTGTTTGACATTACAAACTGCGGTCTGAATTTGCCCTGTATATTTACAGTAGACATTTCAAAACCTAATTCATGCTATAACAAAGATGCTAATGAAGGGCAGAAATGCAGAAGAAAAGTCAGTGCTCTCTAGCCACTGCTTAAATAATTGTAATGCACTGATGTGTTCCTTAGGTGTGGTACACTGGAACTACTTAACACAGCTTCTTCTACACATTTTTGATAATAGGTATCAAAACAGATAGCTATGGCATTTGAGGTGTCTGTCAGGGTATGTTTTTGTGACTTTTTTTTTTCCTGTCTACTTGGCATTCAGTTTGTTAGATGAAGTGAGAACATTTCAGACATGTTTCATATTGCAAATTAATTTAAATGATTAGCTGTGGGTCATCTGACTGATGTGGCAAATACCATAGTATCTTTGAGAACTCAAAATACCCAGGCATAGTTAAATATTGGAATGAACTTTGGAATTACAATGATATGCAACTAAGAAAACGTTTTGTATTTGTAATTTTAGAATCTGCTACAAAATATTGTGTTGCTGTTATCTGAGCCTGGTGTCTATTCAAGTCCCACAGTTTTTCTCTTCCCTTGGGGATACACAGAACTTATCAAAAGAACAACATGATTATTTAACTATGTTCATGGAATATGTAATATAAATTAAATGCAAGAAATGTTAGAAACATTTTTTAAATCAAACCTTGAGTTCAGTCTGTGATGGAAAGTAAAATACTGATACTGGTAGAAACGGAAACAATTAATTTAATCACTCTCTGTCATTACTCACTGTAATTCATTTAACCACTTCAAAAATTTATTCATTATAAGCCATTTACTCAATATAATTCATTTATCCAACAGCATAATTCATTTGCTGCTTTATCCATTTACCCAGCATAATTAAGTCTCCTGAATGAATGTATTTGTAAAGATTCACTATCCTTTTTATCAGGGCATTAAGGCATCTCACTTAAGTTGAAAGAAAACCAAAAGTCTGTTGTCATAAAGAGTAGCTTCTTCACAAGCAACTTTGGTTGTGTTTATAGTTCATCTTCTGTCTGAATAGATACTCATGTTGGTTGGAAAGCTCCCACCCCCAGTATAAGTACAACTAGAGTATTAGTTGGTCATCTAAGGAACTGCAAGTGTGTTTGCTGTAGCCATGAAGCACCAGTATGCTTACGTGCCTTTTCAAGACATTGTAAAGCAGAGCATACACATGAGAATAAAACAATCATACGGCAGCTCCAAACTGTTTGCTTATGTATGCAGAGATCACCTGCTCCCAGGGTCTGTATGAATGGTGCTGCTGTGTTGAACATGATTAAATCACTAGGTGTAGTCAGCTAAGCCTGAGAGCAGAGCAAGGATCTGCTGAGGACAGAACAAATGTAAATAGCTTTTTATGGGTTTTTTTTTGTTCAAATAGTTTGTTTTGCTGTTGTCTGGGGGTTTGGTGGTTTGGTTTTGGGGTTTTTGTTTGTTTGTTTTTTTAATTCCCCTCCATAGATGAAAGCAAAGTATGGAATTAGTCTACAGAACATTAAAATGCTAAAATATAGCTGTCTTGTCTGTGCTAGTTGCATAAAGACCTAACAGAGGTCTAACATAGAGACCTAACAGAGCCCCATGGAGGGCTTCAGGGAGGCTGGGATAAACTACCTTTAGAGAGGCAGAGGGAATATTCATTCTTAATAAGTCAGTCAAGGTACTATTTTAGATTGACCATCTAAGTATAAGTTCTGTTCCTTTTGCAAAGGTATGAGCTTTGCAAGTGGTAAGTTCATTGAGCTTGAAGGTGTCCATTTGATTGGGTATGAGGAATGAAAGTTAGTAAAGTAACAGTACAAACACCTGTCTGTTTGGTCTTTGCTTTCCCTGGAAGGCCAATAATGTTATTAAAACAATTTCTGGTTATTTTCTTACTCTGCCAAGCCTGCAAAGGAGGCTTATCGTTTGTGGAGGTTAATAAGCTCTTTATGCATATAAAGAGATGCACACTGCAGGTCAGTATTTGCAGTAGTCAGATGTTCTGCTCATGTCAGGGTCTTGGTTCTGCCTCCTCCTGTGTTACTCCATACTTTTTAATTTAAGATCTGTAAGGCAAGCAAAATCTGTAAAGTGAAACAGCATTCGGTGGGTCTCCTGCTCGATCACACAGCTTTAGTGTAGACTTTCACCTGTTTCCAGGTAACTGGACTGTTCTTCCCTCTGACACAATACTTCCTGAGACTCTTTAGCTGTCAGCTGCTCTATTCGATGCTCTTGGCCTTTTCAGTTTTCCAAGCCACTTACCCACTTGCCTTTCTGTTTCCAGTGCTCTTTTATTTCCGCACGCGCTGATTCAAGGTGCATTTCAGGTACTAACGAAAGAAGGCAGTGGAGGCTGGGTGAATGGCTGGCATGGGGTACAAGATGCTTCAGTCTCCCACTTGCTGCTAAGATGTCTTTACATCTACATTACACATAGAAAAATCAAGATAAATGGCACTTGCACTATTCTTATAAAATGGATTTAAGTGGAAAATATATATTCATATAGATGAATATATAGATGATAACTTAGACCTTTATTTTTTTTTTTTTTGATCCTATGTCACTAAAATTCTTAGTGTTTGATCAGTGACAAAAAATGCACACATGTAAAGAGTTTTGTCATAATGTTACATGTTTATGTGATTTTTTCTTTGGGTAAGAGGTATTATATTAAGACAGAGAAATGACTATTAGAGCTATTTGCCAATAGGTGCAGGAGCTGTTGCATGGGCATTTTGTATCTGCAAATCCTGTCCTGTACCTTATAAACATATAAGCAGTGTTATTCAATCAAAATACCTTTGTTTCATTCTTTGTAGTTATGAATTGTAGAATATGGGAATAACAATGAGGGAAGGGGAAGATGATGTCAAAGGATGCAATGCTTTTTAAGTCATTTTGCCATGGAGTCCTTAACTTTTTTAGTATACTAACTGTATGATACTTGTGAAACTAGCTTATACAGCATTGCGTTAAACTCAATTTACATTATAAAAGCTACCATGCAGAATTACAAGATGTCCTTATTTATATTTTCATGTATTTTTATTTCTCAGTATCTTAAAAAAAATGCAAAATGCAAAAAAAATCTTAAAAAAAAGTGAATTCAGTTGAAAATCAATTTTGGCTTTTAATTTTTGAATTCTGATTTCTAATCACAGTTACCATTGGGAAGGTTCTTGCAGTCAGGAACAGCTTGATTTCTTTTCTGATGATTGTTTTCATGTTGCCATGACCTTGTAGGAGCAAATCTGCTTTCATTTAAAGGGGTGGGAGGAGTTCCTTTTAATCTAAAAACTTCAGAAAATCTTCATATAAATGTATGTATCCTGGGCAAGAATGGTTAACAATGACAACAGCAACAAAGATGTTTTGGTTTCCCTTATTCTCCCTTTTGCTACACCCTTCATCACTCCCAGAATAAAACCACACAATCCAACAAGTTTGAAATATGAGAATAAAATTTTGTAGATTATTTTAGATAGTCACAACACTTAGCCAGTGATGTGCATTTGTTCAATAACTTGCAATCAGAGAAATAATTTATTTTTCTAAGATTAGTTTGATTTCTTAGCTGTATAATATGGGTTTGCATTAAATGAAGTATAACACTTTCAGATTCATACAGCTCTGAGAAGTTAAAATAGTGCCAGGTATAAATAGAAGTCTACCATCCTAAGTTTTCTTTTGCATTTCACTCATTCTTTTGATGTGAAAAGCTGTTACAATTCATTATCCTGGCAGATAGCATACTCTAAGGATGAAACAAGTTGTGATTTGAGGTGGACTAAATCAGATGGAAATATTTTACTACAGTAAAGCTGCAAGGAGCGAAAAAAGAGTAATTCTGCTATTTAAAAGTTATTGCCAAAAACAATAACATTTATGGAGTCATCATGCCTTTGATTTAGCAAAGCACAGAACTGAGGCTTTAAGTCTGAGATACCGCCGCAAGATTTAACAAAGATAAATGATACTTTGGATGAGAAGAGGCGTTTCTTATTACTTCACACATCAGCAGCCTAAACTTTTTCCGCTTACTTTGGTTTACTAATTTTAAAGATGATGGCACTTAGGGGCCACAGTTCTCACAGCTCTAGGTATGTTTGCTGAATTCTGTAGACCTGGAGGATTTCAAACAAAAAGACAGTTAATTCATATTGTTTGCATAAAAAACCCCAAACTGTTTTGAGAATGGCAGATGAATGGTGCCAGTGCTGTGCCCTTATGTTCTTAGTGTAAAGTGCAAACACAATCTTTTAAATATTTGCAGTACATACAGCTAAATGAATTAGCATTACAGTGCTAGATTATTTTTTCTAGAATCCAGGAAAAGGTCAGAAGAATTCTTCCTATTGTACTACTTGGTCTTTAATGAATAGATATCTTGTTCCTTTGAGGATCTTGCCTGAGGCTTCATGAATGGAAATAGGATGCACCATTTACTGTCTGACATAAATATGAAATACTTAACATTTAATTTGTATTAATTGATCCTATGCCAAGAATAAGAAAAAGTCACACTCTTCCTTGAGAGAACTGAGAATGCTCAGTGTGCTTTGAATTTGACCTGCATCTTTATATTTAGAAAAGGCTTATAACTGTGGGAACAAAAATACTATTTTTTTTGGTGGCTCTAAGATGCTGCTGACTTTTTATTGCTGTCTGTTACATTACACAGAAAGTCAATGAAGAAGTTATTCAATTACATTCTCCATCATAATAGTCCTGTCCCACTGCATTGCTTTTTACTTTTATTCATTTTTGGTTGTGAATTCAGACTTGGATGAGGTTTAAACCTTTCAGGGAACTTTTTCTTTTGTATTCTGGACAGGTATAATCTGAAGTTCTGAACTGCACGCATGCAAGCCACACTTGTTTGGGATGCTAGTACCTCAGCAGATATTGTGCAGGTTGTCAGAGGAGCAAGAGGAGGAAAGACCTTGTAATACGATGAGTACTGCTTCTGTGGTGGATTTTTGCACTGGAACAATGAGGGCTCTTAAAGCATCAGAAACAAAATGTGACCTGGGTTTTTTGATTTATTTATTTTAGTCTTGAAAACTACTGTCTCCTTTAATCTACATTCCCAAGAATGAAAAATCTATTGTTCAAGTTTTTTCAGGAAGGAGAAATCCAGTCCTGTTTTCACCTAGGAAGACATTCACCTAAGTAATAGTGTGGCAATGATGCAATTGACTGAAAACACCGTCTTGCAAGCAGACAATAAAGACACCATTCCACTGTTAAATATAATGGAAGCTATGTGGAGGAATAAGTGATAGAGTTGGGATGTAAAGATGATTGCCTAGAGACCTGGGGAGTTACTAAACAAGAGTAAATTTTTACTAGAATTACCACTAAATCCATGATCGGTGCTTCCACAACTAATTATAAATATGTAATGGCAGAAATTTTAATACCTTTTACCTCTAAAGAAAACAGTCGCTGCCAGCGAGTAGCATTTCTTCAGAGAAGTCTGGGTAATAAATGGAAGCTGCTAGCTGTGAAACAAACAAAAGTTCCTTTTTTGTGTGTGGTGGGGTTTTTTGGTGTGGGGGGTTTTGTTTGTTTGTTTGTTTGTTGGTTGTTTTTTTTTTTTCTCCCTGTGAGAATGGAAAAGCTGCTTTGTCACTCCTCTTCTTATGTTAACAGAGGGGTTATGTATTTTTCCCACACTGTCTTTGCTGTGTAGCATTAAGGCTGTGTTCTAGAGGAATATGCTAGCTATTCAGTAAGTGGAAAAAAACCATGGAAACAATTTTAGGAGGAAAAACTTCCCCTCTAGAGGATGCCTAACAGTCACCCTTACTGACAGAAACGAGCATGTCACAGCATAAATACCCCTGTTGACTCTATCAGAACCCCTTGCAGAGCAATGTCTTCCTGTTCTTTGCAAGAACAGACACTTGGCCCCAAGGATTATATACACAACTTGCTCTCATGACTGTGTACCAGGGTTTGTACATATGTTCTCTGTATGCCAACACAGAAGTGATGGATGAAAAAATGGTGTGAAATGCTCAGATTAAAAGAAGAGAAGATTTTCTGGTACCTGCAGTCTGTCAAAAGAGAAATGCTTTTCCAGAAACCAGGAGGATTTTGGTCAGATCTTTCTTGCCAGACAGGATTCTGAACCTTACTTCTGTGTTCTCATGATGGTTTGTCTGCCTGGGTCCATGATACTGGATCCTATGATTTATAGGCTTCATGTCTCTGCGTTAAAGCAGATTATGTACAAGCTGGGACTTTACTTTTTCTCAGATAGTTTAAATCTTATTTTCTTTCTTCTGAATGAGAATCCAAGCAAGTTTTAAAATGGCAAAACTGTATTGGGAAATGAACTTTATACTGCATGGTCCTGGTAGTAGCTTCTGGGAGACTGATTTTTCTTTTCTGATTCTTTATACTTCTTCACTGTGATATCTGGTTGCACCTTCTTTCTACTATTCTTTCCACTGGTGCTGGAAAGCTGCATCTGCCCCTCAGCCATGCATATGCCATGACCATGCCCAAATATGGAGTCACTGTGTTTGGTCAGAGATGGTTTGAACCGCATGGCCCATGGGAGAACCCAGACGGGATTGTGTTTCAGAGGCTTCAGTTCTCTGCTGAAGGTGTTTTGTAGGAATATTCTTGATATAGTGTGCTGATGGGAACAAACTTGTCCTATTTCCCAGGTGAGAAGGATGGGAGGGACAGAGGGCTTCATGCAGCAGCCTGTTCAGCCCCCAACCTGTCCTAAGGGGAGGACTGGGATAAGCCGTCTTGCCATTCCAGGTGCTGCAAGTTTTGTAAGGACTGCTCCTCAGTAGCTAGGGAATATTTTTGATTTTTTTTTTTTTTTTTTAGGACAGAGGGCTTCATGCAGCAGCCTGTTGCTGTGGGTCCCAAAGGGAAGGGGAGGACTGGGATAAGCCGTCTTGCCATTCCAGGTGCTGCAAGTTTTGTAAGGACTGCTCCTCAGTAGCTAGGGAATATTTTTGATTTTTTTTTTTTTTTTTTAAAATTCTTCCCTTCCCCCCACTCCTGCCTTATATGGTTATGAAAAGGCCATGTATAATCTGGCACTGTGTTAAGAATACCTTTGGTCTAGAATAAATTGTGGGGCTCCTGCTGTGTTTTGAATGGAGTCATGTTTTCAGCTGAGATACCTTTAGAGCAGATACCACTTCGCCAGTTTAGACCCCGATGCTGTTACCCTTAACTCCAAATGAAAGGAGTAGGACCTAATGAAATCAATTGGTGTTTATTATATTGTTAAAATTTATGGCATACTGTATTTTTAACTCATAGTGAAAAAAAGATGAACAGTGGTTGCATACCAATATGTATGTATTTCCCTTTGAACACTCTATTTGCCTCTTTTTCTTGACATCTGGGGGTGGTGGGGAAAGATTTTGAGCATGAGTTGCTTACAGTACATGAATGAGTTCAGCCTGTTGGCAAGATTCTCAAATGTCTCTGAGGTGGTCTTAGCAAGTTCTTAAAATGAAAAAGAGCTTCAGGATACCAGATCCTGCTTATTAATCAAACTGCGAATGCTGCTGCCATCCATGGATATTTCAGCGCTGGTAGTAATGTGATGGCCTTTACTGACAGATGGAAATGTGAAGTAAAACATAACAAAGGCAGAACAAAATTGTATCTGGAAGCAACTGGAAAATGTGTAAATTGGTGTTTGAGCAGAATGGCTCCCTAACAGAGAATAACGGAGCCGTATGATGGCATTGCATTACAGTTCAGGATTATCATTAAGACATTTCTGTATTTCTCCATGGTGATAGATGAGTCTACTGATGATAGTACTTCTGCAGCCCAAGTCTCTGTTGTATAAAAACAGTGTTGGAATTTCAAAAAGCTGTGGTACTGGTTTTAATTCAAAGCCAACAGCTGTTTTTGTTTTCCAAGCATCTATTTATATAGGTGTAATCTTTAGCCTTACTTGTATTACCTTTCAGATATTTTAACTTAAATCAGATTTTGTCTGAATAATTTCAATCTTAAAAAATTCAACAATGAAAATGTCCTGTGTATTTTGCAAAAATGTTTCTTGCATCTCAAAGTTTTGATACAGCGTTATTTTCTGACTCAAAATGATTTTTTCTTCAGAAATAATTTTAGAATTTTATTTAAAAAGTAACAGTTACAGGAGCTTAAAAAGAAAAAATGTTTGCCATTCCTTGAAAAAATAATATCAAAACCCAACTAACTTAAGTGAGACATGAAAGTGTTTTCATATCAGGGCTTTTGACACTGCTAGAGAATTGAAAATATATTCTTTCATTATCCCTGATCTTTAATAAATAGGTTTTTTTAGAATGAATAGTGACATAGTATAAGACTTTCATGACCCCCAAGGCACCAAATGAATTAATAAACTTTGATGTTGATATACCATATACTAGAGGCTCGGGGAGAGGAGAAAAACATAGGCAATACTGGTCATGTTCCAGCTGTCACTCCTGGAATAACTTTTACCTTATTGCAAAACACACAACTAGTACTTTGGTAGTTTTTACAAAAATCAAAGGTGAATGAAGTGAGTAGATTTAGGGTATAGCTAGGAAGGATGCATTTCAGTTCTGAGCTATGGCTCATAATTGAGAAAATATTTCCTGGAAGCTTTTTTCCACTCCTTCAGATTTTTATTTTTTTATCCTTAGCATTAAATTTCAGCTGCTAGTGGGAGGAAAAGTATAGCTGTGTTGCTTTTGTCTCTGTTTTACCATTTTGAATAGAGGTGGTAATTATTCATAAGCAGGTTAAGCAGTGACCTTACTTACTTGCTGGTTTAAAAGCCGACACACAGTGGATAGAGGAGAGATTCTTTCCTGACTGGATTTTGTCTTGAGAGGATTAGGAAGCATCTGCCTGTATTTCAGACGTTTTGGAGGCTTTGAAGAAGGCCACTGGCCTCTTGGAACAGGTCTATGGCTGGACTTAGCTGAGGATGCAGGTGGTGCTCAGCTAGAGCTGGCAGCTCTTGCACTGACCTCAGTTTCTCATACCCCCGGTTTCCAATGCTTGTAATTGCCCATTGAATGTGAATTAAGACTTTTATGAAAGGCTTGCTGCTTGAACAAGCCCCCCTGGGAAGTATGTCTTATCTGCTTTGATGCTAGAGCCAATGAAGTTGCTGCACACAGTGTGTTTGGTGTACAGGCAGGGATTTACCCCAGGGAAGCTAATGGGGCTTTATCCTCCACTTTAGCACTGCCTGGTATCCCTTATCCTCTCTGTAGTTTGGCCTCTTCTCCAGCTGATGTTGTCAACAATGTGGTGGTACAGTCATTCTTCAGAGTGCAATCTTCTTGGCAGAAGCTCTGTAGCTTTCCAACGTCTAATATTTCTGCCTGACTTTCAGCTATATTAGGCAGTATAGAAACAGAAACAAGCAATCTGACATATGAGGACTGGTCTGTGTATGTGTTTTTCCCAAAGCGCTCCAAACTAGACTAGAAAATTTCCCTAGGTAGTAAAAGTGAACTATATTTTGCAAGCCACCAGCCTCTGTAAAAGCACCCACCTCAGTGGCGTGAAGCTGACAAAATGTGTTCTCAGAGCTACTAAAGAGTCGATAAACAAATTATGTAAAAGAACATACCCAGAATGGAAGAGCCTTAGTTTGACCAAGAATTGTGTAAAATGTCTTGGATTTATGAATTTACTGTTACATAAAAAGATTCCTGTATGCAGAGTAACAGCACACTAGCCAATGCACCATAAGGTCTTGCTGTAGTTTATGTTAAGTTCATTCAGCTGCTGGCTAGGAAGGGTCCCAATTTCAAGAGTATGCATATGTTAAATGAAGAATTTGGCTTTTTAAAAAAAGAATTAAAAAAAAAAAAAAAAGAGCTGAATTCCATGTGGGCATGTCCTAAGTGTGTGATGGTCAGAATTTAATTTTTTTTAAAAAACGACCCCTGCTATATATAACAGTAGCGGAAACTTAGGTGAACTTTTGGGGGTCATCTTTAAGTATTTTGCAGTTAATAATTTTGTAGCAATTCATAGTACTGCTTTTGGCTACAAAGTAATGAATTCAGCAATACAAGGAAGATGTCACTAGTCTCAATTTCCTTGAAACGCTGGGTTTTAGTCCATTTTCCCAATTTCTGTATTACTTCAGTTTTTAGAAGTGAAAGGGATTTACTTAGAACTGCATACTTTATTCTTTCCCAAATACTGCCTTGCAGTCCGTAAAGGTCTGTTTCAAGCAGGTAGCAAAGATGATTTCATCTAGCAAACTGTTTATATACCTGATTCATCTTTCAGGCCCACAGAGTATTGCTGAGATGATGCATTCAGCTTGTCAAAGCTATCGAAGGGCATCTGCCTCTCTGATGGCTAAATAGCTTTTCCATCAACTTACACGAACCATCTTGAGATAATCTCCCTGAAAAAAATGCTGTAATCTTCGTTCTCTTGGGGGCTATGAGATTTCCTGTAATAGCGTCAAATTTAGGGTAAGCTATCTGAGATAATCTCAAATAAGGAGTTCAGGCTTTCAAATACACTTGTAGATCTCTGGGAGTGATTGGTAAATGTATACAAGGATACTGTCACATCTTGATTTGAAACTGAGAAATCACAGTTAAGCTGAGAACAGTTGCCTATGGTTTTGCCTTTCCCTTTGGTATCAGGTTTATGAAGTGTGACAGGACTGCTGGGGAAAATTTGAAATTATATACCTTTTCTAAATTCCATTTGCCCTAATTTGTGGGGCATAACCTCCAACAAATAGGTGCTTTGGGGATCAAGAATACCTACGAAACTTCATTTAAGTAAGGTAAAATTCACTTCCTTTAATGGCTGTTAACTCATTTCTTACAGAGATGCCTGACCTGACCTATCATAGTACTTAACTCTAAAGACATTTCGCATGGCAGATTATTAGTTTATCAAAAATTTCTTAGTGGCATTAACTTTAATCTTAGCTGAGAATCTCTCCCTGGCGTATTGTTTCATATTTTTGATTTTAGCTCTCTAATAATACTGGTAAGTAAAGTTACAATCCTAGTCAAATATGTCTTTTATATTCAATGTGTACATTCAGTAATAAAAAAGTCTTTGTTGCCTCTGTCTGCCTTGATGAGTAAAGTGTCCATATTCAGGAAGACCTTTTATCTGGGCACGTGCTGAATTTTAACTGCATTGTGCTTTTTTAAGCCAAGGTTAAATGCCTTCAAATACACACAAATGATTATAGCTACATTTCCAGCATGGATTATTGTTTTTAGAATTTATTTTCATAACAGCTTCGTAATGAATACTGATTGATATAGTTATGCTAAAATAACCAAACAGCTGGAAACCTCACCAGTCGATAATGCTGCTTATTTTTATTGGTTGTTTCAAACTCATTTCTTTGTGTATCTTTTCTAACAATGCTTTGTGTTGTGATTTTTTTGGGTACAATTCAGACTTTTGCATAATAATATACAAGTGTAGTTTTTCTCAGATGTTAAGGTACTAGTTGAACAGGACTTGTAGATAGGAAAAAATATTTAAAAAAAACTGTGAAAATTACATAAATTAGGGGAAAAAAATTATTTAAGGCCATATTTTGGTGACTCAAGACCTTACTGACCTAGAATTGTATATGCTCTTAATATAGAATTGAAGATGAATATACTTTTAATCTTTGAATTGTTTGTCTGAATGCTCTGTATTCATCCTTCTGCAAAATACGAAAACATCCATTTATTTCTATTCCAACTAGCAGCACAAAATGGAAAGTAGTCAATAAAGAAATACTAGAAAGGAAACACAGAATGAACTATGATATTAGTCGCCTCTTTTATAATTACAATAGATGATATATAGCTCTTATGGAGAACTTTGCAGTGTTGGCTGGAAATGGAATGCCATCGTTCATCCCTGAATGCAATATGTAAGAGTCCTTTGGTAGCACAGTATTTGCTAGTTTAGATTATTTAGGGAAGAGGTTATATTCTGTAGCTGATGAATCTTGTGTGGAATAGTAGGACATGAGCGTAACTGCACTGGAAGTTGCATGCTGCTCAGCGAGTCTGAGCTGATTTCTGCAATTCAGCTGTTCTTGTCTTTGAGATCTCATTGCCATGTGTAAGGCATTGTTTTCCAAATCTCCCTGTTAATGGGAGTTGAAGTCTGTGATGGGTGTTTTTCCTTGTATTTGTAGTTCTTTGAAGATCAGCAATGGTCACAGACCACAGTTTAAATAACTTGTATTGCATTACTCCCCTCACTCTGGGGCAAGTTTTAATTAAACCATTGCTGGTAAACATCCCATGAATTTATTTGGTTTCATGGAAACCCATGAAGGACATTCAATATCCTCCAGAGCTCTCCTGTATCAATGTGTGAAGTATCTGTACAGTTAAATCCTTCCCCAACTATGAGTTTGGGTGTGTGGGTGTAAGATTGCAGCAGTGGTTTTCAGTTTTATTCCCTATTACTGAGAGCAGAAAAAGACAGAAATTGACTGTCTTTTTCTTTACAATTATCCTTGAATATAGGAAAGCTGTGTTTGTCTCCTGTGTTAAAGAGAAAACCTGATTCTCGCTGCATTTCCCAAGTTTTCCATTGTTCTCTTCTCTCTGAGTGGTGCCATGCCTCCTGAAGTGCAGCACTCAGAGTGGGATAAAGTATTTGTGGCTTTGCTAGGTCCAGGAACAGTGAGTGTCCACAAAAGTCCACTACAGTGAGTCTCCTGTGAATTTGGGATATCTGACTTAAATCCTCTGACTGCCACCTGCTCTCTATTTTGCTCTGTACTGCCATATCAAGAACATAGGCTGCTAGCCTAAGATAGCTACCTAGGGAGACCTGAAATGAAGGATGTAAAATATTCTACACTGTATTTCACATCTCTGTAATGGAGTATATTGTATATGTGTCATAAACATCTGTGATTTTTTTTTTTTAAAATATCAGTACTGATCTTTTCTAATAAGCAATAACTATTTGCACAAATAGACTCTTATAGTGAAATCTTTTTCTACTTCAAGTAGAAAGCCATAGAACCAAGGTACTGCTGAACCATATATGACAGATAGCCCAGCTGTTCCTTGGTAAGCAGTTTTTTAATTCCCTCTGCTTAAAATGTTTCACAGCTAATTATAATTATACTTTAAAGATGATTACTTTCAGAGCTTGCCTGATGAGGCCTGCATGGTCTGCAGTAGTTATGACCATCACTTAATCCTGCAGAAAATGGTAGAGCTAGGAGAATGATAATCTAAATATGTACATATGAATCTGTTTGTAAAGCATCTAACAGTTTTCTGATATTGCTACATTTTTAGGCCGGAAAATATTTGGTAAGTAGATCAGTGGCCATCAATAAGGAGAGGATGTCACTTGTGCCTCCGTTAGTAAATGCTCTTTGCTGGCAGTTGGTATTGGGTTATGAACATATTTGAGTGCAACTGCAGACAAATTCCTCCCCACATCATAACTTTGTGGAAAGTTGTTCCACAAAAGCAATAGTGGAGACGGGACCAGAGATTTCAAAACAAATTCCTGATGTCTGTAATATGTACATAATGTATATTATATGTACATAATGTATATTATATGTATATAATATGTACATACTGTACAGATATGTTTTCAGTTTAAAAGTCAGTGGGGGCTCTTGGGGTTCAGTTACACCTTTAAGCAAATCCAGTGGGCTGTCTTTAGCTGATGAATTATTTCTTGAAACTCTCAGATAATCTTTGAGTTGTGCTTCGTAGCTTGAAGTTTTGCAGTTTAAGCTGGCAGCATTTAGGCAGGCTGAACAACAAGTTTGTAAAGACTGAGTTGTTGAAATTGGAATTGCTGGCATATTTGCACATCAAAGGATAAAAATGAGGGCACTTCCAGTAAATAAGTCAAACTTTAGTGTTATTGAATATGCTGGTGAACATTTGATACTAATAATTTCCTAGTTAAAAATAAATTTCTACTTCCCTGTTTTTTCATTATTTTTATTCTTATCATCTGTGAGAACCCAGTGGCAGAGCCTTTTAAACCAGAATATTTACCTCATGAAATCCAACACCAGTCTGGCCTTGCCTTTTGCAAAAGGATTTGAAATTGCTGGCTATAAGTGACACTACTGAGAATCAGTACTCCTCCTAAATTAAGTGACCACAGACCAGTAATACTTTTCTTTCATAATCTTTGCTATCTGTTAAAATGAGGTTATCATTATGTCTGTGGGGCTTGTAGACTTGCAGATTAGAAACGTAAATAGCAATTTAGATTCCCTAAATTAAGTATTATGCTATCACAGTGTTGCTGTGGATTCTCAAAACCCAAAACCTGAATTGATCTTTGTTCCTCTTTTGCTGGACCTGTGTAAGATGCGTGCTGTACCTAGTAGTTATTTCTGTGTGGCTTTATATACAAAGTGAAATAATATGCTTTTCCTGTCTTAGTTGGCATAATACCAACTCTTTTTAATGATACTTTGAAAACAGGAATTAAGGACACTCAGAAGAGTCCTTGGATCCCCAGATTAGATACATAGCCAAAATCAAAACTGGTTAAAAATGCGTATTTTATAATAATGTCACTAGATTTTCTAGTTGGGTTTTCCTTCCGTCAGTGATGTTTCAAGTGACAGCATGTTACTGGCTTGTGTTGGTACTGTTAGAAAACATATGGGCTATGCCATCAATGTTTTTACTGTTTGCAATTTGTTTTTGACAGCACAGTTTATCATTAAGTACCTGGTAATGAACCATTGCAGTCACTCTCCAGTGAAAGGAGTAAATGCAAATATCTCTTCGAGGAAAACAAAATGCATTTTTAGCTTCTCTGAAATCTCTGTTGTCTGTGCAGGGTCCTCTTTCAATCATTCTAAATGTACCATTAAGTAGCACTCAGGGGCAAAACTGGAAGAAGTGATACTGCAAGTGCTCTTGAAAATGTCTCTAATGTTTCAGCACCTGCCATGCTATCATAATAGCTGTGTCTCCACTCAGATGGGTCACTTACCTTTTCATAAGTGTAGACCTTAGTATTTTAAAGAATAAAATTATTCTCCTGGAGTGTCAAAGACGTCACTTTTAGGTACCTTGGAAAATGTAGTATAATTGTGTGGAAAATGCAGATTGAGGGATCCAATAGTCTCATCTCATTAAGACCTGGTTCCTGAAAAATGAAATGATTTGCTTGAAGTAAAGCTTTAATCAGTCTTCAACTTAACAGTTCATCGCATTTATTTTTCAGCAGTGAATTCTTACTTCCTGTGTTGCAGTACACACCACCTGATGCATATCTGAGGGGGGGGAAAAGACTCCAAAATTTTCTACTAGGTAGGATGATGAAGCAAAATGTTGGAAGCAGCAGCAGTTTAATTTTTAGAAGTATCCAGGCACTTCTGTCCCCCACTGTCAGCTATAGTATTTGTTGGCACTCAGTTATTTACGGACTTCATGGCATATTCAGGAGGAAATACACAGCAGGAATGTTCTTGTCTGATGCAAAGACATGTACCAGAATCTTAGCACGCTTTCCACTCAATTTATACCAAAGACAGTTCTTGGCTTCATTAAAGGTACAAAACATGTAATAAAATAAGTTAAATAATGTGGTCCTGGAATTCAGCTTTGTGAATTGCTAAAACAGGAGTTATGTTGGGGGTACCCTTACCAGGTATGTGACGCAAGGTATCTGGAGAATAGCCAAACAGCTTTTCTACAGAAAGATAAATTGAGATGTGGAGAATAGGAAAATAACTTAGTCACTTAGAATGAAGTAATTCCAGGCCCCAAATTTTAAATGGCATTATAAGAACTTCATGCCATGCATCCTTAGAGGCACCAACTAGAAAATTCTAAAGAAATACTGGTATGAGAGGTGTTTTCCTAGTAGCATCAGTAATGGGGTTGTAGTTCTGCCAGAGGAAAGAGCCATAAGATCAGTTCAAAACACTGGTGTGAGTGAAAACCCAAGAAATCTATATTGTTTCTGGGAGAAGGTCTAGAGGGCAAGCAACCAATCCTGTTCTGTACCATGTAAGTTATGATCTTTAGCCACTGTGGAAAATTGGGTCTTAATACAGTTCTACCCATACCTGTCAATTTCGACTAAGCACTTTCAGATGTCACCATTCTCCCCTATGTCACAGAATTGAATTTGACCTTGGCATAGAAATTGTGTATAATTCACTAAACCAACACAGGGCTGGTAAATTGCAACTCAGTATTGATGGACTAAAAATGTACATTGAAGTCTTTGGATTTCAGAGAAACCAGAAGTTACTGCCTCCAGATAGTCCTGAAGTAATGTCACAATGTTGGAAACCATGTAAGAGGAATGGCTAACAAAGACAGGAATAAATCAGATGAACCTACGACAACAAAACAAATAGTTCTATAATAAAAACATGAATTCTCTGTTTGTGAGAAATCACTGTAACACCTCATGCATTCAGGCAGATTTCAGTATTGCAGTCTGTGATCTCCCATCTACACAAACACTTAAGGAACTAGTAAAAGTTATTTCTAATTCTATTTAGAGTTTTTACAATTGATGATTGCTTTTCATGTCCCATCTATAGAAATGCAAGCAAGAATGTGTGTGTACGAAAATATATGAATCTGAAAGTCTAAATACTTTAATAACACTTTGTAGAAATCTTTCTGCTGTGTCTCATTTTCAAGTCTTATAAGACTTTTTCTATAAGTAATTAGGTCTTTCTATGCAGATATTCCTACATACCTTCAGAAAACCCTACCAAAAATTTGAGGCTGCTTGAATGCTCTAATAGCTATATTTTGTGACCCACTATCTAGATCAGCCCTGAGGATCTCGTTTACTCAGCCACGTATAAGGTTCTTGCTTGTGTAGCTGATCTGATTTTTGTAGAATTTCACCAGTGGGAACAATCAATGGATTGGTTGGATCAGGATCAGGGTGACACCAGTGCATGTAAGCACCTAGGGATCTTATATTATGGAAAGTTCTTGGTAGGTAAAGCTCCGATTGTTTTTGCTTTGGTGAGTCTGGCTTTGACCTGATCCAAAGTTTGTTGAAAGTGGAGTTTTTACAGTAACTTCAGGGGATGTTAGATTAGATTATGAAGCACACTTTTCAGCAAAGTATGGACAATTATATGGAGAAAGTGAGCAGGTCTGGCGAATGTGTTAAATATTGAAGTGTCTTCCTTATGTGGCGCTCAAAGGTTTCTTTTCCTTCCATGATTCGCTTTGCGAATGGACCGTGATATGTGCTTTCTGATTAGTGCTACTGAGACAGTTCAAGCAGCTACCACCAAGCAAACTCCTGCAGGTTTCTGCGGGTGTTTACTACTGCTGTAGATACTTAGTGAGCTGGACCTTTCACCTAACTCATTATGCCTGCTGTATTTATCTTGATAGCTTCTCTTCATCACTTCTTAGTCTGTATTCATGCATTCCTTCCAGACATAAAACAATGTTTATTTTGTTCTGGATGAAATCCAAAGCCTTCATTAATAAAAGGGACTCTCTGAAGAGTCACATACATTTATATTTTCAATTCCCAACAGTGGTGAATTACAGTGTTCCCCAATACTGACATGTAAGACTTGATATCTTATTGATATGGGAACAAATACAATCAGAGGAGTTGATGCATATGTTCTTGTCTTCTGTTGCATGAAAAGTACACAAATATAAAGTAGACATACATAAAAAAGTTCATTAGATCTGTTAAACCCAGTTTACAAACACTGGTATCTGAAGTATTTCAGAAAACTATTTTAGAGCAGTTGTTCTATTTGAATTCTATTGAATTTGATTAAATGGAAATTCAGTTGCAGATAAAACAGATACAGCTAAACCACAGTTTCCCAGTAGTCCCAGAGAACAAACATTTAGTTTAGATCAAAACTGAGGTGATACCTGATTCAAAAGTTTTATATTTGAATTACATTTTTTTTAAATTACGGGAGGAAATTTTCTTTCATTCTGTATAATTTAATGAATTAGGGAACACATACCTTTAGTGCAAATACTGCACTTAGGACACAATTCAAATAATTTACTACCTTTGGTTGAAAGTACATATGACTTATTTTGAAATTCTTCCTTTTATTGCAATTAAATAATGAAGGCAGCCAAGTCTGATGAGTGACATAAATAGGCATTGATTAGATTCCTCTCTCAGTCTACTCTTCTCCAGACTAAAAAGATGTAAGTCCCTCAGCCTTTCCTCATAAGAGAGGTGTTCTAGGTCCCTAATCATCTTTGTAGTCCTCTGCTGTACCCTCTCCAGCAGTTCCGTGTCCTTCTTGGAGCGGGGAGCCCAGAACTGGACACAGTACTCCAGATGGGGCCTCACCAGGGCAGAGTCAAGGGGGAGGATGACCTCCCTCGACCTGCTGGCCACACTCTTCTTGATGCACCCCTAGGGTGCTATTGGTTTTCTTGGCCACAGGGGCACGGTGCTGGTTATAGTCATCCTATTGTCCACTGGGACTCCCAAGTCTTTTTTCCTCAGAGCTGTTCTCCAGCAGGTCAGCCCCCAACCTGTCCTGGTGCTTGGGGTTATTTCTCCCCAGGTGCAGCACCCTACCCTTGCCCTTGTTGAATTTCATCAGGTTTGTCTCTGCCCAACTCTCCAGCCTGTCCGGGTCTCGCTGGATGGTGGCATAGCCTTCCAGTGTCTCAGCCCCCCTTCCCAGTTTTGCATCATCACCAAACTTGCTGAGGGTACACTCCATCCCTTTATCCAGGTCATTGATGAATGTGTTGAAGAGAACTGGACCCAGTACTGACCCCTGAGTAACAAGTACAAGTAACAATTACTGACTTGTTACAGACTTCCAACTAGATTCTGTGCCACTAATCACAACCCTCTGAGCTCAGTCTTTCAGCCAGTTTTCAATCCACCTCGCTCTCTGTTCATCTAACCCACACTTCTAAGCTTACTTATGAGGACTTTGTGGGAGACTGTGTCAAAAGCCTTGCTGAAGTCCTTTGGTGATGGAAAACAATCTTTTCTATATGCTTTGCTATGTAGCCCTTCGCAGGGATGGATATGGGAGTGCTTGTTATCTGTTTTTTAATGTAGGTGATGATTGGATTCTTTAGTAGAAATACCTGTTACCATCATTACAGCCCAACTCGTGATCTGTGTGCTTGCTTTCTACTCACTTCCCCCTGCCCCAACATTGAAGGATATAATTTAAGGTTGCGTGAATAGAAAGTTTAATCTGGTAAGGGTGTTCAACAAAACTTTCAGAACTGGCATGGTTTTGTGACGACAAAATAAAAATTCTCTGGGATCTCATGGTTTTGAATATTACTAGGATGATCTTCACTATGGCACCACTTTTACTTTGCTACTCCTGTGGCTATGGTTATGAATTCAGCAGACTGTACAATCTGTTCTTCTCTGCTCAGATTTTGAGCTTCAATTTGCTGTCTTGAGCCTGTTGACAGAAAAAGAAACAACTACTTTTCAGGAGAACTAGGAGACAATTATTTTTTTTTCTGCCACATACACCTTTTTTTTTTTTCTTTCCTGAGGAACTGTTTTCTTATATGTGTTAATGAAGAATACAGTTTTTTAAAAAATAGTGATTCCCTTTATTAGACCTGTTTCCTGCACAGGTTTGAGAGTAACCAGTTGAAGCCAGGATACTAGTAAACAAGGCCATTTTTCCCCCAAATCAATCACTTCATGCTCACAAAACGTGTTGCCTTTAGATTTGTTTCATACAAATTATTTAAATGTTCTATGACATTGCCAAGCCAAGCATTCTGCTTGATGGCAAATCTAAGTTTTGTTGTTTACTTTAAATGGGTCTCATTTCTGTGTGATTTCAGTCAAGTTTCTCTTTCTAATGGTTCTCTAAAGACTTATGTTTCTAAATGCTCTGTCAGTATATCTTCGCAAAATGTCAATTGGAAATTTAAAATTATCAATAATATTGTTATGACATGGTCACAACTCCAACCTTCAAGTGACAACATAAATACCCTTAATACACACCATAATGATTCAACATGGCACTACAATAATTTTTGTATCAACAGTTCTGTGGAACTTTAAGTCATCTAAAACGTCCTTTTGGCAATGTTTATCTAAACTTCTGCTGCAAATTCAGTTCTTTGCATGGGATATGTGTAAAGATATCTCTTCATGCTAGAACAGTAAAACTTCAAACTCCCAAATAAACTTTACAAATGTTAGATTGCATTTGCCCCTCTTCCCCCTTAGTTAGATTTCTTGATGTGCAAAATTCTTCTGGATGTTTACTTGTTATTTACAAACCAGTTCTAATAATAGCACTGTCACCAAGAGAAAAACATGGCTTCTGTGTGACATGTTTGTTTCAGCACACTTTTTAGTTTTGAATATCTCAGGTTTTTTTCAAATGTTGGTATTGCTACAGGTGGCTATTTCACATTGGAACACTTGGTATTCCTGCATTAATGCAGACAGCAAAGAGGCAGCATTAATAATAATTTCTGGGAATAATTATTCTGGTGCTGTGTGGTTTTTTGGTGGTTTTTTTGTTTTGGTTTGGTTTTTTCCCTTGGACAGACACCTTAACAAGTGTATAGGTTTCATGCCTAGTTTTGTCCATAGCTTGAATTCACCCATCTTAGCCAGGCTTTTCCTTTCAACTCAGATAAGTCTTTTTAGTGTTCCTGACTCAGAAAACTACTTGTAAAGTGAAAAGTAGGTCAGAGAGAGACAGAGCCTTTTAAGCCCTGGGCTACGCTAAAGCCTACAGTACTAGTTGATGCACCTGCCGTGCTTGGATCTGCTTGGATCAGCTTGGAAAAGGAGCTTCTTTTGACAGAACGAAAATGCAGGTCACATTAATCTTAAAAGACAGGGGAACCTGACATGGTAAAAAAATCAGCATTTTCAAGAATACTCCCAAGAGAAAGCATTGGGGTTACAGTCTACACTTAGGAAAAGGTGCATTGAAAAGTTGTACATAGTTAATATTATTGAAAATGTTGATAAAGTGGTGTGTTGGAAGGGTGGAAACTTGAGCAGCTGATAGAACACTGGAGTTCCTACTATTTTTTTCTAAATTAACAGCTTAAAGCTATTAATTGAAGGAATTGTCCTTTTTCCCCAAAATATTTTTTTGGCAGTGATAAACTAATGATCCTCAAAATGAGTCAAATATAAGGGTACAGTCAGTGAGAGGCAAAAAAAGTGGGGAAAAGACATAAATCTTCATGGAGAAGTGAGAGTTGAAAAGCAATGATACTCCCCTTCCTCCTGCATCTTAGCTAAAAATCTATAAATTCATTTCCTAAGATTGTTTGAAACAAATTCTTTTCCATGCTCCCTTATTCCTGCTCAAAATTTTGTATTTCACTTTTAACTGGAGCCACCTCTAATAGTACTTGATTCCCATAGTAAGCTAATACAGCTCATGACAATGTGACAACATTATCTTGTTGGGGTGGCATGTTTGATCAGTTTACTCTGTCAGCAGAAAAACACCAGAGCACCAAAGCACCAAAGGGCAAAAGTGTGGGAGAAGAGGAAAAAAAATAATCACATGCCTTGGAGTAGGGAAGAGGAAGGTAGTAAGTTTTATATGTGTAAGAAGAAACTTCAGTGATTCTGTGTGCTTGAGTTTTTTGGTTTGTTTGGTTTGGTTTTTGTTTATTTTTACAATGGTGCACTTACAATTTTTTCTATTTAACCAGGATGACACTAGGTGCAAGGGAGTAATTTATCTTCTTCAGTGTCTTGAGTTGGAGTAGAGCTGGGCTTCTGAGGGAAGATACCAGTTCCATTTGGGAAATTATTTTTTCCTTTTCATTGTCAGATCAGACTGGGGTTGTGGTTTTGTTGGGATTTTTGGTTTGTTTTCTTTGTTTTCCTCTGTTCTCTTAGCACTTTAGAGATCTGACAGAGGCGGCTGTTAAAATGTGTAGAATCTGAACCACTACAAGTACAGTAATGTTTGCTGCAAAACAGAGTCCACTGTCCTGACACTGACAGACTCTGAGCTAGATTACAGGAAGATGCTACACTAGGTAAGTGATTTGTATTGCAAGTGCTTGTTACAGTTAAAGATGCTTCCTCAGTGGTTTCCTCTCATAAACTATTATTTCTTAATCTTAGTGATGTACTGTGAGTATTGTTGGAGCTAGGGCGAAAGACGATGGAGGGATGGAGCAGGGACAGCAGGTCAACCAAGCTGGTAGAGGTGGTATGTTGCATGGGCTACTGCAACACAGTTTCACGAGGGGGTTCTGTAAGTTGTTGTATGTGAAGCCTGCGTCAGCCATGTTTTTAATGAGTGACTCGTCAGTCATGATACTTTTCAGTATGTTAGCATTGTATCTCTTACCAGAAAGTTTTCTGATAGCAAGTAGGCCAACGCGAACCTGATAAGGATGGAGCAATGACAATAAATTGAAAATTAATTCCCAGTAAAGTGTGCAATGGTGTCAGAGATGAGGATGAAATATAAGAACTCCACACAGACAGGTGTGTGGTTCCTATTAATTCAGTCCCTTACTATTTTTTCTGAAAATGTAGGATTATTTTTTTTTTTCCTTCTCTGAAGCATTTATTGCAAATGAAAAGTGTATCAAACCTGCCTGGAAAAGCTGTCGCTGTCTCTCAATTTGAAATACAGCTTACTCGTCTTATATCAAACACAACCATCTTCCTGTTTCATTGTCAACTGCCTGATACTTCTGTTCCTACCATTCTCCAGTCCCCTGGCATACCAAGTTATCTTTGTTTTGATGAACAAGCATGGTGACCGGGGCGTGACTGTGCCACCTTCAGTTCCTGGAGTTTCCAGATGACAGTCCTGTGAGTGATAGAGCAAACTGATCAGCTTTAAAGGACAGTTCTCTGACAATACACAAAGGTCACTTCCTTCTCAGCCTAGAACATGCTGGGAGCTAGAATGCGGGCAGAATTAATGCCAGGTTATTAAAAAAGAATGGGTGTGGAAAGGTGAAAAACAAAGAATGTGTATCATCTTATAAAACAAAGCAATTTGGATCACAGCAGGGCTTGTACTATGATTAAAGTATTTCAGAAGGCTGATAGTACTGCAAAAACTAATTGATATTTTAATTAGACAAAACCAAATGAACTTCAGATATCATCCAGATATGAAAAGTTTTGGGAAGATTTCTTTTATTCTTTACCTTTAACAGATTTCAGAGATGTATGAAATCTGGCAGTTGTCCCTAGGGGGACTTTCTCATTTTCAAGCAATTTTTTTTTTTTTTTTTTTTTTTCCTCTGGTAATCCTGCTTATTTGTCTTGAATATTAAACAAGTGCCTCCTAGGGATTATCACTCAGCAGCCTTGGCTTGGTCAAAACTGTCTAGACCATGACAATGTACTGTATCTATCTTTGCAGGTTTTGTCTGGTTTATTCTTTGTTTTTTTCTGCCTTGTTTTTGCTGTTGCAGTTTTAACACAATACCTCTTTATTCAGGTAGATTGCTTAGGAACAATAAAAAGCCATAGAATTTCCCACTTGTTTGGTTTGTCCCTCTGTTACAATGTTGTCAAATGCAGACAAGTGGCTTTACTCAGAACCTTTAACACAAGACTTCTCAAACATAAAAGAACAGCAGCAAAACGGTGTTCCAAACGAGATCCATTCACTTCTTGTTGTTCCTTCTTATGCCTTCTGACTCTAGTGGTATACCATTTAAAGCTAGGAGTAACTGCCCTCCAGACTAAAAGGGCTAAAGGCTTACCAGGACTAGCTCAAAGTTGAGAATAGGGCTTCTCTAAACATCTGTCCCTTATTGAGTGCTGTGTTTAGTTTGGGTAAGTTTTTAATCATGATGAGTATGTAGTATCTGCTCTAGAAGAATGAAAGTCAGCAGTAAGATGCAAACAAGCACGTTGCAATCTGATTTTGTACCCAGAAAAACTGCTTAGTTCATAATATGTAGCTCTGAATGCATTAGCTTATGTTTTTCAATTAAGTTGAAGCAATGTGTTTGAACAGTGTTTATACTTTCCAGTACAGTTTCCAGAATGACACTATACAAAGAGTTTCCTTTCCCTTTTGCCTTTGATAGAGGAAAGAAAAAAAAAAAAAGGTAAAATATATACTTCTTCACAGACCTTCAATTCTGCTTGAAGGGATAAAGGTTGCTCTTCTTTTCCAGTCCTTTTAGTCATCAAATGCACTCTTTTATTTGCACTATTTGGTAAGTGGCTCCCCTTTTGAGCTCTAACAGTTTTGTAGGGATATCAGATGGAAAAATGTATACTGAAAAAGGATTAGAACAGTAATAACCAGATCTTGATTTTGATGTAGCAATGTGAGATTTGATGTTACTGCGTGGTGCATGAAACACTTCAGCTATGGTCTTCGGCAGGGAATTTTTAAAGAAAAAATAGCCCTGTGATTTCTCACCAGGGAAATAACATCATTTTCTGTGCATTGATGGTGCCTTTCTTCATGTAGAATGTGGTTGTAATTCCAAGGATACTGAATATGCGCTTTTGGAAGAGGAAAATGTTAAGGATTACCTTGGAAGCTGTATATACTGATGTTGGGATGTGCCTGCACAAGTAGTCTTACAGGAAATGCATAGGTAAATGCTAATTAAGAAAAGAAAAAGTGATCACAGGCATGTAAGTGAATTCTTGTCTGCTCTCCAGAACATAGTAAATAATGGTATTCAGTGTATGTTGTGAGATTTTATGGTTGCCTGGCAGAGCTAATTTCTCTTAAGAGAATTGTCTACTCACTTATGTAGCCAAGGAGGTTTATATTTATATTATATTTATTATTATATTATTATATTATATTTATTATTATTATTTATTATAATAATAATTATTATGTCTATTCATTTATATTTATATTATATTTAATGTGTTGCTGAAGTAGACAATGAAAATAGCAGCCTGTAGGGGAAAAAAAAAAAAAGAAGGCTGGAAAAGGTTTTTAGGAGAAATGAACAGTCACGAGAAAGCAAATACAGAGAAAAAAATTATTTGAAAGTCAATTCTAGTACCTTACTGAGATGTAATTTCTAATACTGTTGTTAAAGTAGAATTTTAAATTGCATTTTTATAAGGTACTTAGTTTACTCTGTTCCTCTCTGTCCTGCAATGAATAGATTATTTTTTATTATTTTAAAGCAAAGTGTTTGACAAAGGATAGCTGTACTGTGCATGCAGGTTTTTTAAGGACTTGAATAAGAGATCACTATCTAATTAATTTCCTGCTCTGTGATTGGATGTTTTTTTCTTTTCAGTTATTAGTATTCTGTTGTCTAAGCAGACGTTATTCAAAACTACAATATTCCTCTAAGATGTTACTTCCAGTTACCATTTATATACTAAATATACAATATTAATTTGGAGACTGAGGTGCAGTAAGATACCGTTACCACATGTACTTTGTTGTATTTTGTACAAATATCGTCCCAACTTGTTCTCATTAGGGATGCACAAACTATGTGGTAGTGAATATTCACAATTCTGTCAATTTTTAAAGCTTTTAAGTACTTGATGAGTTTGTGGTTGGTTTTTGTTTGGTTTTCCTCGAGGAAGAAAAATTTAACAACCACTCTCATTGACGGCTGTTTCTCAGAATAGCTGCTGTGTTTGTCAGCAGCACTGAGAATTGGAGCTTTATTGCCTCTGTGTGTCTTAGATCTCAGAGGCATTGGACTAACTTTCTTGTTTTGGACTCTCACTTCAAAATTACACAAAAGGCACTCATCTGTCCTTATTCTGTTATGTTATTGTAGCTACAAGCCTTGAGATCAGTTTCCCCTGAATGTATATTACCTCAATAGTTACACATTTACATCCAAGGAATAATTGATCTATACCCGTCCAATTTGCAGGTTTAATTGGGTCACATTACATTTTTCCTTCATTCACTTTATGTGTATTCTAGTTCTTAGACATTAGGTTCCTTCTGAATTCTCTTTTGAGCGAATATGTGATGGCTGAATGAGTGTGTTTAACGGCTATGCTTAAGGGCTCAAACTGTTTTGCACTATACTTGACTATACTTAAAGTGTTAAGAAGTGAAGCTCTAATACCATTGTACAGTTAGGAAGGATATTATCGCTTTAATATACAGCTGTTTTTGTGGTAATATCATAATCATGTTCATAACATGATTAAACAAATACATCTTCATCCTTTGTCTACATACACTCTCTATTTTATTTTTCCTTCTTGTAAAATTATTTGCAAGCAGCTCTGTTTCAGGCCACTCTGTTGGCAAAATTACACGACTCAATATCGTGTACTCATCATTGTTGAATTCTCTTAGCCAATATTAGACCTACTTTGGAGGTTTAGATGAAGCAGACACTCTGCATCCAAGCAATGTACTGCCAGATCTTTAGTAACATATATTTTTATGCTAAATGAGGTTAATTAATTTTTATCTTAATTGGTGTATTTTTAGTGTTAATATTCTTATCTATACTAAGCATTACAAACAATCCTGCATGGGGATGAAAATTAGAAAGATTTAAAAATTTTATTTGCACTGTATGCTTAGAACCAAATGACTAACAATTAAGCCAGGCTGCTTGATAAACACATGGAAATTCTCATTATTCACAAGGAAGCAAATCACTTTGAACTTTTTCTAGTAACTCAAGTGTGTTACATTGGCTAAGCTGGCTTTTCACTGCCTTTGTGGTTGTTAATGAACTTTCCATAGTAGATAGAAACTTAAGAACCTCCACTTTCTTAATTTCCTTTTTTATATTTATTTATTTGAATATTTCCACCAAAATTAAACTTTCTAGCTTTTTGGATAACAGAAAGCTAACAATATTTCCTTTCCACCTAGCATAGGGGTTTTTCAAATTCCTGTTATGTGTGCTTTGCTGACTGAAAGATGATGCATCCCAGATACCTCCTGTTGCACTCTTACTCATTGTGTTTAGGTTAACAACCTGTCTTGCATTAGCAGAGCTGGGGGCAGGATGACAGCCAGGCAGTGCTGAGAGAAGTTACTCACTTCTAGTAACTGAATCTCATATTGTTGGAGAAATGGTTCAAGTTTTCAGGCACGTAAGCTTCTAAGCCAACAGGAATGTGAGAACAGTTATTTGCTGTACTGAAAGAAAACAATAAACTCGAAACATCGAACTTTCGTATTTTGCAAGTAGTACCTGTCATGGTGTAAAAGTAACGTGAAAACTTCAGAATTACCTGGCAGTGTCTCAGATGTTATTAGTCTACTTTTATATGAAAGATCAGTTACGTCATTTGTTGCTGTCTGAAAAAGCCCTGGGACAACTTTTTTTTTTTTTAAAAAAAAAAAGCAAAACTCAAGCAAACCTGAAAATCTCTAAAAGGAACTAAGGAAAAAGTCTATAAAGGAATAAAATTGGTAACAATGCACACTTAGTGGATTTTCCATTCACCAGTCAAACCAGAAGTGAAAAAAAGATACACAGTACCTTACCCTTAAACAAGAAGATATACTCAGAAGGCTGGGAAAATTGTATAAGGTCACTATCTGCAGCCATGGAGATTAGCTACTGTACAGTGTAAACTTGAATTGGTAATATCTTAATTTATAACACAAATATGATGCAAAAACCACCCTAAGCAGTACGTCAGGTACTTAAAAAGCCTTAAATTACATCTGAAAGCATGGAATGGTTCGTGCTTGCAGCTGTTACATTATTTTAGTAATAAAACCTATGTGTTTATTCTGAATTAAGGCTCAATTACAGATGGAAAGCCCACTGTGGCATTTTATGGCCATGGTGTGAAAGTTATACCCTCTTGCAGCCACATTTTTCAGTTATAAAGCCATGGCACTGAGGCTTCCAACTCTTAAAATTTACTGTGGAATCTTCCTCTGTACACTTCATATAGAAATGAAAGCAAAGAAAGCACATAAATGATTTGGCTGCCAGATTTTTCCATAGAAAGACCATGTTCTTGGGAATCAAATCTAGGAGATTGTTACAGAGAGTAAACAAACTAAATTAGCAATTCATTTTGACTTCAGTTATTAATGAGCTTTCATTGTTTATAAACACCTGTGTATGAGATAACGAGAGAAATAGTTGAGGTGTCCAAATATCTGAAGATCCATTACAGTTTTGCAGCTCCTTGACGGTGTTCATCTTTTTATTTCTTCAGGCCTGTCAAGCAGTTTCTGGGAAGCTGATGTTAAGTGAGATGTGGTCTGCCATGCTCCTCTAGAAAGAGAATTGGCTCTGACCTCCTTGACAGTGATACCTTAAAAAAATAAAAGAACAAACAACCAAAACTGAAATAAAAACCAAAAGAGTTGAGTATTAAAAACAATGCCTCAACATTGTACTTGTCCTGGTGTTAAAGAAAGTAAATCCAATACTTGTATAACTTCTACCAATAAGATCAGGTGAATTCCCCTTTCTAAAGAATATTTATAACACCTTGTTTCTCTGTCCAGATGATTTTCTTGCTACTTGGTAGCATTAACACTGGATTAAATATAACCTTGTTTTAAACAAAATAAGTTCTGTGTTGAAGAATCAAAAAGTACCTTATTGGTTTGGGTAGTAAACATGTTATTAGAAATTTTATAGCAACTAACTTTTTTTCCATGTCACAAATACTGTGAGTATACACACAGGTTTTTATCTCATCTCCTAATACACTTCACAAAAACATTGTTTACCTTAGAACTCATAAACTTTTACAGGCATCCACAATTTCTAGCCTGTAATCAGAGGCATTTCATCTTCAACTGGTGGAGTGGGAATATATCTCTAGACTCCTTGAATCATCAAATGGTGCTTTCTGTCATTTCTCTTTCTTTTTTTTTTTTTTTTTTTAACAACAGTTTCCACACTGACAATACTACATCGATATCTTTAACAGAGAAACAAAAACCTGGCTATCTTCATTTTCACTCCTTGCTCAGTTGCTCTCGTTTTTTAATGCGGAAACTTCTATAAATGTGTGAAGAGGTAATTATGAAGCACACTCTGATATCTTAAGTATTATTTTATTTAGCAGTCTAATCTTTCACACAGTTTTAGCTCTTGAAATCAAATCTTTTGGTAAGTTTTCAAGTTTTCAATGCACAGTTTCCCTACTGGGATTGCATGCATGCACAAAGCTTTACCTAGTCAGATTGTATGCACACAGACAATTGCAACCAAATGGAAATAACTTCCTTGCTAAATTTACTTGCATAATTGTTTTGCACAGGAAATTGCGTGTGCAAATACCTTGATTAAATTCAAGCTTCTCATGCTAAGTTCTGAAAATCTGTTGCTGAGAAAAAGTAAATTTACATTTAAATGTACTTCTGCTGGAAGTTAAATCCCAATTTAGCCCTGTCAACAAAAATTAAGCTTAAATATACAAAGGAGTAGACTGATAGATTTACAATCAGGTATGATGCATATGACTTTGAATGTGGTGTTAGTTAATGCTGTCTGAATAGGCAGATAATTGTAATTTATAGAGTGAAGCTTTAGGAACCTGAATGATGTTATTTAGAAGTTACTAAATTGAGTTTCCCATGAAGTTTGAGATGAAAAAACTGCCTTTGATTAGTGAGTATATAAGTTAATAGGAGGAAAAAATGAGATGTACATTATCTGTATCAAAAGATCTGAACCCAAGTACTTATGATAGTATCTTTAGAAAACAAGCTAATAAATTAAAAACTGGAGGCTGATGCTAAATGTCAGTTCACCAGGTAAGTGGGCTCCCAAAATTCCACTAGTGTTTTCAGTCTTTCTGCACTATAGAACCATAAAATTTCTACTAAGACTGGGAATAATGAGAGTTGGTTCAGCCTCAGATATTGATTTCAATTAACAGAACAAGCATGATGTGAGCACTGCAATCTCTTCTGCATTGTCCTGTGCAGTGTCATGATCATGTTCTTGGTGACTGCTTCCAGGGTGAGGAATTTGCTCTGTAGGAAAAGCCAGAATATCTCCAGACTTTTTGAGGTTGCAGGCAAAAGTGACGTTGTGATGATGTTTTGGGTTAGTTTTGTTTTGTGTTTTTCTTTCATGTGTCTAAAAGGGTTTTAACAGAGACCACTGAATTAGTTTACTTGGGTACCAGAACACTAGCTCCTGGTAATAACTATTGGTAATAACTTGGGCTGAATTCAAGTGTGTTACAGTTCGTATGAAAGACTCCTTTTACGCTTCTAAAAGGTCAGGCAGGTAAACCTTAATTTCTTTCTTAGTTCCCTGTGATTTGGTTATCAGCCAAAATGAATTTCCCTTTGAAAACATGAAAGGGAAGAAATGTATTTTGATTCATTTTTGTACATTGCTATTAAGAGTGTAAAGATTGTGCCATAATTACAGAAGGGAAAACCAATTATTTTTTCTCTAGTGTTTGATTTATTTTATGTACTACTGTTTTTCTTCCACTTGCATTAGGACCATTTGTGGCAGGTTTTATGTTCTGCTTTGTAAATTTACTTGATATTTCATTCTGAAATAAGCCACTCTGTGTATTTCCATGATAGACAAGTAGCAGCTTGTATGTTGCTATCCCATTTGATTCAGGCAGATCAAAAACATTAAAATGGTAGTTACATTAATGTAAATCAGAAAATAGCAGTATTCTTTTACTTTAAAATAAGCATGTCAATAAAATGATTAAATCCCTTAAAAACAATAAATGCTGAGGATGGGATGATACCTTTTGATGAATGAGAAAATTAGGCAGTTGCAAATAGTATTTGAGATTTTCTAATGTAGTTTATATGCAAATTAATAACACATTTACAGATGAAAAGCACAGGCATTACATGGATAGAGATTGTCAAGATATAATTGGTATAATTAATACTGAATTTTGTTTTATCTTTATTGGACTTGGCAACAAACCAAATGCAAAAATGTTAATGCAGTACCTTTGCCTAGTAACTCCATTCCTGTATTTTGTAAACTGTGAATATTCATGTTTTTTAATTTGAAATTAACTCTTATTACGGCACAAACCGTGTGGTGGTGTTTTTTTTTACCCACTTGAAGAGGTAAGTGACACAGCATGCTCTGAACAGGACAGACTGAATATTACCAACAAATTGATAAATGTCACAGAATCACAGAATATTCATGGTTGGAAGGCACCTTTGAGATCATCGAGTCCAACCACCAAAAAAAACCAAAACAAAAAAAGCCCAAAAAACACACCAACAACCCCAACTCCCATACCACACCCACCCCAGACAGACAAAAACCAATAATCTTGGGCATTAGAGCATGCCCTGAAGTTCCATGTCTACACGTTTCTTAAATACCTCCCGGGATGGTGGCTCCACCAAAATATGTTTGAAGCATCTTGAAGGAAGTGTTCTGAAATGTTCTTTCTGGGCAAAGAATCCCTGTGGATGTCGACTGTGGCCTTATTAAACCCTCAGTGGTACTTGTTGATTCACAGGCATGTTGGATGCCTATCCCGTTACATTGAATGAGTTGTCAAGTGGACAAAGACTCTTGTGTTGATGTCTGAATGCAAGATAATGGATTATTAGTACTGATATTTGTATTTCCTTTTTTGTACAGAAAGAACTGAGGGCGAATCAAACAGTTGACTTAGGAGGTAATGGAGAATTTCTTTAAAATGCTAATGAAATCACTAAGGAAGAGAGCATTAATAGTGGTTTGTGGTGGATGGTTACCTTGTGACTGTGTTACTATTTAACCAATAGGAATTTTGGGCTCTACTAAACTCAATAGAAAAGAAAATTGTTATTTTAGATGACAGAGATGTCAAGATAATGTGCTTGTGGTTGGCAACAGCAAGGAGTGAAATAGAAAGACTAACAATTTATGGAATTGTTAGGAATATGTTATAGAATCATAGGATGGTTCAGGTTGGAAGAAACCTTAAAGATCATTGAGTTCAAACCCCCCGCCATCGGCAGAGACACCTCCCACTAGAGCAGGTTACTCAAAGCCCCATCCAGCCTGGCCTTGAACACTTCCAGAGATGAGGCATCCACGACTTCTCTGGGCAACCTGTTCCAGAGTCTCACCACCCTCATAGTAAAGAATTTCTTCCTATATGGTCTTCTTCATGACCACTGCAGTTTTGGGGTATTTCACTGAAGAGGAGTCAAACACAAGTATTTCTGATTCCAGTTAAAGGGTAGCTCAAAGAAGCGGTTTGTATTTTTATTATTCCTGTTTTGGGTATGGTATTTTATTTCTCGAGCTGCAGGTCTGTAATGCATCACTGCAGCCCATCAAGGCTTACGTTGTGAGGCACTTGTGGAGCTGGTGAAAACAAGCAATCAGGGATGGTGTTTGAGGAAGTTGCAGTTGTGTTGAGAACGGTGGAGAAATCGAATTATTAAGTAGGAGGGATGGGACAAATGAGAATAACAGGCTATTAATCAGAAAGTTGACATATGCAAAATCTTCAGTGGGAGGGGACACGTGTCTACAAGGAGGAGGACTTTGGTTACTTTGCTTACTTTTAAATAACTGGAGAGTCTAATTTCTGAAGCGATACCCTGTTTGCATTAAATAAATAAATAAATAAACCCAAGCCAGAACCAGGAACTTCAAAGTACTTGAAGAAATTTATTTCTTAAAAATATTGTGAGGTAGAGCAATGATACTCTGTCCTTTGGTGTTGTGTTCCTTGGGGCTGAATGCTGGCACAACTGGCAGTATATACACACTGGAGACCTGGGCAGGGTATGTTTCCAGTTTACTTTAGAGCCTATTTTTCATCAATATCAGTCTTTGTCTTGGCAGAGGAAGATCTGAGCAGACTTGCTGATGAAAGATACAAAACATATGTTTTCATATGTATGTTGTAGTTTACAAATTAGTAACAAAAAGTGCTGTAAAAATAAAAATATTTGTATACTCAAGAAAGTCTTAACACATTCTTCTGCTTCCTTGAATTTTCTTTGCATTATCAAATAGCTGCATATTTTCTAGTTCCTTTTGATGAATTTTGCCAAAACAATATAAAGAAATCCTTTGAACTCAAAAAGATCTGACAGAGGCTTAGTCTTTCAAATTCTGAAATTTTAATCTATTAATTCTAACACAAAAAGGAATCAATGAAGGCTTTCATTATAAACCCAGAAGTTTGTTTTAGTCCTTCCTTCCTTTCTGGTATTATACCAGCAAACCCTTTTTTTTCCATGACAAATGTTTTCTAAGATAATGTTACTTGTAACACCCTGCTGCCAGTTCTGCTCCTTATATTTTTATAGGAGGAAGAGAGATAAGGATGTTTTATAGCAACCAAATTTTGCCTTAGAAATGAATTCTAAACTTTGAATCTGCCTCTTGAAAAGTGTTTATAAAGCTGTCATCACAGCCTGGTCTTGGTGTACTCCTTCACATTTTGCATTTTGGTTTTTTATTTTTGGTGATGTAGTGCCTTTATTTTTTTTTTTTGCATAGGGGATGACTTATGTGATGAAATTGGTATTCATTCTTAAAATTCACCTGAGTTAGGATGTTGCAGTAATTTGGATTTGGAACCCAAACTGCATGTATTGCAGGATTTGCAGATACTTTGCAATTTAAAAAAAATTATGTTAGCCTTTACGGTATGGGTGTAAAAAGGGGAATAAGTTAAGATCATCACTTTTGGCCCTTAAGTTTAAGGATTTGGTTTTAACATATAATTTTGTGAGAAACCATTGTGCTGAAGTTCTATTCCGTCCACTAGAACTGTGACTTTAAACAAGTCTAAAGCCTTAAATGAGTAACAGAGATGTCCTTCAACTTTTTGAACTATAGCATCATAGGATAATTCAGGTGGAAGTAGGTTATTTTGTGAGGTCCGGGCTGCTGCTCAGCCATGTGATCAGACCAGGCTGCTTACAGCTTGATTCAACTGGGTTGTGAAGCTGTCCAAGGATGGTGACTACACAACTGCTATGGGCAACTGCTGCTACGCCTTGCTGTCCTCATGGAGTGGGAAGGCTACTATCAGAACTCTCCTCAAGCACCTCTTTTATAAGCCAAACAAGCTGGGTTCCCTTAGCTTCTCATCCTTGGTCAAGTGCTTCCTTACTATCTTTGTGGCCCTCAACTGAACTTGGTCCAGTTTATTGATGTCTGTCTTGTACTTCTTTGGACCTAATTCTGTAGCTTTTCAATAGCAATGGGAAAAGGAAGCATGTACAGACTCAGTTTTTTTGCTGCCTTTGTTCGCTCACTTGTCACCTGCATTTTAGACATACTTGAATTTTTACAGGCTTTCCTTAATCTCAAGAAAAGTGTTTGATTACTTTGTTTTTAAAATACAGCCATAGCTGCAATTTAAATGTTGAACTAATAACACAAAAGTACAATTCTACTTTAGCAATCATTAGGGCAGGAAAATAATCATTAAAATAAACACATTTTTCATTATTTTTCTTTATTCACAGCTGGAATATAACAACAGAATTTTCATTTCTTGTTTTGTTTTGGGTGTTTTTTGTGTTTTGTTTCTTTGTGTTTTTTATTTTTTAAACCCACATTATTTCTAAAGGCAAACCAACCTCCTGTGTTAAGTTCCACTTGTTCATCTCCTGTTTTCAGATCATAGTTCTCCAACATTGTTAGAAGAAAATTCACCATGTGTTGTACTGCATGATAACATAGCCCTCACATGTTCCATCAGTTGAGGACATTTTCTTTTTGGTAAGAGGATAAGGTCTGTTAAGAGATGCTTTCTTAGGAATCAGAATGAGTCTTAGGGAATTAGTAAAATTTCTTGCTCCAAAGCTGGGGCTGTGGTGGGTCTCAGAATTCATGAGTCTTGGAGACTTTCTGAGTTGCTCTGTCAGCGAGTTAAACTTGCACACACATTTGTCTTGCACTCAGCCCTTTTGTGTTTGAGAGTACAGAAAATACTGGAATGTTACTTTAGGGTCAGTGAGTTTTAGACAGTGATGAATTTCAACTCCCAGCTCCCTCAGACCTGCAATTTTGTCCCTAGTCATGCCAGGGATGGCTAATTCTCAAAAACAGGTGTAGGTATTACACAGCTTGAGCTATGACACAGGCTACTCAATGCATGAAACAACCAGAAACAGTAGAATGGAGCAAAGATTCATATGTGTATGTCCAAGCTGGGTTCTTGGCACCTGAACAGATGTAACCTCTGCCAAAGGAAAGGTGGAGTAAAGATTCTTGTCCCTTGTGCTCAAGTCTTTGGCCATAATGTAAGTTCTTTGGAGTGGAGCTATTAAGAACAGGGGTAGTAAGCAAGTGGCTACTGATGGATCACAAGATTAACCAGTATTTTAGAAAGAGGTTTTTGCTCCATTTCACAAGAAATTGGTGCAGGCAGAGTTTGTTGGAGTAGGGAATTGTCGGGACACATAGGAAGGTGAAGGAGGATTTGCCACATGACAAAAAAAAAAAAAAGTATTTTCTTTTTGGCAGATATTGCGGAATATGTGGGGAAAAATAGTTTGAATAAAACCTGCTTATAAGAGTCTAATTTTACAGTGTGGAAATAAGAATGCTTTACAGCTCTGACTTAAATATTACTTAAATATTACCAGTGAAAAGGGAAAAAGAATGAAAACCAATGTTTGGTTGCGCTTCTGAATGTGAATCCCTATGAATTTCTGTGTGTGTAGGTTCTTGCTTACTATTTACATATAGCTAGAGCCCTGGCCCCAAAAAAAGGAACAGATACTGCAATGACAAAGAGGCAGTCACATAAATTTATGGGCTGGAGCTATGCATTATTCATGTAAGAACAAGGTATGAAAAAAGAACATATATGATTAACTGCAACCAGAACAACAGCAACTCGCAAGGTGATAATTTAGGCAGGTTTCATAGTTAGTTACTAGGCAAGCAGTACTGTTATTTACAAATAAGGGATTATGCAGTACACCTTTCAAATGTCACGTTACTCGGTGTTTATGATGTTTTAAGCTATGTAATATGATTATGCGACATATAAAACTGCACAGTTTGTTCCTTATCCAAATTTAAGAGTCAGATAAAGCTCATCTTGGAAAGTCACTAAAAGTTTAAAAGTGTTCATCTTGGAAAGTGACTAAAAGTTAGTTTATAGAGTTTACGAAGTTACATTGACAGCTCAGTCATTCTGTGTATAAGAATTAGCTGTTTTCTTAATTACACACATGCTGAACTGGAATATTGCAGTTAATAGTGGACTGAGTGGACTGTTAAGCTGGCACTGAACTGTTAGAGATTATGTTAACACCTAAGAAGAAGGTCAGTGCGAAGGCCACATGTGACTTAAACTTTATTTTGAGGGCTTCAGCAACTCTCAGACAATGTCTTCAAGGGGTGTTCAAGTGCAATACATAATTAAGAGGAAGAATAAAAGAGTGCAAGATTTTCTTCAAGGAATTGATTCCTTCAAATTAGTCTTTTTGAGGCTCATTTCTAATACTTGGCTCATGTAGGAATCTTTGGCTGTTAAATTTAATTGCATGTTTATTGTTGTTTCTGTGATAAATTTAGCCTTTCAAAGCTTTATCAGCTATGATGGTTCTAAATTTTATCGAATGTATTTCTAGGTTCTTACAGAACCTTGAAAATAATTAAACCCTGCATAGATAATATTCATGTGAATTCCAGTTGCAGGGATTACCTTAACATCTTTTCAACTATTTTTTAGCATTCTTCTCCACCCTCCCCACCCATCCTGCTGAAAAAAAAAAAAAGCAGATCCGTCTAAAAATTAACAAGGGCATGGTTCTTCAGGACTTGTAGTCCTCTAAAAGTATGAATCTATTTTTGCTTAAGCTTTTCCTTTTAGCACTATAGTTACTAACATGAAAGTGAAACAAAACATGTCAATATACTGTTTGATTTTTACTGGCCGTATTCTGCGTTTCTGACTAGTGGAGCAAGTGTCAGAACGCTACAGATACCAGTTGCACATAGTATAATGAAGGTATCATGGAATTTCTTAAACTAGGTGATGCCTGTTGTGCAAGGGAAGAAAATGTTTATTTTGGGAAGAAAAGTTAAAGTACAGTTTTAGACTCTATGATCCAAACTCCTGTCTCTGTGAAAGTACAAGGTAATGCATTGCACCTAGGTTTGTGAATAACACTCCATGTCTGCTCAGCTGTTATTTTCTTGCAGCTACTGTCTCTTCATATATCTAATATTTGCTGGTACCAAAACAAAGCAAAAGAAAAGGAAGTTAGTTAAGCATTATTATGTAAAGTCCTGTAAAATCTGTGGTAGCCATTTTCCCTGCCCGGGTAGGAGGATTATTCATTCTATTAAGCTTACGTTTAATTTTAGTTCTGTGGATAAGGCTTTAAAATTAACTTTTAATTTTCAGTTTCCTGTTTTTCCAATGCCCTGCATGTTATAGGGACTGTATATGTATAGGGACTAATTATTTTGTTATAAACCCATAATCTTTATTGAAGCTTTAAAGTGTTTCATAATTTGGAAGTTATTGCAAAGAACAGTTCCCCCAGAGGCAATGTTAATACTAAATATGCTGTGTAAGCAGCATTAGAATGAAGCCAATAATTCTAAAAGTTGTAAAATCTCTGCTAGAGTCTTCTCCGAAGGTAGTCAGAATCAATGGCAGTCTGCAATTCGATTCATTGGGTATTGACCCAATCCGTGGATAACTTACTGCTGTTTTACGACAGCCATATATTTTTACAAATTTACACAGTTAAATGTTAAATTGGAAATATTAATTGTGAATGTCAGTGGATGAAATAATTTTATATGAAACAAGAAACAGTAAAAAATAGATAATTAGGAAAACAAAGTATGTACAATCAACATTTTTGATCTGACAAGATAAATTCTTTTTCTGTAGTTTCATTAAAGATTATAGAAGTCTCCTGGAAGGACATAGGAGAAGGTGTTTGAGAGAGTTGAAGTTGCAATGATTAAATTGGGTAACTATTTCTCTTCTTACCAGTGGTATGTATAGATAAATTTAATTTACTCAACATACTGTGACATCTGCTTTTTTGATCAATAAGCTTCCTAACAAACATAGAAGTCATCTTCAGGAATTCTGAAGTTGCTTGCTTACGTTAAATGTCTTATTTCTAAACTAGTTGTTTATTGTGTCCATGATTAAAACAGGAGGTGGAGCAACATTAGTATCCTGACTAAATATCACCATTCTCTAAATACAGAACTGTAATAAGTTTTTCAGTCTGGTCTCTATCACCTCCTGTCGTGGAAAATTATACCTCTGAAAAACGGAAAATACTAGTGAAAATGCTACAGAGGATAATACTAATGTTTACTTGACCCTCGTGTCACAGTGAAAACTTGGGTGCCTTTCAGCATCATTCAGCATCATATACCGGTGACATTCATCTTCACTCCCTATGGCATTGTTTGAAATGAAGTGTCAGAGGCAGCTGAATCAGAATGACTGGATTTGTATATCTGTTCTGGCTTTACAAAGAATTTTAATTTCCAGACTAAAACTCAGATGCTGAAATATGGGTTTTTTTGATTGTGTCTAAAACTGCACCCGGTGGGCCATTTCTGATGGTCAAAGAGGAGTTTTCTCTTCATACACTTTCAGTTGCTATCAAGAGTGGCAGCTGATGATCTTAACAGTAGAGCTTTTGTGCTCTTTGTGCTCTTTCCCCTATAAGACTGAAGGGGAACGGCAGCTGATTTCACAGGCAGTTAGGTAACTGCTGTTACCTAGGTTAAAGGGATTAAATCAGTATACACAAAAGGAAAAATGATTTCTCTTAGCAGTCAGCAGGTTTTTTAATAGTTTGAGGACTTAACATGTTAGTGCTCCTGGTTAATTCCCAGCTGAGGAGTAAGTTTTGGTCGCTCAGTAAATACATTGCCTTCTGCTAAAGTTTTCACTTCACATTTCACTTTTAATCTTTAAGATCTTTCATGACCTTAGTCCTGCTGAGCTAAACTTTCATTTCCTCCACATGTCAGCCTGTGCTATGTATTTAATAGATTGTGATTTATTAATCATCTCCAAATGCAAATTGAAGATGTCAGGTGCTGGAGCCCTTGTCATCTATTCTCTAGGGCTTGAAATTCTCTGTCCAGGGTATTGGATCAGCAGTCCTGTGGCTGTGTTGAAAAACTAGATGAGTACACAACCAGTATCTCAGGTATTTCAGGCAGCTTGGCAGAACTGTGAAATCTCTTCTTCTGTTGCTGGTTGATTATTATTTTTTCCCTCTTTGTACAATGCCTTGCAATTCTCATCATGAAAGGTACTTTATAAATGTATGTTGAATAGTTAAATACTGAGCCAGTTTGTAAAACATCTTGATAATATTTTAAACCTGAATTAGGTTATTACCTTGATTGCATTTGACTAATGTGCCAGCTCATTAGGAAGCTGGCATACATAAAGCAAGCACATTATGGTAAAGAATAAATGATATTTTACTCGCATCTTTTAGAAAGACATCATGTGCAGGAAGAAGAAGGAATATAATCAGAATCAAAGCATGCAGTTATTGTAAAAGTAAAGAATTTATAGATTAAAAAAAAATAATGCTTATTCAATATCCCCAAACATTTCTTCCTTCTTCTTCCCTTCTACCACACCTCATAAAAAACAGAAACAAAACTTAGTTTTTATTGCTATGACCAAGATACCTAGTAACATGACTTTACCAAACTCAAATGTCAAGCTTAACTATGAATTAGCAGATGTAGTGTGTGACAGAATTGTTGTGGATTTTAAAGGAATAAAGGAGATGCATGGTCTCCCTGGAGGAAGCATTAGAGGCATTCTTTTGAAGTAGCAAAGTAAAGAAAACTTTCAATTTTTTTCTTCAGACTTTTTTAAAGGTAGCTCTTTTGCAGACGATATTCACATGAGGGCCAGAAGAAGCATAGAAGGCATAAAAGTGAAATGAAGTAGAAGAGTGACTGACAAATAAGTATTCTTAAATGTGTCCTTAGGTCATTATATTTTCTAGTCTTAAGTCCTCCAATTTTCTTTGGGCTGTAAAGGAGGTATCTTACTGCTGCCAGGCTGTTCTACTGTATTCCTGTTTGACCTAAGGGAAAGCAATGTAATTCTTGTCCAAATAATTAAGAAATGGTTAATGGTACCTATAGATGCTGCACACAGGAGGAGATTTCCATCAGAGTTGAACAAGTAAATGGGGAAGAGCTGCTGTTTTACCTACCTCTTTTTGCTTTCAGCTGAGGATAAGAGAAGGATGGACTCTGAGGTGTGTTACAGTTGATTTGATGCTATGGCAGAAAATGTCATGTTTCACCTTGTGGCTTTTAGAACTTAGTATCTCCTCATGCAACAGAAAACAATAGAAGAATCATGTTTTGAAAATGTTAGGAGCATCGTATGTGATGGTGGTATTCCCTGGTAGCCTATCTGCTAGGTCTTTCCTTAATCCATTAGTATTCCTGTTATGCCTTCAATATGGAAAGGTCCAATCTTCGTATTAGAGAATTCAGATTAATATTTGCATATGGCTTTTTGATGAATGAATCTTGATTTTTACAATGCAGATCTACATTGCCTTACATTGATACCCATAACTAATGTTAGGTGATCTTGCTCCATTGATACTGAAGATGTGAGTTAAGGCCCAGGTCTGATGAATTCAGAAGTGTGTAAAAATATGTAAATTCCAGTCAAGTTTATTCTTGCAGAGGGTGGTATTAGCAGTATAACCTAATGAGTTTAATACTGCACTGCTAGTATTTAATCATGTCATGTTCTGCTGTTCATCGTTAGTTAATATATGTCACAGACTAATGAAAGTGTCAAGGTTAAAAATATTGGTGGTACATGGTACAGAATGGTTTTTGGTCCTGGAAATAAGTTCATTTTACTTTCTGTAATTCTTTTCTCTCCTGCTGTCCTTTCTCCCTTCGACCTCCCTTTTTTTTAATTTATTTTTTACATTTTGGGCAAAGTGTCAGTGTAGGTTTTTTTGTTCCCTTTATATAATGTTTTGTGATTCTCTTGTTTTATTTGACAAAGGAAACCCAAAGTTTTCTGCAAGAATCTCATACTTTTACTGGGATACACCACTGTGACCTCATTTGGAATAAAGGGAAAGGCTGTAACTGTTGTCCGCATAACTTAGTTAAGAGGTCCTTGATACTAGGCCTACTTGTAGCAATGCTATAGAAATGCTTGTAGGCACTGCCCAAGGAGGAGGGGTTGTTTCAGAGTTCAGCAAATAAATGGGGAAGAGCTTATGCTGCCCCTACCTTAACTTCCTTGCTGTGTGAGAGAAGGAGAGAGAAAGGAAGCACAAGGCAAAAGGGTAGCTTCATGCAGTGTAGGTTTTACTTGATATTTACTTGATAGTGATCTATACCAAATGTATAAGCTCTTTGGTGGGTAAGTAGATGGGCCCCGAAGCTTTCATTTTGCCCAGTTAAATATGTGTGTATAGTTAATGTACATAATAACGTATATATAGTTAATTATCAGTGATTTTCATTATTTCATAAAGTATTCCAGAATTGGCCTGTTAGCTGATGTAACATTTCTTGTTCAGTATCCAAATTAATTCTAAAAGTGATGTATTGGTTCCTCTGCAGTAATCTGGATGGTTCTGCCCATGGGGTGGCCTTGCACCTTAAAGAATCGTAAATTCTGCTGTTCTCTAAAGGTAGCTCTGGGTGTGGGGAAGCTACTTTAGAGTAATGCAGTGCAGACTGCACAGCCCTGTGTTTTAAGTGAAACTAAACTCTCAACAACTGTTCCTACTTAAAAATGTTTTAACAATTTTGCAATTAAGTAAACAAACTTACTTGCTGCTTGCAAAACATCACTAGGCAAATAGATGGGAGGAGGTAATTGAGCTCCTGAATGAAAGCAAATGTCAATCATGTGTAGCAAAAATAAGGACCTGATCCAAAGACAGAGATATTTTTGACTCCTCCAGGCTTTAAATAGAGTTGACAGTGTTCAATACACTCAGCAGAGTGGACAGGATCTGGGTAACCTTAAGTCTGATTGCTATGAGAAAGGTAGGTTGAAAAGGGGTTAAAATTATGTTAATTCTACTTAAAATTTGATTCTAAAAAAATCGTGGAAGGTTATTTCTGGGTTTTTTGGTGATGGGCTGTAGTCTTGGATTGTGGTTACTACAATAATTTGCTCTTTTTGCAGGCTTAGTCTTAAGTATTTCTAGTGTGCTTGAGAAAGTAATTATTTAAGATAGTCTTTGCTTCTGTTCTCCTGTGTTTTTAGTGTTTTGCTGTGTATTATGTACATTGAGCTTTGTAACATCCAGTTAATGCAAGTGTAGCAGTAAGAACATTATGAAATATGAAAGGCCTGGATGCTGTCAATAACCTTATCAAGTCTGTAAATTATTGGGTGTAGTGTTGGATCCTCATTGACTTCATTTTTTTCACCCTCACATTAAATGAAGTAAAAACAATTACTGTCAGTGTACAAGTACTCCCTATTCTGTGTCACATCAAAGAGCTCTCCTGATTAAATAAAATGATCTCCTCCTCACAGTTCTGTAGTTCCAATGCCACAATTTCTGCCTGACAGCACTACCTGTTCATTAATCATACTTTTTTTTCTTCCTCACATTTTTCTTGCAGTTGACTTAAATTTATGGCTGGAAAATGTTTAATTGCTAAACCAGAGAATTCAGTACTTGGATTCTGGTATTCAGTGTTATAAAATCCTGTAGTTTCCCCATTATGCAGCTTGAGCTTTATAGGAGCTATATAGGAGCCTTTTGAGCTATATAGGAGACTTTACACATTCCTAGGCTGATTAAAGCCAGATCTTCACTGTGGGAACAAGTGTAGCAAAGCCCTAGGTAGCTTTCTTATAGCAGAATAATTTGAAATGCTGTAGATGGACACCTTTGGTGCGCAAGGAAGTTGAAAAGCTGTTGCAGGGAATACCTCTTCTGTTACTCATGTCTGATATGATCCTTCTGGCTTCAAGAGATGCTAGATTGCAGACCATCTTTCAACTTGTAAATGTGAGATCTTGGTAAGGATTATCATAATCACTCAAATGATTACTCTGTTGAGGGGAGTCTTGTGTCAGATGATCTGTTCATCTGTTATTGGTGATTGGGGATCGTAGGACTCCTTTCTCACAGTTCTGGTAGCCTTTGGGAAAGGCTTGATTTCATGCTTGTATGTTCCAATATTTACGGTGAATAAAATTACCCTCCTTATTTTTGGAATGTCTGTTGAAACTGTTTTCAAGTTCGCTAAATATGTGACTGCTTATGAGCTATAGCAGTCTAATGATGAGACTCAGGCAATGCAAGAGTATAATATCTTTAAAACATTATTTAACTTTCTAGTGTCAGAAACATCTTTAGGATGTTATTTTACATTTGTGTAATTAGCTGTGGTGTTAGGTTTTTTGTGAGTTTTTTTGTATCTGAGATAAAATAGTTAGGAAAAAAGTAAGACAAAGATTTGATCTTGTACTTCTCTGTCCTCATCCTCTTTCAATCTGACAGCAAATTTATGTTCAGTTTTCACCATACCTTTTTCTTATTTCTGTGATCTGAACTCGGGAGAGTTTTTACTGGAGACAAATCATTATAAAATAACTGGCTGGAAGGCTATCCATTTAAGTGCACTAACTGATAGAGTCTCTAGTTGCAGATACCTCATCAAGATACCTCATTTCCTAGTGGGATTTTTTTTTTTTTTTAATAATCTTGATACTGCTATTAGATTTCTTCTTGGAAAAGTGACTGTGAGCAGTTGCCACCAAATGGTAGACTGCTCAGTATCTAAGTGTTCCCTGGCCTGCATTCCAGAAGATACAGGGAATCCAGTTGCTTGTGTTCATAGAATGAAGCAAGAAAAGCATGATAAAAAGGTGTCTCTTATTTGGCCAAATAATATAAATAAAATATTGCCAGAAACTTTATTCATGAAAGAAACAAATGAACCAACCTTCAATAGATGAGCATCATGTGCAAAATAACGGCACTAGTCCTACCAGCATGTTCAAAGCACATTCTGTGATCTGCCACATTCAGAGCGATTACCCTCACTCCCCACTGATCATGTGGAGTTAACACACCTGCATTTATTTGCACTCCCTAAGGTTGGAAGGTAGGCATTGGTAAGGGACTTTGGCTTTGATTTTTTTCCTTCCACTGATGCCCAAATCTTTTGACTTCCTGAGCATCAGTGAAGAGTTTTGCATCAGTAAGTGCTGACAGTGATGCAGAAGGTTCCTCTTACAGAGGACTACCTGAAGTAATGGAAATCAGAAAACATGTTTTCACGTGCCATAACATACATGTGACTATACCCTCAGCTGTTTTTAGGTAATATAGGAACTATATTGGAAAAATCAGTGGGGGAAAAAAAAAATTATGTTGTTGTCCTAAGACCTTCTAAAGACAAGTTTGAAATCTTAACATACATATGACATATATATGTATTTTTAATATTGCAACTAAAAAATTCCAGTGGTGACTTTACTACTTGTGCATTTTTTATTCTAGAACATATATATTTTTTCCCTACACATTTGTTTTCATCAAGTGAAAATGGACTGTATAAAGAGTAAACATAAAACCACTCACAGAATTCTGAATAAATGGAAGTTTTAGAAATCTAAATACAGTAATGGTGGTATTGAGTAGATAAGTAACATGAAACTGAGAACTCAAAGTAGGTGAAGGACTGTTGTTGGAATTACACAAATGCAGAATGCTTTCCTTACTATCCACTTGATACATCCAGGATTCAGATATTTTATGCAAATGCAAACCAGTGGTGTTACACTTCTGTATCTTGAAATCATGGAACTAAATTTTTAAGAGAGAGATTTTTACATTTCCTTTTTTTTAACCATTACTTCATACAGATTGCGTATCTTTTGCAAAAGTGCCAATTATGTTCTCATTTTGCTAACGTAGAGGCATTACTTTAGTAAATGGAAAACTTAAAAACTTCAGGAACATGAGGAAGGTGTTTTCTGTATTCCTGTTGCTCTATTGCACTGTGCACAGACAGTTTCGTTTTCCTGCCAGTATTGTCGTATTTTATCTTTCTTCAAATTTTGGTATGTTCCAACTTCTGTTCTGGAGTCCAGAGAATAAAAGAAATATTTCTTCCCCTTAGGGATAATTTATTAGTTAGAGAGGAGGGGAAAGTGACTTCTGGGTTGTGGTTATATGATCATTGCAATGTGTGTGCATCACCCTACCTGCATGCATCCTCCTACCACATGGTGATACAGCTTTTATCCCTGGTAGGCATGCACGGACCATCACATTTCAGTCAAATGATATGGAAACTTCCCTTGGAGGTTTTGCTGCTTGCTGTTTTTGACAGATTTTTGGTGACTGTGCGAGAACAGACAATAGCACGAAGGCTGCTAGTACCTATGTGAATTGTAGGTGTTTCTGGTGAGTATGAGACAAATTGGTATTTCTGAGTGAGTGTGAAACAACAGTTGAGCTTACAGCAGATGCATAGTTTGTGCTGGATAACCAGAGTTTTTCTTTCGGTACTTGGAACTCTAAAGCTGGATTTAATTTGTTGTCAAACAACAGTCTGCGTCAGAGAAACACTACTTCTGAACAAAAATTAATCATCTGTAAATGTTTCAAATACTGGAAAGGATAACTAGGTGCATATGTTTCTTATTTCAGTCTGGAATGATTTCCCCCCAGTACAATTAGCTGAACCAAAAAGTTTGTAATGGAAGTGGCAGCTCACTGTAATGTAAAGCTAAGTCACAGACTCTGTAAACAGCTAATGAAGTGTGAAAGATTAGTTTGAACCCCAACAGACACTTATTATGAGGAGGTGATGGAACTGAAACATTGGGTGAAAAGGCTGAGAAAGATTTATCTAAAGCATTGCCCTTGTTCCACTATGGTTTTAAAACAGCTTAGCAGATGTGCTTGTCATTTTCTGGATTTTTCTTCCCAGTCTCTCACAATGTGCTAGTTTCGTATGTATTCTCCTCTCATTTTCACCCTCCTGTTCTGCAAGCGGAGTAGGCTGTGGAAGAGGGCTGCTGTGCAAGTGTCACTATCCTTACGGAATTCAGCACCAAAAAGAAGCAACAGTGCCTCAGTTGGCAGAGTGAGACAGCTCTGGGCTGCTTCTGCCCAGTTAGGAGATGGGAAGGAGCAATCCAAAACCTGTAGTATTCGATCAATTGTATTTAAGGTTGGCATATACGTGGATGTAGGCGTTCTTCTGGAACAGTTGCACACAGGAAAGGGAAAGTTCTTTGAGACAGTGTGCTTTTATTTTAGCAAGATAAAGATCACCTTTCATCCTTTTCTGTAGTTTTCAGGGAAGGAAAGCTCTGTATAAACTCTAAGTGTAGTGTAAAAAAATGTGTATATACATAACATCTGCTCTAACATGCAGTAGATTCAGTGAATACTGCTAAAAACTGCTAAGTACTGAATTGCATAGAACAAGACAGTTTTGGATTTTTTCTTTCTTTTTTTTTTAATAAAAAGAATCTTTATATTTGGTAGCTATGCTACTTTAAGTGCTACTCTTTCTAATTTAAGTGCTATAAATGTGTGAAGTTTGTGTCTTTTCTGGTGCAAGAAAGCCAGAGGTACGTGGACTTCAGGAGGGCTAACTTTGACCTCTTCAAGAAACTGCTTGGAGAAATCCTATGGGGCAGGGCCCTGGAAGGTAGGGGGGCTCAAGAGAGCTGGTTGATATTCAAATACCACTTTCTCCAAGCTCAGGATTGGTGCCTAAGATGAGGATTGGATCCCTAAGAGCAAGAAATCAGGCAAGGGAAGCAGGAGACCTGCATGGTTGAGCAGGAAGCTTCTGAAAAAGCTCAGGTGGAAGAAGGAAATTTACACTGAGTGGAAGAACGGACTGACCATTTGGGAAGATTATAGAAATGCCATCAGAGTATGCAGGGATGAAATGAGGAAATCCAAGGCCTCCTTGGAATTAAACCTGGCAAAGGTAGTCAAGGTCAACAGGAAGGGTTTCTTCAAGTACATCAAAGGCAAAATGAAAACTACCGAAAATGTGGGCGCGCTGTTGAATGAGACAGGTGCCATGGTGACAGAGGAGGCAGAGTTACTGAATGCCTTTTTTGCTTCAGTCTTTATTACTCAGGTTGACCCTCAGGAGTCCCAGACTTTGGAGGTAACAGAAAAAGTCTGGATGAAGGAAGACTTCATCTTGGTTGAGGAAGATGAAGTTAGGGATCAGTTAAGTAAATTGGATATCCACACAACCATGGGTCCTGATGGGATGCATCTGTGAGTGCTGAGGGAGCTGGCAGAAAACATTTCTGAGCCACTCTCCATCAGCTTTGAAAGGTCCTGGAAAACTGGCAAGGTGCCTGAGGTCTGGAGGAAGGCTAGTGTCATGCCAGTCTTCAAAAAAGGCAAGAAGGAGAACCCAGGAAACTACAGGCTGTTCAGCCTCAGCTCCATCCCTGGAAAGATGATGGAATGGAACATTCTGGGAGTTATCTCAAAGCATGTGGAGGAAAAGAAAGTTATCAGAAGTAGTCAGCATGGATTCACCAAGTGCAAATCATGCTTGACCAATCTGATAGCCTTCTACAGTGGCATGACTGGATGAATAGATGAAGGGAGGGCGGTGGATGTTGTCTACCTTGAATTCAGCAAGGCTTTCGACGCAGTTTCCCACAGTGTCCTCATAAGTAGGCTTAGGAAGTGTGGGTTAGATGAATGGACAGTGAGGTGGATTGAAAACTGGCTGAAAGACAGAGCTCAGAGGGTTGTGATTAGTCACAGAATCTAGTTGGAGGTGTGTAACAGGTGGTGTTCCTCAGGGGTCAGTACTGGGTCCAGTCCTCTTCGATATGTCCATCAATGACCTGGATTAAGGGATGGAATGTGCCCTCAGCAAGTTTGCTGATGATAAAAAACTGGGAGGAGTGGCTGACACACCAGAAGGCTGTGCCACCATACAGCAATACCTGGACAGGCTGGAGAGTTGGGCAGAGACAAACCTTATAAAATTAAACAAGGGCAAGTATAGGGTCCTGCGCCTGGGGAGGAACAATCCCATGCACCAGTACTGTTTAGGGGCTGACCTGCTGGAGAACAGCTCTGAGGAAAAAAAACCTGGACAACAGGATAACCATGAGCCGACAATGTGCTCTTGTGGCCAAGTAGACCAATGGCATCCTGGGGTGCCTCAAGAAGAGTGTGGCCAGCAGGTCGAGGGAGGTCATCCTCCCCCTCGACTCTGCCCTGGTGAGGCCCCATCTGGAGTACTGTGTCCAGTTCTGGGCTCCCCACTCCAAGAAGGACAGAGAACTGCTGGAGAGGGAACAGCAAAGGGCTACAATGATGATGAGGGGATTAGAACATCTCTCTTATGATGAAAGGCTGAACCATTTAGGTCTTTTTAGTCTGGAGAAGAGAAGACTGAGGGGGGAATCTAATCAATGCCTATAAATACTTAAAGCATGGGAGTCAAGACAATGGGACCAGTCTTTTTTCAGTGGTGCCCCTTCGGTGACAGGACAAGTGGTAATGGGTACAAACTTGAACGTAAGAAGTTCCATCTAAACATGAGGAGGAACTTCGTCACTTTGAGGGTAGCAGAGCACTGCAACAGGCTGCCCAGAGAGGTGGTGGAGTCTCCTTCTCTGGAGACGTTTAAAACCAGCCTGGACATGTTCCTGTGCAGCCTGCTCCAGGTGAACCTGCTTTGGCAGAGGGTTTGGACTAGATGATCTCCAGAGGTCCCTTCCAGCCCCAGATCATGCTGTGATTCTGTGATATCTGGTTTTTCAAATTACTACGAGCAACATTACTTTGAATGTTAGGAGTGATAGACCACTCACTTTTACATTTTCTCTCCTTTTGTTCTTTGTGCTTTTTCTGACATCTCTATATTATGATGTCATCAAATAAACTGTTTTCTGCATCAGTGGGAATGATACCCTACAGTACTGTTCTATAAAAATGCCATGTTTTCTATATGCATAAATGGCTTCCAAGTGAGTTACTTAACAATTGTAAAAGATACAGTTGCCTGTTATGAAGGTTCCTCAAGATTCATTGGCTCGAAATTGCTGTTTGTTTTACCATCTTTCTCCTTGGCCCCTTGTTGTTTGTGCCTGAAAGTGAACTTTTTTTCTCCCCCCCCCCCCCCCCCCCCTATGCAAGTTAGTAGAAATTAGTCATTTTGTGGTTTTGAGGTGTTCAGCTTGGAGGCCAAGAAGTTGCTCTGAGCACAAAGGACTATCCCCCTCTTTTCTGATGTCAAAACTGCAGTTTTTAGCCTAGTTCTGGTGTAATTGCAGTGGGATATCTAACCAGGCGTCATTTCAGTATGTATTTGGCACACAAGATCAGATGATTTCACACTTCTCACTGTGCAAGGCAGTCTCAGTACTGCGCCTGTAGAAGAGCCGGCACAGTGAGGTGAACGCTGAGGCACTTCGTGCCAATTCAGTGACATCCTCTAAGATCTAAATCTGCTGCTACAAAACCAGATGTCACTTCTGACAGTGACAGAGATGATGTGTGTTTCTTGACAGTGACAATGACAGGAAGAACAGGAGGAGGAGTCTGCTAGATTTATTCAGCCTGACAATACGTTCTTTGATATAGAAGGTGTCTAGAATTAACAATCAGATCAACTTTGTGTGCCAGAGCCTCCGTTACATGCACCTACTCATGTGTTAGTTGTTAAATTCTGAGCATTCTGGATTATTCACTTCCTGAATAACACGTGTGAAATTCACATGTATTGGCAAAAAGTTTCAGTGAATGTGCCGTATGTTGGGTAATCAAACAAGTGCTGAAGCAGTGCATTATTCTATGTTTTTTATTTTGTGGTAATGGTAGGAATACATTTGAAATGCTCAGGAGCAATTACATGGCCATTTTTAGTGTTCTGGAATAGATCATTAATTTACCAAATTGCCCAGTGCCAGATGACCTGCAGGGCAGGTCTAGCCTATGCAGAGAATGAAAAATGGCCTGTAGGGAAAAAATGTCATCATATGATTAGGTAGTATGTGTTTTCCTATGTATCTATATGCTTTTATGTCTGAGGTCTAAATTAGAGACACTGAAATGACTACAAATGAAGCACATGATGTTTCTTAATTCATGAGCACTTGGCTTTGCAACATTGGCATGGCTTTTGCTTTATGCAGTACTCTATACACTGTCATGAACCCAGCAGATTTTAATGCTAGCTCTCTGCTTATGAAATACATTGGTGTTCTCTTTATATTGCCACTGTGACTCTGAACTCAGGTATATGAAATAGGTGTTTTACAATTTTTGCCTGGTTTTGATGCTCAGAAATACCACTTTGATATTTAACGCCATCATAATTGTATTCTGTTCAGTTCTGGTAAAAATATTGCTCTATTGTAACTGGAAACTTTCTCTGTGTGTAGGGTGTCTTCAATTCCCAGATGACTGCAGGCAGGGAAAAGTTAAGTAGGGTGATGGGTAATGTCCCCTTCCGTATCTAACAAGATGGTTAGAAGTGTTTGTGGGTTGGATTTTGTTGTTTGTATTTTTTTTTCCCCTTCTCACTTGCCTATCTGCTATTAATCATCCTAGAAAACCGAAGAATAAGTAAGAAAGATGTTCAGAAGCAACAAGAAATGAGCTTGGAGGAACTGTAGGAATTCTAACATGAGTAAAGAGCCTAATAAAGAGGGAAATCAAGGGGTGGTGGTGGGGAAGGCATAAATATTAAATGACAAGATAGAGCAGTGTTCTGCAGCTGAAGGTAAGTGTGGTTGGATTCTAAATGACTGTGTGCCTGGGTTCTTCTTCCCTGCTGGAGGCTAAAAGATGGCCCTAGAACTTAAAGGGGAAGGATCTAAGCTTTCTGGCCTCTGGGTCTCTGCAGATTTTGGAGAGGAAATAACTGTTTCTGTCTGTATGTTTTAAATCTATAGAAATTTTGTGTGTGATGTCTTCTGTGAGGAGAATCTCTTTTCCTCAGATTTGAGTGTAAGTGAATTATCTTGTTAGCTGCCTTTTCCATTTTCCCTACTGGGAAAAAGTGTGAAAAAACAAAAGACAAAACATGAGGGAAAAAAATAAGTAGTTCTGCTTGAATTAAAAATTATTACACAACTTCTGAAGCTATTATGACAAGATGTACTTCTAGGTATTGGTTAATCTATGTCTGCAAAGAGGTTACTGGGACCAGGATCTAGGTGTGAGAAAGCAGAAGCGATATTGTGGATCAGTGGAAAACTGTTTTTGTTTAAGTGTGTATTTTGGAAGTTCATTTACTTATATTCAGCTATAAAATAATTAGTATAACTGGAAATATTCTAAAAGAGAATAAATGTGTTCATATCCATGATTAATTGCAAAACATCTGGCAGCTCTGTTGTGAATCAAAATGAATCTGCCAAGAATTAAACACAGAGACCAGAGCCTGTGAGTTGGATAATAACCACAGTATACTAGTATCACAGAGGCACAGCATCATGAAAGTTGGAAGGGACCTCTTGAGTTCATCTACTCTAAGGCCCCTCCTCAAGCAGGATCAGCTGGAGCAGGTTGCTCAATACCATAAATATCTCCCGGACGGAGACTCTACAAAGTCTCTGAGCAACCTGTTCCAGTATTTGGCTAACTTCATAGTAAAAAAAGAGGGGGCTTTTGTGCTCAGATGAAACTTCATGTGTTTTAATTTGTGCCCATTGCATCCTTGCTGTTGGGCCCTAGGCTTGTTTCCCTCTTCATTCCCTACCCTCACTTACCACATTCTCCCTAAGCTTTCTCTTCTTCAGGATGAACAGTCCCAGCTCTCTTAGCCTTTCTTCATGTGACAAATGCCTCAGTTTCTTCAGCTTTATGACCATGCACTGCACTGGGTCCAGTAAATCTGTATCTTTCTTCTACTGAGGACCTCAGAGCTGGATTCAGTACTCCAGATACGGCATCAAGTAGTGGGGACAAGAAGAGAAGGATCATCTCTTTTGACATGCTGGCAATGCTCTTCCTAACAAAGGCTCTGATGACATTGGCCTTTTTTGCTGTGAATGTGTATTATTTCTCAAGCTAACTGAAATTTTTCCTCTTTGATTTAATTTTTGCTGTGTTCGCTTGCACAGTTCAAATTAGTTTTTGCAGTAGCTGTGTAGAGGAACTACAGAATTTTCCCTTAAATCTGAGCAGAAAGTTAAATAAAATTTGTGGTGGAGCAGGATGAGATCTATTCTATATTCCAAAATCAAGATGGCCAGAAAGAAAAGGTAGGTATTGGAAGAAATTACATCATCTTGAGATCAATTCAGAAGCTTCCTCTGGAACCTTTTTAAAGACTCTTGAGCTTTATGTTGCAGCCCTTATCTTTAGATGAATACTTTACCTACTTTCTCTGTATTTGTGTTAAAGGTACAAGCTCCTTAGGGTGAAGGGTGTCTTCTGCTGTGTGTATGTGTAGTGCCTAACACTGAAACCTTTCTCATTGCAAATGGCCTACAATTTTTAAATAGGTACAAGCGTATGGTGTATCTTACAATCTACTTCAGACAGTTTTAGAACTGCCTGCAAACCGCTAGGACTGCAGAAAGAGCTTAAGAAAGAAAATCTTCAAGGGAGTCCAGCATTTTAACTTCTGAACAGTTTGTCTTCTGAGGTTAATGTGCTTTGTAACTGAAGTTCATGGACTGAGAAATGTATTTTAATCACCTTTCTTTTTGCTTTGCTAAACCCCCCTGTTAAGTCTGTTTGCATTTCTGAGTAAGTCGTACAAGTAGATACTATTTTCTTACTGTCTTAACTGTGCATTGTATGTCTGAAGTAGAAGTGTGACAAAGGCTTGAAATTGAAAGTTCCTCTGAAAAGGAATTGCTATTTTTTTAAAAAACCTTTTTTTTTTTTTCTTTCTGCATGCTCGAGTTCAAGCACATGCTCTCTTATAATAACAGTAGGTTATAGTTATATCTGTAAATGGCAACAGCTGTGTCATCGTATTACAATCATGACTGAGAAACTGCGTCACCACCAAGGTTCTTGGTGTTTGAAAAAATGTCAGCTATAGAAAATATTTCAGGAAACACATGCTAGTGAGATATTAAAATGGTCTTGGTGAACAGAACAAGCATAACATTTGCCAGTTTCTAAAGTCACACAGAACTCAAACAGGTATTGCATTTCTTTTTTTTTTAATCATCACCTCAAACTTGGTTATTTTCAATGAATTTTAATTACTTTTTGTAGAAATGCATCCATTTCTCCCATGAGAACAAATAATTGAGTAGCTGGTACTAGATTTTACTTTCAAATACAGAGAAAGTGTCATTGACCAAGTTGATGTCTCACTTCAAGGTTTCTCCTTTTTTAAATCCTGAAATGACTACTTATTCTATATGTGGTTTCCTGAACCTGTGGTTTTAGTTAAGTATAGAAAATTTAAATCACATGAAGTTACCAAGGTACTAAATAATGAAGCCCAATAACCTTCGTATAAGCCCCTCCCCCCCAAATTCCTGTTTCTTTCTGAGCAATAGTTTAGAATATAATTTTGTTGATTAAACAAAGGTCAGTAAAATCTCCTCAGTCACTAACTATTTAATGGATATAAAAGCTTAACATTGGTACCTTAAGGATTCTACAATGAAATGTGTTTTATTAATCCACCTTTTTGTCAGCTTGATCACTGGTAGAACAACAATCATGGTAGGGTTTTTAGTTTCCAGACAATGTCTGTTATGGAATTTTATGAATAACTGGAGTGAGTTTGTACTTCTGTGAAATGCTTGTTGGGATAAAAGACATACTTTTACACTGATTGTAGCTTAGAATGGCTTTCTGTTCTTTGTCCATACCTTCAGAGATTTGTGAAGAGAAGCAGCTATTGCTTGGATGATTGTAGAATATATTGATTCCACAAAAATGACTGTTAAAAGCAATATTTACCAAATTAAAATTCAGTTTTAACAGTAGAGTATTACTTTCATCTGCTGATCTTTCTCTCCCTATCCCCTTCCTTCCTTTATTTTGGTTGTACAGCAGTGAGTGGTGTTGACTCAATATTTGGGAAATTATCATTCACTATTTGTTTTACATAGGACTGTCTCTTTTTCTTTCTCAGTTATACATCTATTGGAAAGTAGCATTTGCCTGTGTGTGCATTACTGATGTACTTTTTGCAGTATAGTAACCTTCAAATACCTTGAGAGAATGGTTGATTCTTCCGCAATTCCCTAGCTTTAGTATGAATGTACTATGTATTATCTTTCTCCTTCAGAACACATTATTGTAGCTTTTCAGATTGGGAATCTCATACTTTGTGCATATTCTTAATATTTTCCCATCTCTAATCTTACAGTGTATTCCATTTCCCATATAGAGAATTGGATGAATATTTTTTCATATATAAATACAGAATCATAGAATAGTTTGGGTTGGAAGGGACCTTTAAAGGTCATCTAGTCCAACCTCGCTGCAACGAGGTCAGGCTGCTTAGAGCCCTGTCCAGCCTGACCTTGAAAGTTTCCAGGGATGGGGCATCTATCACCTCTCTGGGCAACCTGTGCCAGTGTTTCACCACCCTTACTGTGAAAAACTTCTTCCTTATATTTAGTCTACATCCACCCTCTTTTAGTTTATAACTATCACCCTTTGTCCTATTACAACAGACCCTGCTAAAACATTTGTTCCCATCTTTCCTTTAAGACCCCTTTAAGTACTGAAAGATCACAATAAGGTCTGCCCAGAGCCCTCTCTTTTCCAGGCTGAATAACTCCAACTGTCTTGGCCCCTGTCCTCATAGAAGAAGTGTTCAACCCCTCTGATCATTTTTTTGGCCCTCCTCTGGACCTGCTCCAACAGGTCTTTCTGGTGGTGAGGGCTCCAGACCTGGATGCAGAAGTCCAGGTGGGGTCTCACCAGAGCAGAATAGAAGGGTAGACTCATCCCCCTTGACCTGCTGGCCACACTTCTTTTGATGCAACCCAAGATGTGGTTGGCTTCTGGGGCTGTGAGGGTACATTGCCAGCTCATGTCCAGTGTTTCATCCATCAGTAACCCCAAGTCTTTTGGGGGGGGGCTGCTCTCAATCCCTTTATCCCCTAGCCTGTATTGATATTGGGGGTTGCATTGTCTATCCTGACCCCACCCCTACCCCTCTGGGCTGGGTCCCTATACTCTTCCCAGGATAGCTGTCCCTGCTTCCACTGCCTTTGCACTTCCTTCTTGCCCTTTAGTTTAACAAGCAGGTCTCGACTTGGCCATGCCAGTCTTTTGCCTTCCTTTTCTGATTTCTTACACCTGAGAACTGAGACCTCTTGTGCTGTATGGAAAGTGTCCTTAAAGCTCTGCCAGCTCTGTTCTGCTCCCTTGTCCCTGAGGGCAGTTTCCCAGGGGGTCCTATTGACTAATTCCTTGAAGAGCCAGAATTTTGCTTTTCTGAAATTGAGGATCCTGACCTTACTGTTCATCTGACTCATGTTCCTCAGGACTGCGACCTCCACAGTATGTGATCACTGTAGCTCAGGCTGCCTCCAATCATGATGTGACCAATTAGCTCACTTGTGTTTGTGACTAACAGGTCCAGTATCGCATTCCCTCTGGTAGGGGTTTCTATTGCCTGGCTTAGAAATTTATCCTCATGACACTCCAGGAGTCTTCTGGATTGCCAACAGCTCACCTTGCTACTTTTCTAACAGATGTTAGAGTGGTGGAAGATGAGAGCCTGTGAGGGCCATGCCTCCTGTAGCTGGAGTAAGAAGCCTTTGCCAATAGCTCCTCTTGATCGGGTGTCCTGTAGTAGACACCGTATATATCTACATATGCACACACATATATATGCCTGAAAAGGGGGTAGTATTGACTTAGAGATACTTTAATTATGAGCTATTTCTATTTTCCATGCCAGCACAAACAGGTGGCAATGCAAACACATCCTTATACATCACCATAATTTTTTAGAGAATGCATATTCTTTTTGGCAGCTGAGCAATTGCATAAGTGTGCATATAGCTGCTACTCTGAATGCACTGTAACTTGGGATTCAGTTGTTAGAATGTGTGTTTAGATGCTCTGCATGCAACATTATGTACTAACAGTTTGTGATCCTTTGCAGGTCTTCATATTAACAATTTATTTTTTTCATTAAACTGATAAAAATGAGTAGTATGTCAAACAATAGTTTATATAATGTGCTGTTAACTAATCTAAAAGATTTCAGTCTCTAGTGTCTTTTGCACCCACCAAAAATCTGTAAACAGCACGTACTTCTCCCCTACCCCCAAGAGTAATGTGTGATTATAAAGAAAACCCTATATCATGTCAGTTTTTTTGTTAGTAGCTGCTAATTGTATGATTGGTGTAGCCAGAAAAAATATTTAACTGCTTCCCAAGTAAACATTCATCAAGGTTCTATTTAAACAACCAACTCCGTTCTTATACTTAAGACTTCTTGCTGTCTATTGCTATAATAGAACTTGGAAACATGAGCTAAATGTTGATAGGGTCACAGTTATCGGAGTGATTTGAGGTATGTCAATGATGGAACTAACATTATAGCTTGAATAAATTCAATTATGAAGTAAATATTAGGTGCTATACAGCAAGATGACAGAAATATGATAGATAATGAATCCTGTTAGTCTTGCCCTGCAGTGGCTTAGTGAAACATCCTGTTATCTCTGGGCCATTTTCTGTTATTATTCAGTATTTAAAGCTCCTCCCTCAGTACATGGCTTATAAGTGTTGATAATTTGAAATGCAATTCTTAGAGCAGATGGAAGTAACTACTTCTCAAAATATGATCAAACGTGTACACACTGTATATGAAGATAGATAATGAATATATTTGATCTCTTACATTAGCAGAATTGCTGAACTTATCTATTCCAAAAAAGTGAGTCAGGACTTGAGAGTAAGGGATGTTTGTTAGAGGAGAAGTGAAGAGGAGAATGGGTCTAAAAGCTGGAATTAAATGAGTAAATAAATCTGGGTTAGTTTCTGATTTGAATGTGTGTAGTACTTTCATCTTCAAGTATGAATAAAGCAATGAAAATGGAATTAATGTTTTGAATTTTCAATCTCTTTTAGTGGAGAGTTACTAATAAGCATAAAACATGCCTAGTTCATGCAATGGTACTCCAGCTACCCTATTCAGAGTACAATTTTTCCCTTTGCCTCAGCCCGATGTGTTTTCCCTTTACTACATCAGGAACTCTGGCTTCTCTTACTAGCTGTGATTCAAAGGGTGAAAAGTCAGAGCTGCTGTGGCTTTTGTAGTTAATCGGAAAAAATAGGTGCCTGTAGTGGAGAAGAGTTGGGTATGGCATTAACAGGCAGACAGGTAGGAAAGGAATTGCAGATACCATAGGTATCTAAAATAAATCCTCCATGTATTTCTAACGCACTATAGCTGTAATGAAATTATGTGTGTTTATATCTTCTTAAATTTCTCCTGTTTATTTCAGTGATACACTGGGAAAGATTTTCTCTGTAATAAATATTACTTATGATATAATTAATATTTTCAGAGTAAATGCAGTTTCCTTTTAGAGAAGGAAGCAGCTATTTAAAGTTTTTTTTCTGCCGAAAGAAGATTTGTGATTTTTTTTTTTTTTTTTTCTCCCTCCTGTGCAGATATCACTTTTGGAAACACTGTGATTCTGAGAGAAAGGAACAAGAAAAGTGGTGGTATTGTGTGAATGGAAGAGAAGATTAGACAAGCTGAAGAATTTTCTCCAGCAAATATGCTCTGGTGATTTAGCAGTTCTTGGAACTAGTTCATTATCTCCATATAAACAAAATGTTGTTTACATAACCCTCCGTTTTATCTGCTGCTCTTCTTCTGTGCTGCACTACAAAGGTAAGTGCTGCTGAAAATTGTATGACTGCTGGAGTCATACACCTTTGGACATCATTGCAGGCTGTAGTGGAGCTGAGCCCGATTTCAGTAGTAAAGGTGACAGTAACAATGGTGCTTTAGGCTTAGAGCTCTCAAATATCATGAGCATTATCTTTTCTTCCAAGATTTTCTACGGCCGATCTGTAACCCAAATTTAGCCATCAAAAGCAGGATGCTGCAATATTTAAGGAATCTCTCTCTTTTATTACATGAAAGAAAAAAACCCAACAAACCACAAACAGTAGTAGTGAAAAGGTACGGCCAGAATGCCATAGGGGCTAGTCACAGAAGTGCCACTCTATTCTAAGCTGGACACAGAGGCTAGGAGATTTGAAGTTGTACTGATTTTGGCTGGGATAGAGTTAATTTTATTCATAGTGTCTACTATGATGCTGTGTTTTGGATTTTTTGATGAAAACAATGTTGATAACACAGGGATGATTTTAGTTACTGCTCCACAGTGCTTAAGTAGTGTGAAGGCCTTTTCTGCTTCTCACCCTTCCCTTCCAGGAAGTATGTGAGGGGTGGGCAAAAAGTTGGCAGAGGCCACAAATGGGACGGCTGACTGGCCAAAGGGATATCCCAGACTATAGGGTGGCCTGCTCAGCAATAAAAGCTGGCAGAGGGCAGAAGGAAGGGGGAGACGGTCAGAGTTATGGTGTTTGTCTTCCCAAGTAACTGTTCTGCGTTATTGAGCTCAGCTTTCCTGGAGATGGCTGAACACCTGCCTGCCGATGGGAAGCAGTGAATGAATTCCTTGTTTTGCTTTGCTTGTGTGCACAGCAATTACCTGTTAAATTACCTATTAAATTATCTTTACCTCAACTCGTGAGTTTTGTCACTTTTACCCTCTGATTCTCTTTCCCATCCCTCTGGGGGGAGTCAGTGGGTGGCTGGATGGGGCTGAGCTGCCTGCAGGGGTTAAACTAGGACAGAAGTTCAGTCCTGATTCTGAAATGGAGTAGCGAGCAGTCAAATGTATTTTTGGGATATTTACACCAGAGGCAGAACAGCTCAGTGAGTGCAGCTCCTTGTAGCGGGGATATAAGTTGTGGTCTTTTGAACATGCCTGAAACTGTACTGTGTATTTAGTTAACTTGTGGTGTTTGCTGTGTCTAAGCTAAGAGCATAAGCACTTGCTCAGAAATTTATATGAAGGACAGAGAAGTAACAGCACCTTGAGGAAGACCAGGCTTCTTATTCACAATTGTCCTGTTAGGTTTTTTTGGTGTGTTCCACACACCGCGACGCCACCTTCCATAGGTCAAACCTGGAGGGGAAAGAGGCAACAGCACTTGTTCCTTCCTGTCATCCTTGCCCCTGCAACTCCAGATTTCAGTCTAGATGTGTAAATAGAGACTGAGATGAGCTAGCTGAATTTCAAGTTAATAGGAGGTTCTGACATGTTCTTAGTATAATTTAGTGCAAACTTCAGGTTTTAAATTTCCTTCAAAACAGATCTCAAGGGGAAAAAGATTTTCAGAAACCCTGACTCTGGATGCTTCTTACTTGATTTAATTGAAAATAAAGAGATACTTGAAATATTTTTGTGCAAGTAGATCTTCAAAGTGTAGTTAATGTCAGAGTCTTCTGTTGTAAAAGATCCAGCTCTAAAACAGTTCAATCGCTGCAAGTTGAATGTGCTACTTAAGTCAGATCACAAATCAGTTTTATTCTGTTTGCTTTTTCTGTTTCTATTTTATCTGTTTCATCATCACCTGTGCTAAATGGACCATGCACTTCAGGTGTCTTCTAGCAGCTTGCAAAGACCAGAAGATTTGCTTTTGAGGACTACTTTGATTTCTTGGAGTTTTCTTTAGCTCCTTTGAAACTCTGAAGAAGGTTCAGAGCTTCAGATGACCTGCAGAGTGAAGTGCTATGTGGCATTTTGCACCGTTGTCACATTATGTGTGTCTTCTTGGCCTGGGACTCTGGTTTTTTCACTTTCCTTCTGCAGATTGTGGTCATCTGTGCAACTTTCAGTTTATATTTTGTAATAAGAAGGGAAGGATACGGTGCATTCTCATAACTTCACCCATATTAGTTTGTGATGTTTGATTTTTCTTGATTTACTTTTTGTTGAGTGCCTTAGTATTTAAGTGTGCTCTGAGGTCTTTTGAGGGTTACGCTGCATACAAGACGTGTTTGGGTTCATGTTCTGGGTTCAATATCTGTCTACAAGGAGCAGACCTCGGTGAGCCAGAGGGTGAGTTCTAGACCTGGGTGCTTCAGAAAGTTTTCAGTACCCCAAGCCTTAAGTTTATAATTTATTGATTAGGTTCTGGCATTTTTCAATAGCAAAATATGGTAAATCCTGGCATTAAGCTTTCTATCTATAGACAAGTGTACAGGACAGAGATGTGGGAACAGTTTACGTAAATTATTTTCTTATTCGGCTGAATTTACCTCAGCTTAGTTCCATAATTTTAAATATCTGGGATAAACTATTTAACAAAAACCTTAACGTTCCATGCAATTTGTTTAAGAAACTGAGTAAGAAAGGTAAAATCGAAAGTGGAATTTGTCTGTCTGTTTACCATCTGTCTGCTATAATGAAGCTCTATTGCTATGAACTAGTTTCATACTATAATTGGTAAATATCCATCTTAATGGTTTTAACAAAACAACTTAAATGGCTGTGAAGGAAAGTGAATGTCTGCCCAGCATAGTTAACAACACTAGCTCATGTAAGCAAAACAAACAAAAATACGTCAAAACCCATAGAGATGAAGCTTAAAAATTAGTGATGTTACTCATATTGAGTGATATTGCTCATAATAATTAAGAGATTGATAAATCAAGAAATTTGGTGTTGTCTTTGTATTTTTCAATACTAATAAGTACAGGGAACGTGGCATAAGGCCAAGTATCAGATCTCTGCAGAGATCTCACTCCCAGAATCTGCCCTGTGCCACTCAGTGTCTCTGATTTAGAAAACAAAAAAAGCTCTGAAACTTATCTACTGTTATAAACCATTGGGCAATGACAATATGGTGCAAGCTGCAGAGTGTGTGAGCACTTGAGTCACTTCAGAGAAACTGGGACATTTTTGTCTTTACAAAAAAATGCATATAAACTTATCTGTTGGACTCTTGCTTACTCAACATGAGGCTTTGCCCGAACAAACTCGATACTCAAACTCAAAGTATTCTCAATATTCCTTGATCCATGCATTTAGCTTGCATTTTAATTCCATTTTAATGTGTAATAGTTAACGTTGAGTGATACCGAACCTTTTTGTATGTATGAATTGCATTGTATCATCTGCTTCTTTAGACAAGTGAGGTGATTGAATGTTACAAGATAAGGGATTGCAGCAATCTGAGCTTCAGGCGTACTCAAATTATGGCACACCTGTTTGGCTGTGACAAAACCTAGATGTGCAAAAAGGAAATTGCTTTTTCAAGATGATTGTACACCAGGTCCAAGACTTAAGATTCCATATATGGTATTAATCAGCGTCTTTGTGTGCTGTAAAATGGTACATCTGTTGTATGACACACATTTTAATAAAGGTATGTATAAAACATTTCTGTTGAATAATTAATGGTGGCGGAAAATAATATTATCCTTTTAATATAAGTTCCAAATTATCTAGTGTCCAGAGATAGAAATATCTTAAAACAAAAATATTTTCAGTTGTGGTCAGTCCTTTCTATTACTGCTGTTTTCATTTGTATTTATTATTTGAAATACAATAGTCCTTCTAGCTGCGGCTTTAAAATAAGGCTGTCCTGAGGTTTTTAGTAAAACACCGGGCATAATTGTTGACTACCCTGTTGTTTGCACACCCTCCTGGCTGTGCTCCTGTCAGGCCTCAGGGCTGAGTTCTTTCTCTCTCATTTCCTGTTGTTTAGCACATTGCTCCTTCAATTACATAATCATTACTTTTTTTTTTTTAATTGGAAAATGTCAAATTGGGTTCTCCTTATTTATAATTATTCTCTCCTCTAATCTGTGTATCAAATGCACTGCATAAAATCTTTTTATTGCATCTTCTTGGGCAGTGTATTGTGGGCCCTGATTCTCCTTTTATGTGACTAATACTGACTTGTAAGGACAGTTTCTCTTCTCAAATAAGCAAATCCAAGAAACTTGTCAAATTGGAAAAGTTGTTTGTCAGAGTTAATTTTGAAATGCAGCGCTAAGCGTCTTTTAAGCTCTTGTATTATGATCTAAGACCTTGAAAAAGAGCAAAGAACATAAGTAATTTCTTTTTTAAAAGGTGGCAATAAAACAAGGTACCGTTATTGAGAAATATATTACTTTAGAGAATATCTGAGAACACATTTTCTGGTGGAAAAGATTTTCTTTTTAAAATTCTAGTAGCTGAAACATTAAACTGACGGGAATAAATAGCTTATTTGTCTCAAGTGTCCAAATGAACTATGTAGAAAATCTATTTTGGCTAAACAAAGAACAGATGGTAAATAATGTGATTGCATTAAAATGACTATGATAGTAGTCACCACATAAAAATGAGCAGTGTGATGCATTTTTCTGAAGTCTTTGTTTTATAGTCTGGAGAAAAGAAATATCACAAGAGAATAAGAGCAAGTCCCTTACCATTTCTTTTATTACCTTCCCAGAAATTAGCCTTATTGTAAGCATATGCATGAAAGAGAGGCTACAATAAGTCATAACGGTTGAGGATCATTTAGACAAAACATCACCATTGTCATTTTCTTTGAAATCTTTGAATGCAAATGAACACAAAGGAAGCTTAATAAATATTTTAAATGAAAATGTTATTGAGTTACATGAATACAAAAGGTCTATTATTCTAATACTTAATTAACTGAGTTTTTAAAAGTGATTTTGTACATTGCTGGCAGCACTTGGCACAGTTTTAAACTCCCTATGATTCTGTCTGCTGCTTTGGTTCTGGTTCTTACACCATTTTGAGACCAGACATTCACATAAATGCTCAAAGGGATTTGATAGAACAAAGGCCAAAGCATTTTGGCATAATACAATCAGTGGTTTTCTCAATTTCCTATTGGAAAGAGGGAAAAGAGCAACTTAAGGGAAAGCTGAGATTAATTTTCATAGTTTTGGTACCTGTTGAGGGTTTGAAGAAAAGAGTAGGGTGTTTGAATCCTTTACAGGGATCCCTAACCCCAGTTGCAGGGACAAGAGATGAAGAAAGCAGAATTTTTCTCTTTCCTGAGGTAACTGTGGTCCTGGTGACTTCAGGATTTCAAGTTAGGTGCTGAGCAGAACCAGATCCTAAAGACCTGAACTTTATTTCTTAGAGGATGTTGAAGGCTTGATTGAACAAAGGCAGAGACTGACCCCAGGATTTCCTGATGAAGTTTTTCAGTCAGCTTGGGCTTCTCTCTGTGTGTCTAGATGTAGCAGTCTGGAACAAAAGTATCCTGTGGGCAATGTCATTTGTCAGCAGCATGGAAGAGTCAAAGCCAGTGGTTTTTGCCAGTGCCTTACTTGGCACTAGTTTTTTAAATGGCACTGGAGATGTATCCAGGCAACACCCAACGACTGTGATTCTGAGAATGTAAGACTAGGAAGACTTTTAATATGTTTTTTTGTGGTGTTTGCTTTTTTTCTGTCTCCATTTGGATTTATACAATTTCAAGTATCTCTGTTTTGGGTTATTTCTGGAGTGCATTGTGGAAGGGAAGAGGGCAAAAGACAATTTCATTATTCTTTGTTTTTTAAACCATTTAAATGCAGTGTGAAAGCAGTGTGCTGTGAAGAATTTTGCATTATGTTTGCTCCATTTCACTTTTTGTCTCTTGTCTTTATATGATGGGAAAGATGCTAGGAAAATATGCTAATAGAATTTTTAGTCATTTGATATTGGACGTATCTGGAAGAAAATTCACTTCCTTACAATCAGAATCTTTTTTTAATACTTGAAAATTGATGACGTGGAACAAGAATGATATTTTATTGAGACAAATCGTATGTCTACGTCTTTTATGAGTGAAGAAATAGAACAAGACTTTAGAATTCCATTGCAGTTTGATAACGAAAATTATCTAGAAAGGGATGTAGAGGTAAAAAAACAACTTGCAGCCTCTGAAGTTCTCTACCATGCTAGTGTGCAGCTTCTCACCCTATCCCCCTCCCCCTACATCCGCCCCCCCCGATAGTCACACTGCTTCCTGCATAACACTGTTTGCTTCAGCTTGTCTTTATCTTTGGCATGGGAAAATTCCGTGTTGCCTTAACAGCAGAAGGCCTTTGATGTTGACACAGTGCAGACTTCCTGTCCTTTTTCTGTTTGATAATTAATCTGTGCTTTTGGAAACCCTGACATTCCAGTGCGCATTGCTGGTGTGGGCAGGTAGGCATCTGGGTGTTTCCTGCAGGCCACTGGTGCCTGCTCATCCAGATTCATACTCCATTTTATGTATGCATGCACCCTCTTCTGCTGAAAGCTTATGGATTTATGTCATCTCTGAAAGAAGCTCTAAAGAAAACTTCCCCATTTATGAAGTCCCAAGAGCCAATCTAGGTGCTTTCTGTTGGAGTAAGTCTTTTCTTTAATAATGTGCACAAAATCAAAGCTGACTGAAAGAGACTGCTGAAAGGGGAGAACTGGTTATTAGGCACACTCGTCTTGGAATTGTTTTTGCTTTTTTATTAGATCAGAAATACCAGATGTAGCAGGCAATTAAATCTGTAGAGGTACAATGTACTTTATTACTTTGAACCAGATGAGATTCTGCAGTGATGCAGGTCTGTATTCCGAAATCTTAATGTGAATAAGAGCTTTCAGTTTAAAATTAGACTTAAGAGAAATAGCAAGAGCTTACGAGTCTACAAATATTGTTGCTTTCTGAGCCACAAAGCACCAATAAATCCAGAGTGTCCTTTCACTCAGATGTGATTAATTGGTGAGTAGTACGCTAGATTAACTCTCAGAATATGTTCAGATCTGGGTGAATATATCCTTGGTCTGTTGAGTTTAAGTTGTTTCACTTCATTGTCTTGTTTTTTATGTCTGTCGTAATGGTAACAATATCTTTATAGCTATTTTTAAAAATATATTCGTAACGATTCAGGAAAAGTGCCATTAAAACAGATGTCATTTTGTTTCTTTCTTATTTATAATAATTCTTTCTTGTTAGGTTGACATACAAAGGCAAAGAGACACAGTTTATATTATTTATCATTGATGAAAAAGACAAATGCTGTCAGAGGTACACTTGGTGCATAGTGTCATTAATTTGAATAACTTCATCAGCGATACCAAAGGAAATAATCTTAACTCTTTAATATGCTAATTTATTTTGCCTCTTTTCCCCCCCCGCCGTTGTTTCTGTAAAAGGAATGCATAGATATTGCAAGTGGTAATACTGTCCCTTTTCCTCCTGCTTTAACCATGTGAGAAATTTACTCTTCAGTTACACCGCTATTGAGAACATCAAGGATTCTTTATGATACATGATAATTAAGGGAATAGTTGTCAGAAGACAGATTTGTATCACTCTGTTTTGAGCTGTTTTATGGCCATTCAAATAATTGAAACTTTCAAGGAAAGGCATAATAATACCCTTTTAAATTACTAAATATTCTAGACTCAGATTCTGCTTTCTCCTATGCCAGTGTGTTTTGGGAATAAGTCTTTAGTAAAAAGTGAGTTTGTACAAATGCAAAATTGAAGGAAGTGAAATGACTCATTTTCAGTCTTTGTGTTGGTAGCATGTACAGTGCCATTGAAATATTACATTTACTTCTTTATATCTGTTTGGTTAAGAAAGTTTAAGAAAATATGTTCCACATATTCCATATATTACATGCAATATGGTTGCTTGTTGGAAGATCTTCGTGGCAGTCTTTTCTTCTCACAGCTCGTAATCATAATACTGTTTAATTTTCATAAAGTTCTTCAGGGCAATTAGTTTCCTTAGAGGTAATTTTTGTAACTTTAAGATACCCATTACTTTTAATCCACAGTGCTCTTTGAGTAGACATCTTCTGTGAGAAAATATTATGGTGTTCTTTTTAGCAAGAAGATCACAGAGCAACGTACAAAGTGGCTGCTAAAAAAAAAAGCGCCTGATATTTTTCTTTGTCTTTCTTTGTCTTTTGTTTGCCTTTTCATTAGAAAAATCAGTAGCACTTAGTTTCAAGTAAGACCTTCAATTAGTATTTAACTGAGCATAAGTATCTAATTATATTGCAATTAATTTCTTATCTGAATCACTTAATTCAAAGTGTTACTGAAAAACCTTGGGGTTTGGTAAGTTTGGGATAAGTAATAAAAGTCTGCTAGCAATTAAAATTAAGACAGTTAGATATAGCACCCTGTAGGTATTGACTTTTACGGCTGCATAGCATCATGCACTTTCAACATGGACACCAGCATTGGTAAATAAACCAGCATTATTTTTTGGTGTAAACCCAGTATTTAAGTGATCTCAGTAGTGCTCTGAGTCTGTGACAAAATATCTGTTACCACAGAAAACCACATTAAAACCCTTGAAGTAATCATCAGATTAGATATGAAACAAAATGAGATCATATATTTTTGGTTTGAGTCTGTTAGCTTGGTAGAGGTTAATTTAGTTTGCTATTTCTACCACCCTCAAACTGAAGCAGGAAACTTGAGTTGAAGTGAATGCAGAATGAAGTCCATGGGGCTCCAGATACAGGCTGTAAGCAGAGAGCTCATTCAGAAATTACTTGTTGTGAGGCATTCTGCTTCTGTTCATAGGTTTTCGATGAGCTGCCTTTGGTGCATTCGTTCTGGAAGGAGCGTTTTTCTAATGTGTTTGCTGTTTTTCTGTGAGCCATGTGGTTATGGCCCAGTAGCAGGCAGCATTCAAGGAGTGTACTAGGTGATGTGGCTCGAATCTTTACTGTTGGATTTCGGATATATCTCCCTCTTTTGACCATACATGAGAGAGGGGAAAAGTCTGTATGATTTCGCATGATTTCAGTGCATTGAAGTTCTGTGAGTGTAGAGGTAAGATGAGGGTGAGCTGTGTTACAGGAAAGCAAATACTGATGCTTTTAGTGAAGTTGAAGTCTTACTGGGTTTTGTTGAAATCACAAGCTTATCTCATAAGGAAAAAAATCTTGTCTTCACAAAGAAACTTTCTCTTTAGTATGGAAAATTTTATTGTGACTGTGGAATAAAGGTTAGAATCATAGAATCATAGAATTGTCTAGGTTGGAAGGGACCTTAAAGATCATGTAGTCCAACCTCAACCTAACTCTGACAAAAAATAAATAAGAAATAAGCAATAAAAAAATCACTAAACCATATTCTTGAGGACCGTGTCAACCCATCTTTTGAACACCTCCGGGGATGGTGCCTCAACCACTTCCCTGGGCAGCCCATTCCAATGCTGGAGAACCCTTTCCGTGAAGAAATTTTGCTTAATATCCAATCTAAACCTCCCCTGGTGCAACTTGAGACCATTTCCCCTTGTCCTCATGTTCAGCCGACAGTCGACCAACACCCCCAGGTCCTTTTCTGCCCGGCAGCTCTCCAGCCACTCTGCCCCCAGCCTGTAGCGCTGCCTGGGGTTGTTGTGACCCAAGTGCAGGACCCGTCACTTGGCCTTGTTGAAACTCATCCCGTTGGTCTCAGCCCATCAATCCAGCCTGTCTAGATCTCTCTGCAGAGCCTCTCTACCCTCCAGCAGATCAACACTGCCACCCAGCTTGGTGTCGTCTGCGACCTTACTGACGGTGCACTCGATCCCCTCGTCCAGATCATTGATAAAGATGTTAAAGAGAATGGGTCCCAGTACTGAGCCCTGTGGGACACCACTCATGACCGGCCTCCAACTGGATTTAACTCCATTCACCACCATTCTCTGGTGGCCTGGCCCTCCAGACAGTTTTTAACCCAGTGGAGAGTATTCCCATCTAAGCCATGGGCAGCCAGTTTCTCCAGGAATCAAGTTAGACCAAGTTCTGACTCCAGCTGTTTAACAAGTTCAGAGTGCGGCTTAACAGCTGTCATTCTAAGGAAGACTCTGAATTTTATTTATCATTATGAGACAGACAGTCTGAATTTAGTTTGGTATTTTATGTGCAGTTATTGTGAAGAACAAGAAAATCATAACATCAACTATTTGTGATTCTGAAACAGTGCTGTTACAAATGTCCAATTGATTTTTCACTTCCATAGCTGAAGATAGCATTTAATCAGTACTATATACTGCTTTGTCAGATACTTCAATAGTAGAAGCGTAGACCAGTGCAGACACCTCTTTTAAATGCCATTGATATTTACAGTGTTGTCGTAAATACTTACTGTTGTATCATTTACTGTTTTAGTTTGAGTATGTGGCATAGACTAGGTAATTTTACAGCTCTGTGAAAATTGTTATAAAGTCCTTTAATATTTTATAAATTAATTTCAGCCCAAAGATTTAATCAGTGGGGGTATGCCAGCTAACAGTTACACTGAATCAAGTTGTACTAGGGGGTTAATAGTGAAGGAGAAAAATGATCCTATGCTCAAAATAGTTTTTTAGTGTTGAAGTATTTGCATGGGGGAGATGGGTTGAATGGCCACCCGCTGGAGGACAGCTGAGAGTTGATGATGGTAATGTACATCTCTCCGTGCTCCCCTTTTCCAGCCTGAATGTGAGCCCACCATGATGAGAGCTAGCTGCCTTGTCAACTTTAAATTCTGGTTTTCAGTACACAGCTGCCCGTGTCAGCTGATGTGCAACTGGTCTATTGTTGCTGTGTGGATGGGAGAGTGTCTGAACCCCTGCCCTGAGCCCAGCACTGAGCACAGCACCTTCCCCCGGTGCTGCAGTTGTGAGATCAGCCTACCAAGGGGCCAGAAAAGAAAAAATCATTTGTTTAGCAAACAAAGGTCAAGAATAATACCTTTTGCTTTTACAAGAATGGAGTAATTTAGTATGTACAGACATACTTGAAAGGCTTTGTAACCTCTAGTCAATGAATTCTTTTGAATTAAAAGAAAAATGTTACGTTTAGGACAGTTTTCAGAAATGGAGCTTTGAGAGGCTCTTTCTTATTCCAGCTGTCATCAGGCAGAGCCTAAGAATTTTTGAGCACTACAGTTCAAAACTTTTGTCCAGTTATTTGATGATAATAAATAGGGGTCAGTTAGCTTAATTTCTTTTAAAGAACAGATTTATTTATTCCCCTTTTACACCTAATTTTTTTTCAATTTCCCATATTGAATTTTACTTTTTGTTGTTAAACTAAATCATAAAGCTGTTTTGTAATTAAGAAGTTGGTCGACACATCTGAAAATTCTTATTTATTTTCTACAGATTACACTGAGGCTAACTGAATGAGAGAAATTCTCGAGAAACAGCTGTTTTAATTGGGTCCGAAGAGAAGGCAGTTATCTAATAAAAGTGTAATCATTAGTTGTGGGGGGAAAGGCGTATGCAGTGTTAACTTGAAATCAATTTCAAGCAAAAGATATTAAGTTGACACTTCTGAGTATGTCTTTATGCAGCACATAACCTGTGGAATTCATTGCAATAAGGTGTCAGGCAGGCCAAGAGCTTAAGAAGATTAAAAGTTAATCAATATTTATACTAGTAATTGAAATATCCACTGTAACATTTGCTAGAATATAGATATATATTTATTAATAAATATATAATAGTATAAGGCATACAATACCATCAGCCAAACAGATGAGATTTTTTTGCATATTATAATATCAATAGAAAAAGGTAAATTCTTTGAAAGTCAAATTAGAATTCCAAGTAGAATTCCAAGTCTGACAATTCCGTGATTCTGTGATTCCGTGAATGAAAAGTATAGTCCATTATTGAAATTTTTATTTCTATGTTGTGGAGCTTTTTCTAAGCAAAATTAAGCTGTGTGGAAAAATGCCCATACTTGTCTGCAGTTTGGTGAATCGTGAAAAGGATAGACTCAGATGAGCAGATCTGTGTACATCTGGCCCAAAAAGCTAATTTACACCTCTGTTATGAATGGTTTGGTGATTGTTTATTTCCTGTTGAAAATAACATCCCTGAGTTTGTCACTTTTTTTTGGCATTGTGCTTTTTGTCAGAAAAAGAATGTTCATAATTTGTATACATAAAGAGGGATACTTACTATGCCACTTCTACCTTATTTGTGGAAAATATAAAGGAGAAGCTTGGATTCTGTGGGTTTGTGGGTTTTTTTGTTTGTTTTGGTTTTAGTTTTGAAACATGTGGTTCTGTAGCTAGTAATGATCACATAAACTTGCTTTTATATTGATAAAGCTAGTACAGAGCAGAAAAGAGGTTTCCTAAGATAAGGACATTCTTCTGTGTGATGAAACTATGTATTACAGCTGTAATTAGTGTGATGCTTTGTGTTGTTGCCAGTGTCTTCAAACTGTGCTGCTGGCATGAGTCCATTCTCAAAGACACTGATCGAATCAGTCCTCTGGAGGAAGCCTTCCCTGCAGGGTGATCCATCACTGTCTTACAGCTGGCAGTGGAAGTTTGTGCCTTCTTTCATTCTCTCTGCAAATGGGACCTGGACCTGTCCTTAGAGGGATGTGCTGCAGAATAGTCACTCAAGAGAAGAGGTGGATGCCTGCTTGCCTGGTCAAAGAAAAGTAGAGGAGAATTGTCTGCTGCCCAGAGGGATGAAATATTTTCTGATTATCTTCATGATTTTAGGGATTTAAAAGTGCTAACTACACATGCCTTTCTTTATACTGCTTCTTTGAAAGCATGTTTAGTCCAGTTTTATGAATTAATATTTTCTGACTGTGGAACATGTTCATATATGCTAGATAACGTGTCAACATTTCAGAGTTGGCATCAGTCAAAATAGTGAATCAGTCAAACCATGCTAATGTATAATTCAATTTCATTGTGAAGTGCTATTTAGGGGCCAGCAGAACACAGTAATGTATTTTTCCATCCTTCCTTCCATTCCTTAGAAGAAATTATCAGGTTAATATAATGAATTGCTTTGAATTTAGAATTGATGTTGTCCTACTGCAATTTGATGGGAGAGTATTTGGTTATTGAAGTATTAATTGTATTAATTTGAACTGAATACTTTTTACTGCTTATTGTTCCCGTTATAAAACATCTATGTGATAATTCTGTACATTGTGGAAAATGTAAAATCAGGAGCAGTGTTTGTTGCAGACTACTTATTTTGACTTTGGAGAATTACATAGAACAGCCATTGGTAGACCATAAAATTTAGGTCAGGAAAAAACATTCCTAGGTTCTCTTCTGCTTTAGTCTTGTTTCTCCACCCTGGGGCTTGAGCAAATTTATTGGCAGAAGTGAATGGAATTCCTATCAGTGTACAGAATCCCAAACAAAATTCAGAGAGCTGTTATCTGATGGTGCTTTGCTCCAATACAGATGGATCCATTCTCTAAATTGACCTTTCAAGTACATTCTGTTGCATTATCAGTAATATATTTTAGAGGGCTATTTTTGTTATGTGAATGAAGTTGAGATAAAGACAAATCACCTGAAAGTCTCTGCAGGGAGATGCTTTAGTTTTGGTTGAAATCAGGTACCATGTTAAAAATGTGGAATTGGTCCAAAAGGATGCCTATATAACAGAGTTCCTTTCAGCCTGTATGGAGCACAGCAGATCTTGTGAAATGAATGAAATGGGAGACTGGAAGAGATTTTCAGGAATACTTTCATTAAGTAAAAGGTAATCACTTGAAGAGCAATGATTAAAACAATAATTATTTGTAATTTTTTCTACTACCTGACATTAAAGTGGCAAACTGAATGCATTCTCCAAGAATAAACTATGTAATCATATAATTAAAGAGGCAAGCCTGAAGGAATAAAATGGGTACTGCATGTGTAACCTTACATTTGTTCCAGTAGATGCTTGTAAATTTGTCACTTTGTCTTTCACTGCTATCACTAATCTGATGGCTTTATAACCACCAGGCATGTATGAGCTTGTAGGACTGAATGTTCAAAGTGCATTTAGATATATATTATAGAATATATCATGCAATATATGACATATATGAAGAAATTCATATATGAGGAAATGAATTACCTTTCATTCCTTCAAGTTTTTTTAAAAAATACTTACTATTATAATAATTCTGTTTTCAATCGGTTTCAATCAGACAATTTTTCTTCCTGTTTTATTCTTTGTGGAATGAAGTGAGAGAATGGAAAACAAGGTTTTGCCCTGTTGTGTGCTTCTGAAACTGTTAGTCTCAGTGTTCATATTCAGGTTAAGCTGTACTGACCAAACAAGATTGTGTCTGAAATGAACGTGCCATTTGCCCTCACCTGTGTGAGGATGAGGGGCTGATTGTAGATTGAGTGGGTTAAAGACAGTGGCAAAGGAATGTGACAGAAGAGTTGAACTTGCTTTCTTAGTAAACTGAGAATTAAACCTCAGGCTTCACATTTTCCACACTGAGCAACAGAGCTGCACGAGAACCATTTCATAACAGCTACTCCATCAGTTGAAATGGCACACCTGAATATTTGAAACCCACAGACTGGCTGAAGCTGGGGTGAGTTTGACTCTGCATGCAGCTTTGTATGTGGTAGAGGGCATTATAAAGTGGCAAAATATTCATGATATAGATTTAGAGATAAAGTTAGGAAATTCCAGAAGAAGGAATGAGGGTGAACATATTACAGTTTCCTCCTGACAAAATTATGACATCCCTCTCTATGAATGAGACTGAGTCTTCTCTCAGGCTAGAGCAGAACTCTGTCTTAGAAAAGCAAATGCTTACAGCATTTCTGTTGCTACTCATATTTTGCAAATACTAGTGTGTCAAAATACACATTTGAATTATAAAATGAGATTATTTCTGGCTTTAAAAAAGTTGAATGCAGTCTTAAAGCATTGAGTTCTGTATTGCTTTTGCCATTAAATTATATATTAAAGCAAGATGTTTCCATTTGGTCACAGAATGTGCTGCACAGTGTGAGACACCTCTGGCTAGATTTGCATAAGGGCACTGATGGAAATCGTGTTCGGTAGCTGAGCTTTAGATGAGTGCTGACTTCTTGTGGCTTGAATTTGTTTTATACCTAATGTTTGTGTCTAAACTTAGTAGTTTCATTCTTCTTGTGTCTCTACCTCACTTCTGTGCATGAAAAGAAAAAAGGGGTAACTGCTCAACCTAAAGTGCCTTTGTGAAGATGAGCTGGTGTCTGAATGTGCTATGACTGGAATAGTAGAGAATCCTCTGAAGGAACAATTTTTCATGAGTGTCGTGTTTTTACAGTGTATGGTAGATATGGCCTTGTTCTACGGGAAATGTGAAAAAAAAATGTATAAACGTTTATCAAGTAAAGTAAGTTGTGCAGGGATTGTATTACTATATATATGGGTGAGTTTGTGGGAGCACATGTGAAAGATGCAGATTTGAAATACAAATAAATTCAGTTTTAGCACTCCCTCTTACAGGGATTTGCAATATGACTAATTTGAAATCACTTTTATACAAATTAAATGTAATAATGTCAAGTTCATAACAGATTTCTTGCTAGAATTATTTTTCTTACAAATTGTTTGAGCATCACTAACTACATGACTACTTCTACTGTAGCCATGTAGTCATGTGTTTTGTAGGAACTTTTTCCCTCATGACATGGTTTTTAGACATAGGACTATTAAATTGAGCATTAAAAAACCTGCTGTCCTTTTAGCATAGACATTTATCAAATTGTTTAGTGCCGTCTTTTTCTTTTTCACCAGATGTGCCTTTAAATCTTCCTGAAGTAAAAGGGATTTTTAAAAAAGCTACTCTTTTTTTGACATATAGCGGCTGTTTACAGCCATCTAGGAGGCTCTGCATTGTAAGTAAAGTTTTTTCGTGGTTGGTTGACAGTAAGGAGCTGAAGCCTAGTTTTCACAAAGTTGTCTGTACTGACACCACTGCTGCAGCTCTGGCACTTTCCCTGCTCTCCTGAATTTCTTGCTTCCATTTCTATGTCATCTACTCCTTCCCCTAACTGCTGGCAGGGCAGGAGTCAGTAAGTGTGTCCCAACAGCCACAGCCTGTTGCATGCAGTGGGTGAGCAGCTTGGCTAGTCAGTGCATGTGCCGGTTGGCCAGCTGCCTGGGTGGACAGAGCACGAGCTGGTGTAAAAAAAAAGTGTAAGTTACTGATTCAGAGAATGGTAGAGCCAAAACTGATGGGCATTTCTGGAAAACTTGCCCTTCTGACCTGGAATTAAATTTCTCCGTTCAATGCTGGATTGAAAGATGGTGATGATGTGCAGTGTCCCAGCCCATCTTAAATGACCAGCTGTCTGATGATATCTCCTGATCTTCCTCTCAGAAAACAAGGGCATATTACCCTACATTTTTGGTAAATGGATGTATGACAGATCTGGACATTCTCAGCTTCCTCACCACTAAACACATTTTTGAGTCTGGCTAGAGTAACATGTCCTTGCATTGTTGGTGGGGGGCTTATCTTCTTAATTGGCAAGATTCCAGAGAAGCTAAGGACTTAGATTTTTGGGGGGGCAATAGTCCTTGTCACTGAATTTCAAGAACTCCGCTTTGGGGTGCGTACAGTGTGCTGAGTGCTTGCAATATTTGGTCAGTTGTTTCAGCATTAAAATAGGAGCTGAACACCTGAAAGTTTTGGTGTGTTTCATCCAGTTACAGTAATACACATCCACAAAGCTATGCAATTCAGCTTAATGCTGAGTTCCTTTATATAGTCAATAAAATATAATAATGTAGACAAATTATATTATGCAATGATAGTAGTGTTTTCTTCAACTTTGTTTTTTCTGAGAGAAGAGCAGGGGGAGAATGGTTTGAGTTTTCCTCAAATGGATGGCTGGCTTTGATTTTTGTTTTTTGTTGCATCTAGAGCATGAACTGTTTAAGTCATCTGTGTAAGATAGGCAACCCAAGACTGATTTATAAGTGATATTGTATCCTTTCTCTGCAAAGTGAACAAAAAAAAAATAGTGAATTTTTAAAATCAAAAGTAGTCTTAAAAGATAATTGAAATGTTTTAAAATATTGATAATTGCAGAGCAGTTTAACACACTATTTATCTGCTCACCACACTTTTCCAAGCCACTGTTTGTCTTCACAAAATGGAAGCTGACAATGGCAAAATATCTGAGTTAATTGCCCATTTCTTTCATCATGCTAAAGTTTTTCAGGTGTGGAAATATGGTGGTGACTTCCCTGAATGGTGTAGAATGTAAATAATAATGCTCAAGTCCTTTCATGCAGAGATCCCAATGAAAAACTGCTGTTCAAATGTTGTAAAGAAATTGCTGCCATATGTTGTGGATATCAAATATGTTTGCCAGCTGTAAACTAGTAAACACCCTGTGTTCTATTACATCAATTGCAAATATTTCTTCTTAAGGATAGCATTTTTTAATATATTTATAGTCCATTTGTTTGACTAAATGCTAATTTTACTTCAGTTTTTGTCTGAACAGCCAGACTTGAATGAGTTATAAATGTGCTGTGTTCTTCTCTTCTAAATTGCACATTGTAACTGTCAACCTTGTGTTAGTATTGTTTAAGAAAACAAGAGGAGGTTGTGGGTTTTTTTTCCCACTCTAAAAATTCAGTTGTATTTCTTTAAGCTAAGATAATTTGAGCTTTTTTAGTGGGGTGGACATATGTAAATATATATATATAATATTTTTTTTAATATTGAGGCATATTTGCACTTATTATATTCCACCTCCACTAAGCAATGCTGTCTGCCCGCTTCCAATATATTCTAATAGATTCTTTTAGGAACCCATAAATCTGAGAGAACTAATTTACTGCCTGGATTTGCTGTATGTCCTGTTATCACTGCTGTGGCTGCTGCATCGTGTTGTTTCCCTTTCATTCAATAGAGAGCAACAGAGTTGTTGTTAATATTATTTCATCAGAAACATTGCTCTCAAAATCTCATGGTCTATTCTGCATGAATATTTAGTCTCCTTTCTTGTTTCACGTACCCATTTTCTAGCAGTTCATTTTTTTTGCCCTGAAGTAAAATTATATTCTTGCATTTTTAACTGTCAAATTAAAGAAATTGACATCAAGGGCCAGTCATTGTAACCGTAGGATGAAAGTAACCTCTACAGAGAAAGGAAGAGATTAATATCTGTATGGATATTGCTGCTTGTACCACAGTACTGTCTTTCTCAAATTGGAAAAATTACTGCTGTGTGTAAGATATTTACACCGTTCCTGCTGGATGCAGAATTATGGTTCTGGTTTCAAGCAGCCAGGCTTAATAAGCTTTACCACCAAAAATGAGGCTGATCGTAATGAACCATAAGTCAGAACTTGGTTACTGAAGTTAGGTCTTGATAACTAAAATTTGTGTAAGTAGCTGATAACCAAATTCTGCTATAGCATGGTAAAAGCCTGCAGTAGATAAGGATTTGAAGAACTGAACCCTCTCTTAGCCAGTAGAGGAGAGACTATGAGTTCCTGGAACCCACCCAGGCAGTTGAAGCTGTAAATCCTTAATGATGTATTTCTCTTCTTAAAGCACTCTTTGGTATAGGAGCTGTCCTGCTGAGAACAATCAAATTAAAAAAAAAATAATTCTTAGGTTCCATTTGTGATCATATTTTGATTTTTGTGTTGTTTTGTGCCAAGCAGCACCTGTTAATGTTACACAGGTTGCAAAGGACACATGATACGGTATCTCTGCAATATATTGCAAAATGCTTAAGAATAATGATTAATGTTACAGACTGAAAAGTAATTTTCCAGGGAAGCACCAAGTTTAAAAGAAAAAAGCATAAGGACTTGTTTGGACTTGAAGCTTGATATCCAAATCAGTCTTTAAGTAGGGTTGCTATAGATTTTCACAAGACCATCCTGGCTTTGTGGAATGACCAGTATTCCTGTGTCTCATACAAAAATTCTGGTTCTTCTGATGTGTAGCTAGATGTTCCATAAATTAGGTAGCTATGCTCATACTCTGGACATTTAAGTTATTTTAAAAATTTTATTTAGCTAGACACCATGAAACATACGATTCATAAACTAAACCCTTCCTTAACCTGTCTGTTCTCTGTATGTGACCTCTTCGTAACAGAGATCATTCATCTACGCAACACCTAATACCTTGAGCATTGTCTTGAACAATTTTAGATTAAATCAATTAACCTTTTAAATAGCTGATCACAGATGCAGTGGGACTATATGTATTTTTTGTCAGTTACACTTATTTACTAATTTCAGTAATTTTTTTCTGTGTTTTCAGTCTCCAGAATAAGCTGGTTTTTCTTTACATATCTTACACTTACATGTTTATTAATCAGCTCATAGTCACTGCAGGGGTTGCTGGATATGAAGGATAGGCTTTTGTTGGAAGTATTCAGCATTTGCTTTACTGTTCTCCCATTGCAATCAAATGGCAATTCTGCAAAGCAAAATAAAGGTGAAATTGTAGGCATACTTTTTACTGCTAATGCTACCTCAGCTAGTTTGAATTTCAGGAATCTGCTCACAACCATATTACAATCCTGAGAGCTAGTGTGCACTGAAGTTTTTCCACCACAGTTGCACCATTTGTGCTGCTAAGCTTAAGGCTGTTCCCCACATTTTACAAGCAAACTTTTGTTTTGGAGGGATAAATATGTTCAGTACTGAAATACTAGTAACTTATTACAGGTATGTGAAAGTTAGTGCTTTGTAAAAATATCTTTCCAGGTGTCAGCTGTGTTACTTCAAGTGCAGTGCTCAGAGAATGCTTGGAGTTTTAAACCTCAAATTGACATACTGCTTTCAGAAGAGCGTTGCTCCATGTGTGTTATAATTGAAAACAGTTGATATGAAATAGATGCAAGTATTTGTGTGATACAAGCAGCAAATAACATGATGTGCATATGGTCCAACCTACTTTTGACTCATTAAATTCATATCTTGGTTTCTGATAAATCACCTTCTTGCATGTTCATATTCTTAAAGTACCATAGAGTAGTTCAAATAGCCATGTTCTTAACAGTGTTTCTGTATAAGAAGGTATAGTACGTTATTAGGTTTATCTACACTATATCTTAGTTAAGATTCTACATTGATCTAATTGGAACATGGAGTTACAGCTGCAGAAAAACTTGAACTGGGGAAGTGCCTCCATCTGCCTTTCTTACCTAGAAGAATTAGTACATTGTTACTCAAAGATTATAAATACCATAATAAAGAATTTTGAGCTAATTGACTTCAAAACTCTTGACTCATATTTGAAACTTCCTTACAGGGTTCTGTCTGTGAAATGCTTAGTTTTGCTTACTTTATAGTTCACTGAATTTTCACTGAATTTTTAGAGTTGGAAGGGACCACAGAGATCATCTAGTCCAACTCCCCTGCTGAAGCAGGATTGCCTAGAGCATGTTAGAGCACATTACTCAGGACTGCATCCAGGCGGGTCTTGAAAATCTCCAGAGAAGGGGGCTCCACAACCTCCCTGGGCAGCCTGTTCCAGGCCTTTGTCACCCTCACCGTGAAGAGGTTTTTTCTCATATTTGAGTGGAACCTCTTATGTTCCAACTTGTGCCCTGTTGCCCCTCGTCCTCTCACTGGCAACCACTGAAAAGAGGCTGGCTCCCTCCTCCTTCAAACCACTCTTTAGATACTTATAAGCATTGATAAGGTCTCCCCTCAGCCTTCTCTTCTCCAGACTAGAGAGTCCCTAAAGAGTTAGCTGTATCCTTTCTGTATGTCAGATACACTTTTTGTTTGTTTGTTTGGTGGGGGGTGTGTGTGGATTTTGTTGGTTTTTTTTAATTTTCTAGAAGGGAGAAATGGGTATGGAGGTAATAAGAGACATCTTGGACTGTGTTCAGATTTCTGGCATGAGCATGGACTGGGCACCAGTGCTTTTACAGGAATGCATGTTGCTCTTGTATCTCTAAGGGATCTCTACCCTTAGTGTGCAGGCTCCCTCTCAGGCTCTGCGTATATTCTGGCCCTGGTCACTTTACCTGTTGACTCTTGCACAGAGGAGTAGCTGGCTACCTGAGCTAGTTACAGTCCTCATATTTCTGCACTCATAGAGATCTTCATGAAGCACCTGTAAGAGAAATGAATGTTGTTTTGCAGAGTTTTCCATGGAATGCCTTTATTTATGGTAGATCTCAGGCAAATATGTGCATGTGCTTATAATGAGACTTTGTTACTCGTTTTTTCCCATTGTTTTTAAAACTGTTTGAACTTTGTACTTATACCCAGAGAACTGGTAAACATTTTGCGTACTTTCCCTAAATATTAGTGGTTTGGTTTTGCTGCTTTTTTTTTTTTTTTGAAATTAAGCAAAGGAGAGCTTGATCTGGCTCTTCTAGATAGCTAGATTACTAGGAGATCCTGTGAAAGATCTTTAAAAGTAATATTACAGCTTCCTTGGTTATATTTTTAGGCATGAAAATACATAATTTGTTGGAGAACAAAATATTCCAAGTTTTGATTTTAATTTTTTTCAAAATTGTTTTTTAGGGGAGTGGAGTATGGAGAAGGTGATATGATTTAGTGAGAGTTATGAGATATAACAGGGTTATGACATCAGGAGGGGGAATAGATGTTTGGCAGATCTTTGATGTCTGAGCTGGTAGGATTTGACTGTTGAACTACATTTGTCTCCCCCATAAATTGCGAAGTTGCAACAAGGTATCATGGAGGCTTTTTGTCTTGTATTCAGTGGTAAGAAAACAGCAGATGAATACACAAACATATATATGGGCATATATATAGTGCATAGTGGGTGTGTACATGCATGCATCCAGATGACTAATCAACAGAGGAAAAGAGAGGAGAAGGCTTTTGTCATCAAAAAAATTAAAAAAAAAAAAGAATATTGAAAGAAATGCCAGTGTATCTTCACGGAGATAAGAACGATTTTTTTCTGTAAGGTTTACAGAAGGAAAAATATTCCATGCCGCTTTTGATACAATGAAGGAGGAAAATCTGTGCAAGCACATGTTACTCCGCTTTCTGATATTTTTAGAAAGTCTCCTGCTCAAATATAAATAAGCAACCACCACTTCACATTAAGTTACTAAGTAATTGTAATGGAGGATAAAGAGGCTGGGAGATAATGATTAAAATGTGATCAGTGCTGCCTCCATTACATAGATGAATAGCAATATTAGTTTAAAACTTCAAATTTCAGGAGAAGATGATGATTTTATTTTTCCAGTGTCATATTTTCTTGGGTAGCTTCATTATTAGTGTCTCAGACTTCTTACCGATTGTCTCAGACTTCGTACTAATTTGCACATGTTGAAGAACATGGAGCTCAATAAAAAAAACCAACAGTTACTTACATAAGCAAATTCCTCCTAGGCAAGGAGGTTTCTCTGACAGCAGAAAATTATGTGTTTCCAGTTAAGGATGTCAAAAGCATCAGGCCTAGGCAGTAGGATCTCTTCTACGTGCCAAGTAGTAGTTGTTTTCCAAGAAAACTGAGTATTAATGAAAAAATATGTCCTTAAGATAAGGTAGGGATGGCATTTGTGGGAGTAGCTTTGTAAAGGAAATGGCTTCTGCCACTTATAATCATAGAATCATTTAGGTTGAAAAACACCTTTAAGATCATCAAGCCCAGCTATTAACCTAGCATTGCCAAGTTCATCATATCCCTCAGCACCACATCTACATGTCTTTGCAATACCTCAGGGAGGGTGACTCAACCACTTCCCTTGGAAGCCTGTTACTGTGCTTGACAACTCTTTCAATAAAGAAATTTTTCCTAATATCCAATCTAAATTTCCCCTGGCGCAACTTGAGGGTGTTTCCTTGTGTCCTATTGCTTGTTATTTGGGAGAAGAGACCAATCTCCACCTCACTACGACCTTCTTTCAGGTAGTTGTAGAGAGTGATAACATCTCCCTTGAGCCTCCTTTTCTACAGGCTTTGCTCTGCTCTGTTCTTTGCTGGAAGAACAGTACTGACCTTTGAGCTGGTATTACTGGACTGAAACACCATCTCTGTTGCATGTTGATGAGTAAATGCATAGAAGTCATTTGGGATTTAGTTTTTTGCTGAAATGTTTCTGAACTAAATATACATTGTTTTCATTTGAATGAATCTGCATTGTCTGATAAAGGAGAAGTGGGACTATTTAAATGTAGAAGTTCTGGTACAAGTGTTGACATTGTATGTGTGTATACAAAACTGAAGACCTCTGTGTCACAGGTGGGTTGGAAGTATTTTTTGGTACCTTAAAGAGTTTGAAGATGTATCACTTGTCTTGGTCTGGATGCCCTTGTTGTTTTCAAACTGTTGTGGTGAACGTAATAATCCATCAAAATTAACATTAGATCAAACAATGGCTGTTCTAACAGTTTTGTAACCATCCTTTGCATTGTTATAACCAAGGCCATTTTGTCATCAGCTTTTCAATTCCAGAGCCAGTGTCCATCATTTATCTGCATAACTAAAACCGATGGTAAGCACATTTCTGCCACAGTGAGACTGATAATGGTTTCTGTTAAAGTCTTTTTAATGATTCAATTTGAAGCAGTGATTTCCAGAGGAAAGAGATTCCATTTGTTAGGGGTCTTTTACTGTAGTTCTTTTTATGACAAAGCATACCAGAGAATAAAAATCAATTTCTGCTTTTTTCATTTTTTTAATTTCTCAGACTTGCAAAATTCTTGCAAAAAATGTAGAGGAAGAACGTGTTATTATTCCCTGCTTCCAAAATGAAAAGCTTTGTTTGAGTAAAATGGTGTAACTGCAGATATTTTGGCATCTTTTCTATTCTAAGAAAATCTTGTGTTTCCAGATACTGCATACATTAACTGATATTCCTTACATAGTTTTAATCATGTTTGCAGTTCCACTTACCTCAAGTTGGAGAACCGTGGCTTAAATGACTCCTTATATGTAGGGCTTTACCACCCTACTACTACAGCAATTATAACTGTACAGGCATAAGCATCATGAATTTGTATCTGAGGCATTTACTGTTCATTTGAGTTCATAAAGGTAGCAAATGATTTTCCAGTGCTAGCAATCCACTTCTGCAGTTTGCCCTCTATCTTCCTACTGAACTGTTGGCAAGTTTTCCTGAGCCTAATTTTCAGTTTTGTGCAAGTATATAAAGTGTTTTTAAAAAGTAAAAAAAAACATCAGAAATGTTAATGAGGAGCTTATATTCACATGATGAGAAATGTTATTTACAAAACATGTAATTTGCTGTGATTTGGGAAACATAATACAGGCAGTTGCCCAAACTTCATGTAAACACTGCATGATTGGAGATGGTTGGGTGCAGTAATTTAAGTCCCAGGGTGGTTTTTTTAACCCATTGCTGTGGTCAAATGTGGAACACCGAGATTCTTATCTTGAACTTGATTTAGAAGACCCATGCTCAGCCACTGGGGTCAAAATTTAAATAATTCCGGTGGGGGTTTGTATATGTGTACTCTAGTCAGCTTAAGATGATGTATTTTATAAAATGGGCAATGCCCATATGACAGCACCATGTATTTGAAAATTTAATGATTCTGGTAGAGTTTTGTACTGAGTGTCTTATGTGGGTAAGCCATCTAATTAAACACATCTCTACTTGCTTTTAAAACATGGGTAAAGTTGCACAACGTTCAATTCCAGAAACTGCATCAGCCTTTGTTTTTCAGCAGTTGAAAGCCAATGGTAGGGTCTGAGGGATTAGTGAGGAGACTGCGCTTCCCCGTTCCCCAGGGCCAGTGGTTGACTTTCTGTGGTGATACAGGCTACACTGAAGCCTTAGAGGCTTCATCAGCATGTCTAATTCCTATGTTTAAAGAGTTTCAGATTTTTTTCTGGGGGCCCAGGTGTCTTAGTGAATTGAGTCATGTAATTTAATCTTGATTTCAGATCATGTATTCAAGAAGAGCAAAGTCTTCCCCTTCCTAGGGAGGCTGGACTCAATAGCTAGCTGTAATGCAAGCTGCCATGCTTTGAGGTGACTGAGAGCAGTCTGTCTTCTGATGTGGCATGGTCTGTCTTCTCAAATCTATTATAATATTTGCAGGTATCTCCCAAGTAAAACTAAGAATTTCATTGCTTTCCATTTATGACAGTCATAATTATTTGTAAAATGGTGTGTGAAAAAATGGATTTTTGAGACACGTTACTCAGCAGACTGGATAATGTAATTCTAGTGGTCCCTTTTAGTCTGAAATGCTATAGCTCACTCTCAATGGATCACCCATGAAGTTAAAATCATCTCTCTTTTCAGCAGCCACAGTTTGCCTTGACCTTTGAGATGCAAAGCCTTTTAGGTCAGGGACTCAGTTGACCTCACAGTTGAGACAGTCACTGATCCTTATGACTGGTCACTACTGGAATACAAATTGGTTGTTTCTAGAGCTGCTTGAAAATTGGAAAAAGGAGAGTGATTGTGGTGAAGAAGTACTTCTTACCTGATTTCACATGTGTATGAGGGAACAGCCCGTCATCTTTTCTGCCTGACTATTATTCATCACATTCTTGTATTTATGGCATCCACAGAAAGTTTTTTAAAATTTTTTTAAGTCTTGATTTCTCTTTTTAAAGAATTCCTAAGAGGATTCATGGGCTGATTAGCATTCAGTACTTTGTGATGGGTAATACAACTTTACTGGTAAATAATCTTGTTTACATTTGAGTTCTAACTTTTTTTTTCTACTGTCAAAATGTGGGCAAAAGGAATTTCATCAGTAAATGGAAGGAAGGAGTTTTTTTATGTCTGGCCTAGTGTGACTGAGAGAGTTGTGCCATTGGGGAAAAAAAAGGCAAGGGAAAGACTACCAAAGGAGAGCAAACTTGTTTCTGTATTGTCCTACTTTTTGCATTTTATGACTTAAAATTTATAAATTATTTAGTTCCCTGCATTGCTCTAAACATTATGTTAAAGTAAGTTTTATGTGGAAACTTCCCAAAATCTGCATGTCATGAATGTTTGAAAAATGAACAAAGATACGGTATTCTACAGCCCCTCATCCTCTAGCATTTTGTTCCAGGTACAAAAATCACAAAATTGCTGCACTTCCTTTTTTGCTGTTGAACTGCTTGTGTCTTCTCATATCTGTTTGTGGGCTTGCAGGTATCTCCCAAGTAAATCTAATAGGTTCATTGCTTTTCATTTGTGGCAGTGTGACAGTGTATTCTCACCTCTGATCATGTCTTGTTCTACACTCTGGCTATTTCTTGCTGATTCTCTGTCACACTCAGCTTTCTGCTGGTCAAAGTAACTTTTTGCAGTTCATTTCCCTTGGGTTTAGTGGTTCTTCATTTGGTAGCTACTCTCTGAACCCTGACCTCTTTTTTTCTTGCTGAATTTGGCACTGTTAGGATTCTCAGTGCTTCCCCATGCCTGCTAGGTGCCTGTTCACATCCAGTTAGACTAAATGATGCGGCATTACCTCTTTTGACTTTCGTGTTCATGCATCCTGTGATATTACCTTTCGGACAGCAGGCTATTTTATAGCAGAACCAGTCACAATGCAGATGAACCATGAAGCCTCCATCTTTAATAATACAGTTTTCTAGGTGTTAATGGTAAATCACCCAAAAAACAATAGGGAATCAAATTATCTGTGCCTTGCTTGAGTGTATCACATTAGGTCAGCTGTCTTTTTTTGTCTTTCTTCTATTTAATACAGATTTTTCTTTTTCTGCATAAACACCGTACCATCTATGGGTTTCCTTCTGTATCGCTCTCTTTGTGGATTAAATGTTTTGTTTTCTGCCATTTTCCAGGTTCTGGGTTACTTTCCTGTGCTTAATGCTGCAGGGCCTTTTGCCCTGAGTTTGCCACTTCTCTCAGTTGTGTCTCAAGAGGATCTGTGCGTGTATGAGTATATATTTGTACAGTTTGTTGAAAATACTTAGAGAAGAAAATTTGATATGAAGACACCATCCAAATGTTTCATGAAACAAACTACTATTCTCCCATATTTCAATAGACTGTCTTTCTTACTGTACTGTGTTAATTAATAAATGAGATGTGACAGGGCCTGAATTGTGTTGAATTAATTTATACCTGCTAGGTTGTTAGCTATGAATCTGTGGTGTGAATGCAGTCAGCAGAGCCATGCATACATTAAAAAGATACTTGCGGAAGCTGAGTAGTCTAAGATTATAAAATATAGACATATATGCATGTTTTTATACGTCTTTAAAGTATATATCTATGCACACGTATACACACACAAGCGTTCCCCTGAATCGAAAGTAACTGGGTAGTCGCTGATGAGACTTCCATGGTCCAGTTTTCTTTGCATGTTCTGTGGGAGGTTTGTGAGGTCTCCTCTAGTCAGTGCAATTTTCAACTGTGTAATGAAATGAGCAATTTACAGTCACAGTTCAGAATTATTACCAGTCATGCCTCTAGATTTCTCTTACCTGTTTTATATCAAGAAATATTTTGGTGGCCTGCAATATTGCTGACAGCTTTGTTGTGAGCTTTCTAGCGGTAATAAAAAAGCCCCTCTAGTACAGCAGCCAATCCAAGATTTATGAAGCACGCGGAATTCTTCCTGCTTGAAGACTGAACATGTACATAATCAGGAAGTAGTCTTAATAGAGGGAAATCGAGGACAGCATTGCCCCTCGTTCTGCCTAGTGGACCATAAACCCCCTGCTGTTATGAGAGCCACATTGCCAAAGAAGTTAGAGCTTTTCCAATCTAGCAAGTAATTTTCAATCATATGTATAAACGCTGAAAAAAAATGAAGGATGAATAATATATATCTTCCCTAATTTTTTTGCTCTCAGTGTCTTTCTCCCACCTTGTTGTAGGTCTTGTATGTTTTCTCTTCTGTCTCTTCTTGCAACTACTTCAATCTTTATAATGTACTTCCTGATATGTTTTCTGTATTGTCTTACTTTGGGCCTTTAAATCATCTGTTAGTATTCAGATTGGTTTGTGAACAATTAGGCCTTTTAAAAGCTTTTGAACAAAGTTAAGATTGCCAGTCTCATTTTTAAGGTTCCCAGTCTTTTGTGGACTGAAAGTTTCAATTCAAAATCCTTATCAAGCCTGATGCTTAGCAATTGGTTTTGGGTATAGCACAACTAACGAAATCTGCCTTCATAAGCATTGGTTCTCTTCACCTGACTCTTCCTCTTTAGTTTCCTTTGGCAAATGCCAGTACATGCTAAATATGCACTGGATGAACCAGTGCATAAAAACAGTTTGACCAGATGGCTTCTGTGTCTTGCAGTGGGTAGACCATTGAGCTACAATTGCCTGAAGCAAGCACCTGACCGGAAACGATATCAAGTTCAGCATTGAAAGTTTGTCAAAAGTATGAAACTAGAAATGTAGCCAGAATCACTTAGTAATATGAAAAATGGTTCATTGTTATATCACCTTTATCACAATAGACAGTTGTACTTTTGGTTTCATCCTGCTCTCTCCCAGGGGTGTGTTTTATTCCTACGCAGGGCTTTTGGAGGATTTTGGTCTCTTCTTTCACTAGTGTTAAGGTTCCTGCAAAAGTTGGGGGAAAATGTTTTACCTTGTGGAGATGGGGAAAGATGTGTAATCCTGCAGACAGCAGTTGTTATTCCAGCTAACTTTATTGGAGTCGACATCCATTATAAGTAATTTTGGATTTTGGGGGTTGACCTCAATGACATTAAGTGGTTCTGTCCAGTATTATCTTGCCATGTTCCAGTAATGCCAAAGCAGATGAAGATGAGACAGGGTTTTCCAGGCTGCATAGACTTGAAATTACTATTAAGAATATCCCATCTTCTTTTCTGAGTATTGCATTTTCATTTCCGTCAGTTTGCTTCCAGTATGTCCCACTTCTCCCTCAGTCTGCCATTGGTCCTTTCTTATTTTTTTATTAACAATGACTAAAAGGATGCATTACTTGATAGAATGAGCAATTTTATTAAAAGAACTGTGTGTCTGTTGCACAGGCTTGTGGTGGTGTGAAACCTCCATAAAGTCTTTCATAACCTTGCAGACATCAGAGGTATATGTAGGTTGCTCAGCATTTGATGCCTAAGTTCCCTGACTGCCAAAAGCTTGGGTTGTTTTTTTTTTTTTCTGTAAGCCCAGATAACCTCAGCACTGACAAAGGCTTGGCTGTATTGCATCTGGCTTACGTCTCAGTGCTCCCCTGCAAGGGGTGTAATACATTTTGGAGAATCTGTATCAGTGAGAGTACTTCATGCTTCAATCTTGTACAGCTGAATGAGCAGTGTGGATGTGTTTTGTTTTTCTTGCAATCTGGAGGTTAGGGTTTCTTCCCAGGTGAGGAAGATCCATCTTCTTGGAAATTCAGAAATTCAAATCCACCTCTCAGCTTTGGTAAGAATGAACTAATTACCTTGTGTTGCATCTTGAGATGTTTGCTGTCTCTCTTCTTCGAGACAGTGTATGCTTTTTAAAAAAAGATCTACCAGGCCCTACAAGAAATTGCGGTGGGCGTGAGACTGAATTTCAGAAATTTTCAAAACTATCACAGAATCTTAGAATGGTTAAAGTTGAAAGTTCAAAGATCATCTACTTCCAACCACCCTGCCCTGGGCAGGGATACCTCCCACTAGACCAGGTTGCTCAAAGCCCCATCCAGCCTGGCCTTGAAAACTTCAGGGATGGGGAATCCACAGCTTCTCTGGGCAACCTATTCCACTGTCTCACCACTCTCACAGCAAATAATTTCTTCCTGATATCTAATTGAAATCTACCCTCTCTTATAAAGAGTCCCTCCCCATCTTTCCTGTAGGCCCACTATAGGGATTGGAAGGCCACTATAAGGGTTCCCTGGAACCTTCTCTTGCCCTGGCTGAACAACCCCAACTCTCTCAGCCTGTCTTCATAGGAGAGGTGCTCCAGCCCTTTCATCTGAGGGATGAGATGGAACACTAGTTATAGTCAGTGGCCTGGGTTTGCATTGGGTTATGAAATGGACAAAACTTTCCGAGCCTAACCAGTGAGCTTCTGAATAATAAAAAAACCTCAACAGACCAAGGACAGAAGCAGCAACATAGCTATCACTAGCTGTGTTTGAAAATGCGACCAGCACCATTTCACTGAATTTTTTTTTAAAGGATGTGTTACCCATCTTTAGGGCAAGCTCCAGCCTGTGCGTCTCAAATGGAAGGATTTCTTTAAGGCTTAGTAATTTAAGGTGTAATACTTGGATATGGAGACTATTTTTAGCATTTCTCTGCAAGTTGGCTCAGGCGGCCAACTGCCAAGTGTAGTGTCCTTCTATGATTCCCATTTGAGGTGCCCAGCTTTGTGAATTAGGTACAACCCTAACATATAATGCTTTTGGTTTAAAAAGTCAGATATTGAAGCAGTGTTCTGTCTTTTAAATTTCTCTGTCAGATCTGAGTCTCTGCATGAACAGTTGTATTACTGGGAGTAGTGTATGTCTTGGAACACATGTTCCTGAATGTGGGTGATGATTGTTATCTTGGACTGTGGGTGGGAAGACGCAAATGAATTGTTGTTAGTCACTAGCATGTAAAAGTATGCAAAGTATGTAAAAGCATGCAAGATGAAATCAGAAGGCAAGAACACTTCTTGGTGCACGTATTGGTAGGATAGTAAGGGAGAAAAGACAATGTATTCATTTGTGAAGGGAGCATTTTCATGGACAGCTCGGTCATCAGTCAAACTTCAATTTTACCCCTGTGTTCTGCATCATCTCAAATTCAGCCATGAGAATATACAATCACAACCAATAACCATAATTTGGATCAACACATAAGGGTTTTCTGGTGTAGTGTCAGGATAAGAAGTTGAAATTCTGTATATAGTGCATTTAAAGTATTTGGTTGTCACTTCCAAGTGGGGCTTACTACCATTTTGTTACAGAGTTAAGGGGAATTTCTAAGATACCTTACAGGCATTTGAATTTGGAATACAAGTAATTTTAATGATACTAGATTTGTGTTGTAGACTGTGTTTTTGAGTTTTAATGTTATAAATACTTAAACATTTCAAAACTTACTAAAACTTTTTTCACTTTTATTTTGGGAGAATATGTATAAAAAGGCACAGATTTCTTTCTGTGCACAGCTAAGCAAGCAACTTAATATTAAAATATGAAAGCAAAAGGGATATTGGCTATTAAATATGAGTGTAATGGATGGGATTTAAAGTAATTCTGTAAGCTATGTACATGACTATGCAGATAATTCATATTTTAATATTGATGGCAAACATTTTCGCACTAAAATATGTATAGAAAAAAGGAAATTGACTATTAAAGATGTATGTAAAGAGAATAATGTAAATGATATTTGGAAAGTGACAAGCCAACTATGATCTACTCTGACAGCTTTTCTCTTAAAATTTGCAAATTGGAAAGAATGAAATCAGATTACAAGAAAAACTATTATGTACTGTGTAATGTACAAAATATTATTCAGATCAGCAGAAGTTCTTTGTTGCTAATACATGTCAAGTTAAATAATAGATGAAAATATATTGAGCAGTCATATTGCAGAGAATAAGAGATTGAAGTCTGACTTAAATTTAAAAATAGCCCTCCCTGTTCTTGCAGTAATTGCTATGGAGAAAGACTTCCAGGAGCAGTGCTTTGCATCTTTCCATCTTGCATTCCTCTTTGGTTGGTGTGGGGTCCACTAAAGCAACTATACAGAGGAAAATATTTGTCAATCATAACAGATGTTCGTTCATCTTATATTTAAGATGTCTATTTTGCATAAGCCTGAGCTTTTGATGTTACGTGGGTAAGAGGACTTTAGCACCAGCCCATGCGTGGGCTCAGGCACAGGATGCTTTGTGGTGCTGTGTTTTCTCTCCTTCCATTTTCCTTTTCCCCATTCACTTTGGGTTGCACCAGTACCCATTATTGTGCTTTGCATGTGAAAGATATTTCAGTGGGCGTACTGGCAAAATCAGATGCACCGTGTAACTGTGCGTGTGCTTTCTTAGAGTTTTATATGAGCCTTTGTAGAAGGATGCTTTGCTTCTGCACATCACTGGTATATGTGCAAGTTTTCAGATGAACAAATGGAAGTGTGGGTTAAGATAAATTTTGAAAACATGTTTGTATCATAGCTTGTGCTGTGCAACCATTAAAACAATTTTCTACCAGCTCTCACTTCTCATGCTTGTCTATGCAGTCAAGAGCCCAAATAAAGAAATTTTCATGGTAGGTATAGGACTAGAAATCCAAAAATATCATAAGAGTGGGTGTGTTTTAGGAAATCAGGCAACCTGAGCATCCAGTTTTCATTTATGTGGAAATTGTAAATATTTTGTAGTTTTTAATTGTTGCTAGTTTAAGAAAAATAGTTTCTCATAGCTGACTATGTTACTATTAAATCATTTTGTTGGTTTTGCTACTTGAACGTTTTCCTCTATTATTCATTAAAAAAATAGATGGAACCTATTCCTCTATTAGGAATTTTTGTCTAGCAATAAAGGCAGGTCTGATAAGCAGTGAGCCATTCTGTTCTTCAGGGTGGTAGGCTTCTTACTAGGTGTTTAGTGCTTGGTCAGTGCCTAACTTGAGGATACCTAAGCAGTAAAGGAGTGCATAGGCACTGCAGGAGGTGGTAGCGGATGTGCTGAAGTGTTTTCCTGTGGCTGACATTTGCCAGGAGATGCCTGGCTTGTGCAGGGCAGTGGGGGAAGTTCAGGTCCCCATAAGGTTCCTGTAACTCTTTCAAAACAGATTTGACTTTTATTTTTAGGTAGAAGTTCAACTCCACTGCTAACCTAGTATCCCAAACCCTGCCATCGATTATATTTCCTCCCTCAGCTTTACTCTACATGGAGAAGCTGAGTAAGCTTTCCCTCCAGGCTGGCTCATCTCCTCTGAGGCTTTTTTTCCACATGATCTTTGAAATGGCTTTATTTGAATTGTCAGTATCTTCAATCTGTCTGTGTGGTATCTTGCTAAAAATCTGGAGAAGATTCTCTACTCAATACCTGTGACGGATTTTTAGCTATTCAATGACCTTGTCTTCCCTTTTCCTTTCGGGGGACTTGGCTGGCTGTAGAAAAGAGGTGGAGCAGAAAAGTGGTGGATGACTCTGTATGCCTGGGCAGTGTGTGGTCTGTCCTTTAATCTTCTGATTTAGGTGGTCTCTGCTTGAAGAAGGTCTAACAGTGGCCAAAGCACTGAGTCAGCACAGGAAATCATGCTACTGACAGTTGCTGAATTTCCTTAAACTTGGTATTCACAAGGGTTGTGGTCAGGTTGATGCCAGTGTTTTCCAAGAGCTGCATGAACTTTCTATCTAAAGCCCTGATTCACAAATTTACTTTTAATGCACACTTAAGATTACTTTGGTCTAGTAAAGCATCAGTGTGTCATGCTTTGGGCTCCCAGGTCTTATGTTTATACTTATTTGCTTTTCTAAATTAGAATGATATGGTGTATGATCAGTGAACTGAAAAGGCAGATGAAATTTGAAAGCTTTTACTTACGCACTACAGGGAGAAAGTAATGAGGTGTTCTGCCTGAAACTGGATTAATTTAAATTGTCAAATTGTTCTACTGAAATTTCTTGTCAAAATACCAGTGAGGTGAATTTTACAAGATCTCTGATCTGTACAAGTTACTCTTACCAAAAGTTGTTGATGTCTTTTCCTTCCACCCCAGGTTAAACACTCTTTGTCACTACTACAGAATTATTTGTTTTTAAATACTGTACTCAGGTCTATGTTTGAGCACACACATATAATTGTCACGGTTCACACGTTAAGATGTGTGCATTTTAGTGTCACAATGCAAGCTATTTTTAGTGGAAGTGATCATGATAGTTTAATTTCTAGAGTACTTGGTACAAACTACCAGCTCAGCATGAAGAGCAGACTGTCATGTTATTCCTGGCCGGGTAGGAAAGCGTTTAAGGTATCTGATTGTCTGATGGCTGGGAACAACCTGGCCAACTTTTACCGCAGTAGTTCAGATGGGTTTCTTATCTAGGACTAATGCTCTGATTTTTCAAAGCTGGACAAAATTGAAGGAAGGACAAGAAGGAAGCTACAAATATGAAGAATGAGTTTGTCCAGGAAACCTTAATTCAAAAGGAGGGAGGCAGTGAAGTAGCCATGTGTTCTTGTTGCTAACTGATACAGCATACAATGCATTGAAAAGGATGTTAGTACTACTTGGGGAACAAAGGGAGATGCATACCAGGATGGAGGGCAATTTTGTGTTCAAATATATGTGTAAAAGAAAGGACATTTTGTGACTACATCTGTCTTGTCTAGTATGACTCTTTTTTTTTTTTTTTTTTTTTGAGGCAGGGGAAAATGGGTGATAATTTTGCTTTGTGTCATTTCTGCAAGGCATCACTGTGTTTGAGTCATGCAGGTGAAGGAGGGTGAGGAGACTGTCAATTTAATTGGCATGGACAGATGGAAAAATGCATAGAAGGAAATTATCATAAAAGTGGTGCAAGATACATACAGCTCATTTTTTAGCACAGAAGTGGTAACTAACATGAGGAGTAGGCAGGGTATGAGCAATGACTGTATATTGTTTTTTATAACCTAAATCTGTTGAGATAAGGACTGGCTTTCATTTGCATAATATCCAAAGTAATGTCTTGGGACTCTGCTTTTAGAAGCCTTTTGCAGTTTCATCATTCCTGAAATGATGTTCTAATAAGTTTGAAATAAAAGTGATGTCGATCTCTCAGTTAGTCTGAAAGTTGGTTTACAATATGCAATCTAAAACAGAACAAAAAAAAATTAAATTGCTGCAATTATAGAGGTATTGTGTTTTTTACATTGCAGTAAAAAATCATAATGGCTTTGTTTGCGTACTTTTAGAATAGGAACAAAATGATTTCAGAATGCTGAATTTTGATAGAAAACAATGAGCCTCACTTATTTGTAAGTAATTGTATCTATTTTGATGGTGTCTTTCATTGTTCTGACTTTTCCAGTGCATTTGTTTTTCCTATTTATTTTTTTTCTTTTTAGCTTCTCTCCAATTCAGAACTTTCTGGCAAGAGTTTAAACTGATATAAATAGGCAAAGTTCTTTGAAAATGGTGAAGTCATTTCTCCATTTAAATTTGCAAGGAAATGATTGTCCTCAATTTTAGTTAACTAGTAGCTGTTTTTCTCATTGTGGACAAGATCGTCTTGTCCAACCGTCAACCTAACTGACAAAAATAGACACCCACACAACAAACAAAAAGCAACACCATCACTAAACCATACCTCCCAGCACTACATCAACCTGTCTTTTGAACACCTCCAGGGATGGTGCCTCAACCACCTCCCTGGGCAGCCCATTCCAATGTCTGATAACCCTTTCAGTGAAAAAATTTTTCCTAATATCCAGCCTGAACCTGCCCTGGCGTAACTTGAGGCCATTTCCTCTCGTCCTGTCGCCTGTGACTTGAGAGAAGAGACCAACCCCCATCTCTCTACACCCTCCTTTCAGGTAGTTGTAGAGAGCAATAAGGTCTCCCCTCAGCCTCCTCTTCTCCAGGCTGAATAACCCCAGTTCCCTCAGCCTCTCCTCATAAGACTTTTTCTCCAGACCCCTCACCATCTTTGTTGCCCTTCTCTGGACCCGCTCCAGCACCTCTATGTCTTTTTTATGGTAGGGGGCCCAAAATTTATATTATATTAATTAATATAATATAAATATTCATCAGTATGTCATTAAATTAGTTATAAATTTAGGAAAAAACCCTGAAGTCTCTCTCTCTCCTTGGAGAGTGATGTGGGGGAGAGCATCTGTCATTTGTTTCAGCAACTGGTCTGGCCCAAACCATGACAACATGTGACAGCAGTTGTTGAACCAGTGGATTCATGCAGAATTTGTAGTTTTCATCTGTCACTAATAATAGTTACATACACAGAACAAAAAGAGATTATATTGCTATTGGGAGGAATTTATGGAGTGTGGTATTCATTTGTTTTTATGCAAACCCCAGTGTGAGGCAGACATGCCAATGTTAGTAGCTGAATATTTTTGGAGGAAGGAAAGGATGTATTCTTGTGTGTAACTGGGAGTGTGTGTAGCTGTGATGTAATATTGTCTGAATATGTACAGTATAGCTTTGTGAGATTTGAGAAAATGGTTTCAGAAAAAGAATAAGACATAATGAATATGAAAATAGCTTCTTATTAGTTGAAATTACACGTGTAAATTTTACCAGTCTCTCTGTCTCAAATTTCTTAAACCGTGTCTGCATATATAAACACATATGTAGTGGTACCTATCAGTAACGTTGCTTGATATTTCTCAGTTTAGGATGTTCCTTTGTTATTGCTTATAACTTCACTATGCTTTAACCAATGAACTGAAATTTTAATGTTGAATATCTAATTCAGACTAACTTTTGGCTCTGTGTATTTTTTCGTTTTCAGCAGCAGTATAACACAAAGTGAAAGAAAACTGCATGGGTGCAATGGTGTTGAAGAATAACTTGCCAGTTTTTTTAACAAATTTTGTAACACTTGAACAGTAGAGATGCATGTAGGCAAGGTAATGTCCTTTGGGTTACGGATGTGAGACAATATACCTATTTTGGACCATTTTTTCTTGTAACAGTAATGGGTTTTGCTCATAATAAACTTAGGTTTTAGCAGATAAAACTTGAGCATTTACCTTTATTGAGCATGGTCTGTAGCAGTTGGTACTTACCAAACTGTATGTTTATCCTTTTTATTCCAAAAAAATATTTAAGCAAGCTCTCTTAAATCCAGTTTGGTATTCAGCTGCCTCGTAATAGTTGTTTTGATCTCTACTTCTTTTCTAGAAGTTTTTCTGGAGTTTTTCCTGTCTTCTCCATGCATTTCTAACTTTTTTTCAGGATTATACACCTGCAGGATAGTTTTTGAAGGCACAGTCAACTTAACAGTAGTATTGGCCAGAAAGCAAGGCTTCTGATCTGCGGGTAGCTTCTGCTCTTTCAAGGTTTATTCTCATTTGATCTGTATATGTCTTGAAGCTAGAGACCTGTGAAGCACCAATCTCAGCCTTTAGCATACTCACCAGGAGTTCAGGTTGATTTTTGTTATTTTTGCTGGAACCCTGCACAGAAATCTGGAAGAATTTTCCATGTCTAGCTCTGTTTAGTAGGAAAGAACCACAAAGAGGGACTCTGGAAAAAACGTGAGGAATGAAAATCAGTACTGAAGGTGAACTCAAAAAAAAAAAAAAGGTAAGTGAATAATAGTGTATTGCTTATGGTCTGTGAAGCATAAGAATGCTGAACAATTCTTTTTATTTAGGATTTTTTTTTCTGACATATAAGAGTCTTTGCTCTTTCTCTTTAGAGGTGTTTGTTCACTGTCAGATCTGTAGGTTTTTTACTGGTTCAGCTTATTTAAGAAAGTATTTAGTTGAAAATAAATAGGCACAATAATGATAATGATAAATATAATGGCAAAAAAAGTTAATAAATGTAGACAGAAAACACTGTCTACACTTCCAGGCTTTGTCACTGCCCACTGAATGTAGAACCCCACAGTGGTTTCTCAGTCTCTCTTACAGCATACCTCTTCAGCCACATCCATAATACATGGCACTAAGCTTTAATTTGGGCCTTTATGGTCCAAAGACATTGCATGTTAGTAACCAGTATGTTTTCCCCATATTTTTGTTCTTCGTGCTCCACCTCACACTACTGGTTTGTGTTACTGAAGAGATGTTAGGTAGTGACAACTGAGTATGTCCTGACAGCTTTAATGTCTTTATGATACTGGCTGTGGTGAACAGATAAACTTTTGATACCTAACTGTTCAAGTTTAAGCAATATGGCACACAATAAGAGTCCGAATGCTGTATCCTATAGGTCTTATTATGCCTTTGCTCCTTAAGATCAGAGCAGTGCCCTTGCCTGTATGTCTCTGTTAGCATACTGCATTACAGGACAGCTATTCTGATCACTCTGAAGCCTTGTGTATGTTTTTATTGTTTCGTTGCCTGTCTAGCTAAAATATTTAGCATTTTTTAAGATTATTTTCCCAAGGTGTTTTTTTGTTCTCCCGAGGTATCCAAAATAATTTTTCTTCACACGGTGTTATGTGCTGAACTGCTGAATAACTCCTGTGAGGTGCTGTCATCTCTTGCATTAATTTCATTGGACTTTAAGTTGGGTCACAATGAAAGAAACCTTGGAAGCTTACCTTCACCTGATAAAGTATGCCTGACCCTTTAGGTCATGCGAAAATGTGTGCTAAGAGAAAAGGAGTTCTCACCTGAAAAGTAGCTCATCTGTGGTAACTCAGTGAAGCAAAATGCAGAAAATGAAACTATGCAAATCATTATTTTGAAAGTCCACCTGGCACGTGATTTCCTATGTCTTCTAATTTACACTGTGGAGAGAATGAGCGTCTGAATCCAGTGAAAGAGGCATCATCCCCTTTTCATAACCAGAATTCTTGTTTTCAAAGTTTTGTGGAAAGCTGCTGCTTTGGAGCCTTCATGTAAATTTGTGAAAAATTTTCTATAATCTTCTGATCAGACACTCTTTGTTTGTGTACTTGATCCATCATGGTGATACTTGCGATACACCAGGGATAAAACTCCCATTTTGAAAAAGAGTATTCGAATGAGCGTTGACGAAACTGAGAACTATATAAGGGAAAAACAAAAACCCCTCAAACTATACATTGGTAGTATTTTCAACATGTCCAGAAAATGGATTAATGTGTGTGGAGCAAAATTCTTTGGCCAAAATGATCATTAAAACAAAAGGCAAATTTAGGCAGTCCAACTATTTTATAAATTTGTTTTGAGTTCAATAAACCAGTGTTATACAAATAGAAATTATTTCTTAAAGAACAATGCTTTTTCTTACTTTTTGAATTTATTTTTTAAGACACAGAATGTTTAAAGAAAATTGTAAAGTTTGTGTCAAGCACAAAGATCAGAAAAAACTGTTATAAGTTAACCTCAGATGGACATTTTTCTGTATTTTCTCGTCTCCTCTCCTCTTCTCTGTAACCAATTACTATTTCACTAGAAGCACTGAATGATTCATTTTTCAGATTTCAGCTTAGTAGTCTGGTATATTCAGTGTTACATTTTAAAATTCTTTCTCTGGGTGGGAAAATGCATTTTAGCTGAGGGTGGCTAGTACCTTGAGATTTTTAATTTCCACAGATAGCAGGCAAGATGTTGCTCGTAAATACTGTCAGAAAGAGGTCTACTTCTAAATAATAATAAAAAAAATCTGTAAAAAATCTGTAAAAAATCTGTAAAACAGTGGTTGCAAACCGTTACTTTCTCTCATGGGGAAGAAAAATGTTCATGTTCTATTGATGGCATTTCGGTAATTTCTGTCTTGGCAGTGCTTACTTTCTGTGAGCAAAAAATGCCTGTTGATTTATGTACTTGTGCAATTAACTTCATACTTAATGTATCTTATCTTAGAGGCTGACATTCCGTGAAAGTAGCCTTTAAAATAATACTGTCATTTAAATGGTCAGCAGAAAAGTCATTAATTATAGATCCCATTTTAGACCTCATTTAATTTATTATTTGGTAGATATTTATTTTTGCCGCTGGCTAGAAGAGAATGACTGAATTCACTCATTCTGTATGGTGTTCTTAATAGCACATAAACTTTAAATACTAAAACATTTTTGTGTGTGTATGAAAAACAAATTAATTTACATTTTCTTTTTTTTTGCTGTCCACAAGCAGTTTGTGACTTTTCTTTGTTTATGTGTTTAGTAATTAGCAGTTATTGAATTACTTCACACATGCGCATTCTTAACTGATAGCTGTAATCCCAGATTTCTGGATACTAATGATTCTTTTTTGTTTTAAAATGAAACCAGTAACATATCTGTGCAACTTTGGTGTGTTTGAGGTGTTACAGACTTATCAAAACAGGCAGCCCTTTGCAGCAGACATATAATACCCTTTCTGTTTCTTTATAAATATCTTTGTGACATCTGAAGTATCATCACTGGCCATTAAGTTGATGCTGTTTGAAATGAATGAGACAGCTGACAGTCCTTTGTTCAGGCAGCTGGAAAACTCAGGAGGATCTTGTTCAGTCTCTTCCTTTTCCATCCTGTGTTTTCCAAATGTAAAAAAAGCTTTACAATTGAAATAAAGTAAGATCTCAAGTTACCTGTGCTCTCCTCCTTCAGATCTCAACAGGAATGGTTTTATCTACCTTGGGAAATGCTGGAAACTTTTGGTCTCCTGTCCCTGAATATTTGCTATTTCTTTTGTGTTACTCTGTACAGGTTTCATAGTACAGCTTGTACTTCTTGTTTGCTGCTTTATTCTTTCTTGTAAGATTTCAACTTTAAGTGTGGAAAGGGGTTTAAAGGGGAATTGTAGTGGGAGAATGTTGGGCAAAGCTCATGGAAGGTGGCATGTGAGCCTCTGGCAAGCTAGTACACTTGAACCTTTCTGTTTTCTCTTTAAATTAGAGAGGGAATTGCATTTGTTCAGGTTTTGGGGGCATCTGATTTCAAAATTGTTATCAATTTGTCCCAATGCCTGCAGAAAATCTAAGAGTGAGGAATGTACAACTTCGTAAGCAAGATAAAATGTCTGGGAGTTCAGCTCTTCAGGTACTGTGCTTCAGGTCACTTCTTAAGTTACTCTTCCCATTCCTCCTCTTCCTCTCCCTCAGTCTCTGCTCCTCTTAAGCCTCCTTCCTCTTGATACCTGAAAAATCTTGGCAGTGGTTATGACATTTTTGTGCTGTTCTTGTGAACTCTACTGACGTGTCACTTTCTGGTGCTTCCTCTGCATCAATCTGCATGTGCCTGTTGTCCCTTTGGTCTTCTGGAACATCTTACTGGGATTCGTCTAGAATAGTACAAGAAACTTACACAATGGAGCCCAGTTTATGGCCTGGGTACTTCAAGAACATAAAAAGCCCTGTTTTCTGATGTGGCTGTTTCAGAAGATAAACTTGTAGGACATAGAACAAACCTTCTTTGACTTGTACAAATCCACTGATACCAACATCAATCAAAGTAAGGAGAACAGGGCTTTTAGAGAATAGTTTATATTCAAAGGCCTTTTTGTACACCAAATCTAAAGAAGAGGAAAACTAGTTTTAGGATTATACATTAGGGTTTCCTAAAGTTAAACACAATTAGTAAAATAGTGGCTTAAATTAAAGTTCATGTCTTGATTTTCCTTTTAACGGATATGGTTCATGTTCATTGAATGCAGAAATGAAGATTAATGAGCCCTGGAAAATATGTTAATTATACTCATAGAATGGAATTACCTTATGATGAAACCATCATCAAAAGTGTTTATGGACTGTAAACAATATGCTCTAATCTGTATCATGAATCTTGTCTCTGAGATCTGCAGCATATGTTTTTGAGGGAGTAACAGTTGATAAACATTCAAGACAACCAGATTAATTTTTTAATGGAGAACAAAATAAATGGCTGGTGAAAACAGTGTGACAGTCTTCAGTAATGTTTTTTATTTTGTAAAAGTCTCACAAAGCTGGAGGAACAGGAATTTCAGTTATTTTCTGGAACTTTTTGGTACATGAAACTATGTGGAAAAGTATGTGGTTGAAAAGAAGAGTTAGACCTTTAGAAATTTTTATGTTTGCTTTTGACAGAGAAGACAAAAGGTAGTGCTAAAATTAAAATAAGTACAGAAGGGGTGAACACAGGTACTTACAGCAATGCACACTCATGCTTGAATAAAGGTGAAGATCAGGGCTGAGCTACAAAAGCTCTCTGCAATTGAAACCTATTAAACAGCCTGTTTGTGCACCTTTCTTGTATAAGTGAATTTTTTTGAATTGCATTTTGTGTTAAATGTAAGTTGCTATCCAAATCTGTATGTTGCTATCCAAACAGACACTGCCTCAATCCCCACCAAAACCAGAAGCAGAAAAAACCACACCCAAAACCCTTCTGTTTGAGGAAAAGTAGTGTCTTGGAATTGTTTCAAGGTGTCTTTCAGTTATACAGGGGATATAGAATCATAGAATCGTCTAGGTTGGAAGGGACCTTTAAGATCATCTAGCCCAACCATCAACCTAACTCTGATAAAAAACCAAAAGAAAACCATACAATCCCCCCCTTGATTACTAAAAATATGTCTCTAAGCACTATGTCAACCCTTCTTTTGAAAACCTCCAGGGATGGTGCCTCAGCCACTTCCGTGGGCAGCCCGTTCCAATGCTTACTAACCCTTCAGTGTAAAAATTTTTCCTAATATCCAATCTGAACCTCCTCTTGAGGCCATTTCCTCTTGTCCTATCGCCTGTGACTTGTCAAAAGAGACCTATTCCCGCCTCTCTACAGCCTCCTTTCGGGTAGTTGTAGAGAGAGATAAGGTCTTCTCACAGCCTCCTTTTCGCTAAAGGCTAAAGACAGCACTCAATCCCCTTGTCCAGATCATTGATGAAGATGTTAAAGAGAACTGGCGCCAATACCAAGTCCTGGGGGATGCCACTCGTGACCAGCTGCCAACTGGATTTAACTGCATTCACCACCACTGTCTGGGCCCAGCCCTCCAGCTGGTTTTTAACTCATGCTTTCTGCAACTGCATGGAGTTTTTCTTTGGTAGTTTTTTTGGCATCTTGATAGCTTTTCTTTTTATAAAGATTTTGTAAAATATAGCTATATGACTATCCACTAAACAAAATCATGCAGTTGATCCATCTCTTTCTGTTTGTGTTTTTCCTCATGTTTTGTTTACTTTCTGTGTCTTGTGCTCCATGGGAAATTATTAGACCAGTTAACATGTCGTCTTTAGCCAATGTCCAGAAGACTTAAGCTGTTATGTATAAATGTTGATATTTTCAGTGAGTAGTCCGACATTTTCCAGAATTGGAAATCCCTATATCCTATCACCATTGTCTGCTTTATACAGCGTAGTGAAGGAATAGACTGCTTTTTTGTGTTTATAGAATCACATAATGGTTAGAGTTGGAGGGGACCCTAAAGATGATCTAGTTCCAGCCCCCCTGCAATGGATGGGAAGACCTTCCGCTAGACAAGGTTACTCAAAGCTCTATCCAACATGGCCTTAAACACTTCCAGGGATGGGACATCCACAGCTTCTCTGGGCAACCTGTTCTAGTGTCTCACCACCCTCATAATAAAGAATATGCTCCTAATATCTAATCTAAATCTCCCCTCTTTCAGTTTAAAATTATAACCCCTCATCCTAACAGTATAATCCCTGATAAAGAGCCCCCCTGTAGGCCCCTTTCCTGTAGGCCCCCTTTAGGTATTGGAAAGCTGCTGTATGGTCTCCCCGAAGCCGCCTCTTCTCCAGGCTGAGCAACACCAACTCTCTCAGCCTGCCCTCATAGGAGAGGTGCTCCAGCCCTCTGATCGTTTTTGTGGCCCTCCTCTGGACCTGCTCCAACAGATCCATATCTTATGTTGGGAACTCCAGAGCTGGAAGCAATATTCCAGGTGGGGTCTCACCAGAGTGGAGTAGAGGCAGATAATCACCTTCTGCAACCTGTTGCAATGCTTCTTTTGATGTAGCCAGGATGCAGCTGGCTTTGTGAGCTGCCAGCACACACTGCCATCTCATGTTGAGCTTCTCATCAACTAACATGTCCAAGACCTTCTCCTCAGGGCAGCTCTCAGTCCATTCTCTGCCCAACCTGCATTTGTGCTTGAGATTGCCCCAACCCATGTGCAGGACCTTGCACTTGCCCTTTTTGAACTTCATGAGGTTCTCATGGCTTACCTCTCAATCTGTTCAGGTTGCTCTGGATTGAATCCCTTCCCTCCAGCGTTTTGGGCACACCACACAGCTTGGTGGTGTTGGCAAGCTTGCTGAAGGTACGCTCTATCCCTCTGTTCATGTCACTGACAAATATGTTAAAGGGTGTTGCAGATTTAATGTGTGAAACTTCATAGATGTTGTTCTTTTGCCATTTCAGGGACTGCTTTGAATTTGTAGCCATTTATCCCCACATATGAATGGTTCATATTTTCTGGATCCAAGAAAGAAATATCCTTTTGAAAAATTTTCCTCTGTTTTGACGAGATACTAAGTTTTGTCCATCCTGGCTGTATCATGGCTTTTGTCTGCCACATATGTCTGCTCTTTTCTGACTTTCCTAGTCTAACGGGCTAATACTGTGACTGTACGTAGGTTACATGAGAAAACCCCTGGATGATTCTCAGTGGAATTGTGTGAACTAAAGTGACATGGAAAGTTTCTTGAATACTGTGACTGATGATGTGGTTAGCATATAAAGCAAAGGGTAAGATGAAAAGAAGTTATAGTTAATCTACCACATAACTGATCATCTTCAAAATGTTTAAGGCAGTGATTTAATGTTTTTTGTTTGGGTGGGTTTTTTGTTTGTTTGTTTGTTTTTTCTCCCTGTCTTTAGCTTCATTTTTTCTCAAGTGGTCTTGCAATTATAGAGAAGTACTGTCCTGGTTTTGTTAATGCCAGAGCTCCCTCTCCCTTGTGTAATCCACTTGCTGATAAAGATGAAATATGTTTTGTAAAAAGTTGGGGGTTTTTCTAGATGTATTCTGTAGGACAGTCTTTTCAACAGCCAGGAGAGCACCTGGTGGGCTGGTAATTTTCTCATTATACACGCCTGCAGGAACGGTCTTGGGTTTTTACAGCAAGGCCTCTCTATAATTAGTTGGGTTTCAGGATGCTCTGTTTCTTCATAGAATCATAGAATTGCCCAGGCCGGAAGGGACCTCCAAAGGCCATCTAGTCTGGCCTCCCCGCAGTCAGCAGGGACACCCCCAACTAGACCAGGTTGCCCAGGGCCTCATCGAGCCTCACCTTGAATATCTCCAGGGATGGGGCCTCAACCACCTCCCTGGGCAACCTGTTCCAGTGCTCCACCACCCTCACAGTGAAGAACCCTCTCCTAATCTCCAGTCTAAATCTGTTCCCCTCCAGCTTGAAGCCATTGCCCCTCTTGGGGTGGTTGCTTTTGCAGCTCAGTTTACCTACTGTATGAAGTCATTCCTAGCCCTTCTCCAGTCTCTCTTTCCCACTGTACATTTTTTTAAATTCAGGCTCTGGGTCATAAACAGGAAAACACAAGCCTGTGCTGGAGTCTCTGATCTAGCTGTTGCACAGTTCCTTCCCTCTGCTCTCAAAGGCCTGTGGTGTGACTACTCCTGCAAAGGTTTTTATGCTGGCAGTTGCAGCTTCGTGCCTGACCCGTGGAGTGGTAAAGAGGTGGTTTGTGGCATGCTTGCAAAATGCTTTCTGTATTGAGACAGGCAGGCACTGGTTTGGTTTGGGATTGCCCAGTCAGCTGTCTGAGCAGTGTGCTGGTGTTGGGAAGCTACAAGTGAGCTGTTCCAATGCGTGTGACTTACCCTAGTGCTGTGGTGTGTGATGATGTTGCATCTTCTAATGCACACTTGCAAGATGAAATGATCCTAAGTTGTCCTGAGACCAGCTAGTGTGCCCAGCCCTCTCTTCTCCAGCAGCAGAGTGCTGGGAACCCTTAAGTACCTGCTGTCCTCCCTCAGGTGTGGTGTTGTGCCAGAGCATCTCTTGCCCACAGGTCTCTAAGCTACACAGCAGTTGCTTGTGCTTATGTCATGTGAGGAAGGTTTTTGCATGTGAATAGCAGAGACTGGACGATTGAACATGTTGGCTAATTTAGGAAGTGTAACATGGGGATTAGGAAGGCTGCCAATATAAATATGTGTTTATGAAGAGTGATTTATTGTAACAATTTTTTGCTCTTAGCAGCTACTGTTAAGCAGTAGTGATTTTCATTAGCAAATTGGTTTTTTTCAGCTTGAAAGTGATGTAATTAATTGCTGCTATAATTCTTTATATTGTTTAGGATTTCATTGCTGATTCTTAATTACAACATGTCTCTAGGAGCAAAAAGTTTTCAAAGACCTGTATGTACCAACTTTTACAGGATTTTTCCATACATCTCTGCAGTCAGTTGTATTTCCTGCTTGTGATTTATGAGTGTTGTTGCCAGAACAGCTATGGAAAAATGTTCTGTAGCATAGTCCTTCACTGCATTTGGGGGAAAAATAAAACCATTACAGTTTTGTTAATTTTCATTCATTCCATTTTTTACTTTAACACATTGAAACGTAAATAACGCCATCTTAGCTTCCTCTTGCTCAGATTCAAAAATTCTTTTCAGCCAGTGTTGCTCACAGAAATGGCCACTCCAAAGTGGGGAGAAAACCTGTGTCTTCTGTGGAATTTTTCTTCTTTGACCTCAGTAAAAGGAAATTCTTTCTTAAATGAAGAAGCCATCTGTTATGGGCCATTAAGTGACATAGTGTAGCACTAAGGAAGCCTGAAGCATTTACCAAATTATCAATATAATTAACTTTTTAAAACAGAAAAATAACTTTATTACATAAAATGATATTGCCAAAATTCAGGTACAGTAGAAAGTTACTGCAGAAAACACAAGTGAGAAGCACCTTCTTGTATTTTTAAACCTTTTTTTTTTCATTCCAAAGAGAGCTGTAAATGTAGTACGCTTTGAGTCCTGTTCATTGTTTAGAGGAAGAATTGACCAAGGTATGATTAGAGTGCTTGGGGAGAAATGAAGAAACACTGCTGCTGAAGAGACCGTAGCTTTTGCTGGGAAGAACTTCGTCAGCTGGACAGGCATTTCGGGTGTTCTCCAGCAAAGAAATACATCGCTGCATGCAAGGAAGAGAAGAGTAAAACCATTTCCTTTATGAATTTGTTCTGAACTCAGACTCCATGTTTGAGTCTCACACCAATGTGGTTCAGCTAGTTGGGAGCAATGCTGAGCTACCTGTGTGAGAGAGATTTCTGTCTCTAACAGGAATTTTGGGCTTTGTGGTTGGTGTAGAAATTTGATATTGGTGCTTGCTCATATATCCGTGAACCCAGACAAGCTACAGTAAAAATGACTAAGATCAGTTGTTGCTTCCACGCTGAGCAGAAAATTGCCAAAATAGAACATAAGGCATATAAAGTTTTCATAACTCTCTTTGATTAGATTGTCTGTTCTTTCTACCACCACTTTTATTTCTGGCAGTGATATTTTTCCTGTTGGGGATATTTCAGTGATTTAAATGGTCCTTGTATAATTGTATTGCTACAATATATTAATCTTATTTCAGGTCTGCATGAATACCATATCTGTTATTATTTTGTAGGATTATGCGTAGGGGCAAAAAGTATAAATGAGTGAATGTTAGCAAGTGGATTTTCCAATTTTGAAAGCAGTCTTGTTGACTTTGCAAGACACTTGCTTACCTGCTTGCTGTTTGGAAGGAGATCTTAGTTTTACAAATATTTCACTGAATTTCACTGAATTTCACTGAATTTCTAGAGTTGGAAGGGACCATAGAGATCATCTAGTCCAACTCCCCTGCTGAAGCAGGATTGCCTAGAGCTAGAGCATGTTACTCAGGACTGCATCCAGGCGATGCAAGTTGGAGATCAGGTTTGTTCGAGGTAAAGCACAAACTGGGATATATTTGCTGTGATGAAATTTGTGATGAAGTTCTCTGGATGCCAGGAGACCATAGCTTGAATTAAGGATTTTTCCTTAGTCTGACAAGTGTTTTAGTAGTTTTCTGACAAAGAAAAGATAGGTCCAGTTATTGAGTTCAAAGGTTTTGTTGTTGAGATCTTTTTCTTCTCCAACTACACATTTTTTATTTTATTTCAGTTACATACATTTCTGCTATAGAGTCTGATACTCATAAATGGCCTTTGATTTTTGTTTTATTATTTTGTATATATATTTTAAAGTGTCTGGCATTTGATTGCTGCCTCTACACTAGCAATTGGACTTTCAAGATGTCATACTATACTGGGTTTCTGAAAAGCCCAGTTATGCGCATCTTTTTTCAGTCTTTGGAACAATGTGTACAATCCTTTCTTGCCATCATTCCAGACATAGCATTTACTGAATATCTTCCCAAAATAAGGGCTAATCAACAGTTTTACTGGTTTTTTAGACACCTGTGTTACTGGTAGTTTTTTACCCTTAATCCTGAAATGTTGCTGGAAAATTCAAACCCAGATTCAAATTCAGATCTTCTCGATGCATGGAAGATTTTCAGGTCTGTGGAGGCACTTCATTTCTGAATGAGAAGCTTATGCTTCAAGCTAAAACCTGCACTTCTAGAGTATGGCTGAGTAAAGCGATTTCAAATTGTCTGCAGATTGCAAGCCATGATGAAAGAGCACTGAAAACATTTGAACTGCTTTGCTTTGGTATCAATCTGTTGTGTTAAGAGAGAGCATATGGCCAGATCATGCAGGCCACTCGGCTATTGTGAATGTTGGCACCTCGGCAGATTTCTGGTCAGGAGTGTCTAATATTCACACATGCTAGTGATGAGTCGGTCAGGATTCCCCCTCCTATTATTGACAGCTGGGATAACAAGATATCCAGATAACATATATGCATATGGAAATGTCGGGTTTTTTCCTTTAACAGAAGACAGGCAGTCATAAGCCTGTTTATTTGTGAGATTAAACATATTATAATTTAACATTTGCAAACATAATAGCTGTTACCATAACAACAGGGAAAATCTTTAGGTATTTTTTAAATAGTTTTGAACTTAGACTGGTAGTGTTTTAAGTGCAAGTTTCCAGCCACCTTGAAAATTTGCATTGTGCACAAATTTTGAATATAACTACTATATCCAACAATATGCAATCTGTATATTTTAATGTAATCTAAATTATAATTCAATCTTATGGTGATACCATGGTGATAATTTTCTTCATGGTCTAGTAATTACACCTGTAATTACTGCACTGTAGAAAACATCTTAGTGAGTTGCTGTTTTCTTTTTGCCGTAGTACAGGTAAAAAAATCTTTTCCATGACTGTACAAATACTGTAAAGAACTGATTTGTTTGCAGTTAAAAATACTGCTTTTTCCAAATGAATCTGATTCTTAAAGTTTCTCATAGTATTTTTACTGAAAAAAATTGTTCTTTAAAGACGAAAACCATATCATTTGGCTTTGTTATGAAATTCTTAGATAATCACAAAGACTGTGCCACCCCAAGAGTTGAAAGATTCATATTTATATCTCTTCATGCCATCTTAATAACCTTGAAGAGAGTAACTGACTCACTCTCTGAACAGGTGGCATGAACAAGATGAAAGCATTCATTATTTTTTCCTATTCATTGTATTTCACTGATGATATTTCAAAAATAAAATGAATAATTGTAATAACAGTTACAGGGAAATTATCTGTAATTCAGATAAAGAATTATTTCAGTTTCAAACACAATCTACCAGTCTCATGGTAATGAATACAGGAGTATTTTAAAAAAGGTGGGATGGGAGGGAACCTATTTTCTTCAATTCAATCTTTCAGACTCCTAGATATCAGGAAGAAAAGTAAATAAAATTGAAAGTTGCTGTCTCTTCTTGTGAAACTGATGGGTTTTGCTGCCAGGATTCCACATCACTGATGTTATATTTAACTCATATATATTCTTTTCCTCTATGAAGCTTTTAGCATGGACGTGCTTTTATTACCAGCATGATAAGAGACTAGATGTGTACTAAAAATGTTATGCTAACATAAGATAAGTACTCGTTACCAGGGAAGTGGTGAAATACAATTAGTTTCTGATCTCACAGGCCAGAGGTTATTAAAGTGTTAAACTAATTTTATGCAGGGAGGGAGGAAGTTGTTAGCTTATTACTTGTTTCAAACAGTGTTTGAGTAGACAGCAATCCATAGCTGGATTGTGTAAGGATGGAGTTCTGTCAGGAGCGAATCACAGGGTGTCAGTGTCCTAGGTTTCTGGTGGATCAGATGCTTTGAAGGAACGGTGGCTGGTGTAGATCCAGTACAGTCAGGAGGTAGGCTGCTGCTCTTCTGTCCGAAAAACAGCACTGATTTGGTCCCCATTTCTTTGCCTGCCAGCCAGGGCTGCATTTTAAATGGGATGCTTTTGAATGGCTCACTTTCCCATAGGATTTGTGTTCCTTTTGCTCTTGAAACTGTAATGCTAGGTGTCTCCTGGTATGTGCTTTGAAACTAAAATTCAGGTGATGGTTTAAGATTACCTGATCTTTATGAAGGACAGCGTGGGGAGAGAGTTGCTGAAAATGAGAAGAAAAGGGCATAAAAAGGTAAAAGGAACAGAATCTGTTGTGTGTTGGGCTCCAGAGATGGTTGCTTGTATAGGGTAAGAAGTAGGAAGGAGTCAAGGGGTTTGGTTTGATTTTGAGAGAGAACAATGCTGCAGGGAGCAGCTAGAGCCCTACCAAGGGTCAAAAGAAAATGGAGTGATCTGAGAAGTTGAACTTTTGTTAAATAGTCTTATTTTGAACAAAGAAAATTGGATTCCTGGAAGAGAAACATGTAGTCCCATGAGAGCATTCTTTGGCAAAGAGGTTGTTGAATTAATCTGATGTGTTGCACAAGAAAAAGCTCTAATCCATCTCTTGTATGCGTGCTCAAAACCAAACAAATGTAAAGCAGTTTTCTTTGTGTGTTATTTATAGATGCTAGTCTTTGCAACACACTGTTCCTCTGTGATAACCTTAGGCTGCACTTTGGCTTTTCAGACTCTTAGGAGTTCTCTGGAACAAGCTTTCTTCTACATCAGCTCTTAACTTTGGTTACTGGCACGCTATGCACCTTTTAAGTCTCAGACCATTGAAGGCTGCCACAGTGCTGCAGGTGAATTGGATGTTTTGTGGAGCAGGCTTCAAGCTTGCAAGAGACTTACAGGTTTTTTTTAAAAAAGTTTTAGGGTTTTATTATTTTTCTTAGTATGTGTTTTAAAGTGGCCAAGATAAGGATCTTTTTGGATTAAATGGAAAAAGCCCATTTTTTCATAGATAGTGTAAGAGATGGCAGGGTATGAAAGTGAAAGGACTCCATGTTTCTCTCTGGAAATACCAGTGAAATAGAAGGCTGATGAAAAAATAGCGGAAGTAGTTTGGGTACATGTCATCTGCTCACTGCCTGCGTTGGCTCCATTGTGGGTCCAGCTCTGTAAACAGAATGATGACTGAAAGTTGTTCAAATGGTCACTGTGGATATGCACAATCCATTGTCTTTTCCTTCCCTTAAGCCTTCTTTACTGACCACCAGTTGTGATTTGGAGGTGGTTTCCAGGCAAGTGTTCAATCTTTAAATGGCATAGCAAAACATGGCCATTTTAGAGTATAGTTGAAATGGGGAAAACCTTCATAACATGGCATAACAACTTTCATATAGCTTAGTTGCCCTCATTAATTAACAGGTAAGTCCTGTCCCTCAAAACAGATCCTTGCCTTGCATGTTAGAGATTTTATTTGTTTGTAATAAAATCAAGACTTCATTACCAAAGCCTAATGTTACTGTATAATGTGTTGAGTTTGTAATGATGCACTGGACAGATAGGAATCCAGAGTTTCTCCCCATGTTGTAAAGTTGTGATCTTGTCACTTCATTTTTTAGAGAATATTTTGAGACATGGTGTCCTGTTCGTTCTCTTGTTCTTTCTTTTTTATTTATTAATTATAAAGATCCATTAATTTGTTTGAGAATAAACTCCATACTAGTTTTTTCTTTTCATTCAAAGCATGTGGTTGGGTTCTTCTGAGCATTTGGTTAAATCTCAAGATACAGGTCTACCAAGTGACTGACTGACTGATGCTGTTTAACCAGGAGTTACAAATAAGGAATGCAGAATATGTTACTGTTCATTATCTGCTGAATTTTCTCACAAATGATACTTGTCTAACAATAGCAGATACTCAGGTTTCTGTGAATCAGAGATCAACAAAAATGATGCAGACCTGTGTGATTGGATTTTTTTGCAAAATTGATCAGCCTTACATTTACTGGTATGCCTGCTATGTTCATTCCCAGATTCACTCCGTTCTGTTCTCATGCTGAAGCTACAGGATTGTGGTAGGTAGGCAGATACTTCCAAACAGGCAGAACCTGTTATCAAAACAGGTTATCGAAAATTTCAAGAACTATTGCATGATCTCCTTGATATGAAGAAAAGATACTGGAAATAGAGATCTGCTGTGTGCCTCTTGGTCAAAATGCAGTTCCCAAGTTGTTCAAAAGCAAGGTTAATTGCTCTTTTCATTATACAGCCTAGTTATATTTCACAGCAATTTCAGATCGTATCAGCCTGAAGCGTAGTGCAAACGTGTTCCCTGAGATAACACGACACAAGTAAAAAGCCATCTTGTTAATAACTTTAGCTTCCACTTTTCTGGAGGTTTTTTGGCGGCATAGATTAATTTGCTCAAGTTTGTAACTTTTTTCTATTTTTCTAAAGAAGTTTTATCTATTTTTTGTATGTCTTATTAGAAGTGTTTCATGGAATAATTGTAAGGCAATAGACTAATTATAATATAATCAGCAAGTGACTGTTGGACTCCTGTGTTACTTTAGGTTGGAGTAAAGGAGAAAGTGAAAGTCTCTGGTTTAACTTCTTGACAATCGTAAGATGTTCCCTAACTGTTGTATTAAGAGAAATGGTATACACTGGTTCCCAGTTCACTATCTCTATACCTCCTTTATAATACATTTACATGTTGTTTAAAAGCCTTCCCTGGAAAGGATTATTTCCTTCAAAATAAAATCCAGTTATTTTTGCACTTAGGCACCAAGTTCCTTACAGACATTTTGAGCCTATCTCCTCGGTTCACATGGTGCAATTTAAGACTACTTAGACTTAAGTCTTAAAGTTATTATGATTACTGCATCTAGCAATTGTTTTCTACACACAAAGAAACAATAAGTTGCTCTCAAAGAAATGATGTGAAATTTAGATCTCAGCACTTGATTAAGTGAAAAATATCCTAAGTGGATCTGGAAGGATCCCAGAACCACTGGTAGGACTGAGGAAGAAGTTACAGAAACTGAAGAAAACTAAACCCAAATATTTTTAAAGAATGAAGATATAAATTCATGTCAGAAAAAACAAATCGGAACTAACTACCAGAGTCAGTTGCTCTGCTCTGTTAGAGCAGACAAGGTAACAGGCTGATCAGAGCTAAAGAACGGGCTTTCTGTAAGGAAAAACTAGGACTTAACATCCTGAGAAAAATACAGACAAGCAGAAGGGGACAGCAGTGGAGCCTACGCTTACTGCACAGATAACTCGAATATAAGCCTATTTTCCCTTCTCCTAGGTATCATAAAGTGGCCCAGACTGTGAAGGTGAAATCGCAAGTCAAAGTTACATGAATCTGAGCTCTGCCTGTTGGCAGACAGACTCCTCCATCCTGCGTGTCCACAGCCTGGCAGGCACATCACTGGGCTGCTCTAAATTCCCTTGAAAGGCAAGTTTTCTTCCATGTAACCTGAATTACTGAGTACAAATCCCACAATGTCTCAGACAGCAAGAGCTGTGGGATATGCTTATCCCTGGAGATGAACACAGGAATTGTGAGGGCACAGCAACATATACGTATGTGATCTGTGAGGGGCAAAGCTCTGCCCTAGTTTCCTTTGTTCATACCCAGATGCCATTCTCCAAAGCAAAGGATTAAGGATGTGGGAAATAAACTGCTGTTGTATCACTGAGGGTTTCAGAATCCCTGTGATGTTTTGAAAATAATTTTCAAAACATTAATATTCCCTAATCCTTTTTTATGCATGAGAGGCTACCCTCATACTCTTTTTCTATGTAACAAAAACATTTAAATGATAAAATTGTTTGTTTTTCCTATTCTGACTGTTTTTATTTTTAGAAGTACTATGAAGGTAAAAAACAAAGCCTATTACTTAAATTTTAAATCAATGAAAAGAAACCAAGATAACAGTTGTATGTGATGTCTACAATAGAGCTGGTTTTTTTTTTTTAATATGAAAATCTTGAGTCTGAGATAGAAAGCAAATTCCAAACAAAGGAATTCCTGCATTTTATGAGAAGCTGTCCAAGTCTCTCTGATTAGGCATATTCTTTTCTGTTTAAGCAGCCACACTTAGCTATGTCTTATCCATACTAATAGAAAAGATTTATACTCTGGAACAAATCTAGGAACTGTCAGTTATTTCATATAGTACTTATGGGTATCTTTATCCATAATGGCAAATATATATTAAATCTTGAAGGCATATTATCCTTTGATGCATGCTTAGCTCCTATTACTATTAATAGGAATTAAATATGTTGAAAGAAGAAAATATTCTCTGGCGTGCCATTTTGGAGACCACAGCTTTTAAGTGCCTTGCTTTATGGAAGCGGCTTTTCTGTTTTGACCAGCAGTTAGGAACTTCTGCAGCATTATACATGCGTGTATTTTGAAATACCAGTCAGAAATAATTGTTTACTAGGAGAATATAAAGTTGCAGTCATGGCATTTTCTGTGATGAATGCACGAAGTGCAAAGCCTTTGGAAGTGCAAAGCCTCACCAGTGGAGAATGTGCAGAGAATTAACGCAGTATCCCTGAGCACCACCACCATCAAACAGGAGCTCCAAACTCTTTTCTCATCAGTAATTTTTTCAAAGCTCTCCCTCAAGGAAGTCACGGGAGGAGGGAAAGAGGTAGAAAGACTTTTCTCAGTCCTTGTTCTGGCTGCCTCCTTGGATTTTGCCTTTAATCTCGTTGTTTCTCTTTGATGCAGACACATAGGCGGTTCCACCAGGCAGTGCTGAGAGAAGCTCTTTGCCAGCTGCCTTCTGCCTCTACTTTCCGTTTGGGCCTGTAACGCATAACAGTGCTGAGTGAAAGGGGTAGGAGCTCTACTTTTTCAGCAGTCTGGTTTCAAAAAGGAGGTTAGTGGCTTTCTTGCATTTCTCAGAGGTGAAACAGAGAGCGCAAATTCTGATGTGATCTGCCTGAACTGTGGCAGTACAGTCTTACAGTCCTAGCTGCTGCGTCCTTTTAGGCGCCAATCGTTAGCAATTCTTTTTCTAATAACAAGGTTTGGGACATTTTTAGGTCACTAAATATTGCCTGTATCACCTAAGGCTCATCTTTCATCAAAACAGAGTTCAGTTTGTCAAATTTAAGCCACAATTTCTTCCACATTTCTCACAAAGAAATGTGTACTTGGGCAGTACTTGCAGTATTGTGTTTTGTCACAAATTGTCTTAATATATTACCTTGCAGTTACAGCTAATACTTAAAACAAAAAAAATAAATCTTTTTTTTTGTTGCTGTTCTGAAATTTGTGCGTTCATTTCCAAAATGCAGTCATTTGACACTTTATTGAGCTGTCTTATGAAACTGTATTGCAGCTTGTCATGTGCATATGATCAGGAAACTTAGTAATTCACTGTATCTGTTCAGATAATAAGTCTACTTACAGAGATCGGGGGTGTTTGACAGAAAAATTGGTATGGCATCTTTGTTACTTGTTTTTATTAATAAAAACCACAATTGTAAAAATATTTTCTAGAATAAACTGTCAGTAATGACAAGAAGGAGGGAGAAGTTGCAGTCAAGATCCAGTGTATTTCAGGCGGCAAGATCTGCATGTATTCTGGACCTCTTGGAGAAATTCAATTAGTAAATGCTTGTTTTAATTCAAACTTGAAAATTTGGTCCTTTGGGTCCTAGCCACAGAAGCATAGAGCTTACGTCAAACAGTTTCTTCAAGGTCTTGTGGACTGTACTGTGTATCATTCTTTGGTGCTCTGCACAATTGTGAATATGCTTGTTAGTGCGCTAAAGCGATATTCAGCGTATCTGCTGAAGCTTTAAGCATACCTTTAGAGGAAAATGTAGACATACCTGCAGACAGGTTATGTCTTTAACCCTGTGTCTACAGAGTCAGAATGCTCTCTTCTCATCTCTCTGATTTTCAAGTTAAATTAATTGTACAAATTGATTGAATTAATACTTTCTGGGGTATTGTATGGAGGTAGGTTGGTACCTGCCTTTTTAGGTGCCATTGTGCCTCCAGAGAATTATGTGCAGTGGCCCCAGCCTGGGATATCTTTTACATATCTGCCCTTCCTTCCTGTCAAGTCTCTTTTAGAAGTCTCAGTGCTTTTACGGGGTAACTTGAAGAGACCTCAGTACTGTGTACTTGGAGGCTTTTCTTTCTGGCCACCTGGACATGGAGATCTTGGAATTCTTGTAGTCGCCTTATGCATTTCATCTCTTAATACCTCTGTGTCTCATTTTGCCAGCACCTTATTGTCACAGTCTGTAACCTGTGGACTAGACCTCAAGCCAGATCTCTTGTGCTCTGTAAAACCCCCAGCCCCGAGCAGTGCTTTTGACAAGGCATTACCCATGCATATTTCTTTGCCTTGAAACACATCCTATTCTTTAGAGGCTGCCATGAATTATTTGAACATATTTGGTTTTTTTCTTCAGGACTGTAAGCTGCTGTAATTTAAAATAATGTGACAGTTATCTGCCTTGTATTTAAAAAGAAAATACAATTTTTTCGTCAGAAGTATCTTTTAACAGTTTGGCAGAAATGTACTTGTTCAGTTTGAAAATAATTCTGTTCTGATTGGTTAATGACATCCACCTGCCCAACGTGTTCAACAAACAGTATTGCACAAAACTTGTTTTCTTGTGTCCTTGGCCAGTATGCCTTTTGCAGAACATGTCTGTTGCATTTTAATTTTTTTAACACATGCACACACACACTCTCTCTTGCTGATACTTCACAACATGACATAGCGTAGCAGCTTGCTGTTGAATGATCCTACTCTAGTTATTTTGTATAGCTTTAGAAGATAAAATTAAGCATTAACTTTCTAGTTAATCTGCCCTCCCATGCAGAGGGGTATGTGTGGCAGTACTTCCAAAAGGAAAACCTGAAGAATAAAGGAAGTTCTGTTGCTGAACTGGAACCAATATGACCGTATAGTTCAAATTATTTTTTTTTCAACAATATAAAGTCTTTTAAAATACCATGTTAAAAAGAAATTTGTCATTTTCCACCCACTGGCTTTCTGTTTCTCAAGCAAGTCAGGCACTTCACCTGTATCAGCTTGCACCTTGGACTGAGAACTCCCTGTGTATGCTTCAGTTGCTGGCTGTGTGCAGAATTTCAGAAGGGCAAGTTTGGAAAAACAGTAGAAAAACTGCTGCTCGGAGGATAATTTTTATTCCTCCAGAGTGCAGTATTTTCAAATTATGAGGAAAATACCTTTCAGGAAAGCTCAGAAAAATGCTGTCTCTTGGGGAAGAAGGAATAAAATTACTTGAGATAATAATAAACTAGAAAAATGTCAGTGTCTCACAGGATGTGGGATCCAACAGGAGTCTTGAAATCATTTATTTCAAGAGCAAATTTATCATCAGTTCGAGGATACTACAGTGGAATACATAGGTGGAAGAAAGGATCTCTGAAATTCGGCATAGAACTTTAAAATAGGCAGATATAGAGCAAGAGGAGAAAGTCCAGGAGGGAATGAATTTAAGTACCTTTGTCTCTTGTGTCATAAACAACCAGCCCCACAGAGCTGTGCCGTCCATGTGTCCAGGAAGCTTCCCTCAGCTTACCTACCTTGTTTGTCTGCTATGGAAAGAACATTTGTTCTTTGCATACTGGATTATTACAATGTCATTGATAGTAAAGGAACATTACATATCCCTGTCATCTTGGCAGGAGATAACATGCTTAGAAGAAAAGAGCTATATAGTCTATGAAATTTTGTTTGATGTGGTCACCGTTTTTTTGAGTCTGCTTTTTGAATGGAGACAGATGGTTTTCACCACAAAACTCTTTCCATTCATTTCCTTAATTCATTCTGAGAGGAAGCTGAAAAAGCAATGAAGATTCAGAAGGGTAGACAAATGTGGACTTGACGTAAACTTGGATTTCTCGTAACATCTGAATTACTTGAATTTTAGGGGAATGCAGTCAGAACCTTAAGCCTAGATTGTGTCCGAGTGGTTTGTTCATCAGCATCATTCCAAGCTGTATCTGTGCCATAAGAATCTGTTTTCCTCACCAGTTGCATAAAGCCCACCTACCTCTTATATAGGTGAGGTGCAGGTAGGGGACTGGTTGGTGTGTGTGCTTTGCACTTGACTTGGGGGGTTGTGGTGTTGCTGAAGGGGAAGATTGCTGGATGGAAATAGCTGTCATAGTAAGAGGTGCTATGTGTTTTTGTTGTGAAGATAAATGAAAACCCAAAAGATTTTGGGGAAATTGAAAGGTTTTGCTCCTACTCGTAAACCTGTTCTGTATGAAATCTGTATGAGATCTGTATGAAACACTTTCTGTCTTTTAAGCAATAAAGATCCTGAAAAACAACTTTTGCCCCTTTTTAGTATCAATGAGAGGCTTTATAAAGAGCAGTGTTCCAGTGTAAGTATTTCAATATGGTGTTCAATAGCGTATCTGGGAAAAGCTGTGTATCACAATGTTTATTGTCAAACTGTTGTAAATTGAAACTATTTCCTATCCCTAGATCTCTGACCCTTTTGTGTCTACAGAAATGAGCTCTTTATTCAGATCGATTGCAGAAGTGTGTGTGTATTTTTTTAATATTTAGACAGTGGATTAAAAGCATTTGAGGCTCTATCCCCCATGAAATATTTTATGAAAAGGAACAATAGAAGCTTCCTCTTCTGCACCATCAGTTTTAAAGTAAATCCAAAGGGACAGTTTTACTCTATGCTCAGAAGATATCTCTGATGATAATGCTACAGTGCAACAAAATACATAGTGCTGTTTCATGCACTGGAAACAAAGCTGCAATAACTTTTCTTAATTGGGGTGATTTTCAGTCTTTCCACTTGGTAGTAGAATGATGGTATAAATAACAATGGAGTGCCCTTCGGGTACACTTTCTCTAAGTAGCAAACTCTGGTCTTTCATTCCTTAAGGAATCCATATGTTTGAAAATTAAAACCTGTCTCTTCAGCTGATTTTACTACTCCATGCTGCCCAGGAAATAAAGAAATCTCAGTGCTGAGAGTCTGCAATATATATTTTAGTGATACATCCTGGGAGGAGTACACTTGCTGGAGGACTTAATATGGATTTGAATGTTGCAATATGAGCAGTGATAGAGGTATTGCCTCACTAGTTCTGCTCTTCAGCTTTAAAAAAATAATAATTGTGTGTTCTTTGAGGCAGGGACTTTGTAAGCTGTATATGTCAGTGTAATGAACTCTTGAGACTTTATAGTACAACCAGACATCATTCCAATGAATAGAAGGAGGAACAGGGGCAGTGAGTCTATAACAACAGTATTTTATTAGACCAAATGGAAATATTAAAGTGAATTGCTGTATCTGATAGTCAGGTTCAGCATTAAAATTATTTCAACGGGAAATGTAGTCTACGTGGCTTCCAGTGTTGTTTACCAGATGACATCCTTGTGGCAGAGGCTGAAGAGATAAAGCAATGTTTGCAGTTCGTCACTGGTTGTTCCCTCTTTACTATGTGTTTTCTCCTCAATGTAACAGATCTGCAAAATATTGAATTACTATTCCATAGATTTCTGGATATGCAAAGATATATTTTTTTTTTTTTTCCAGCAAAGATAAATTTTGCAATGTCTGACCAAATCCAAATAAATAAATAAGTAAATACACATATAAATAAATCTTGTGATGGAATTAGTACTGTTATGAAAAATTTCTCAATAAGTATTTTAATTTTTTTTCCTATAGTTACTTTGTGAATATAATAGTTTATTTTAATGTTTGGGTGCCTGAAATTGAAAAGGTATGGAGAACCAGCAAGAGGTGCCCATATCATCTCTGCGTAAACAATTGGAAGTTTTTAACATAGCAATCAGAGTACAGATGAGGAATCCAACTCATCTTTATAGTGTACTTATGTTCATTTTACTACCTGTTAAATGCAGATTCTGTTTGTATATTATTTGATGCAGTACCTAAATAAAGGTACATGTACTGAGGTTCTCCAACTCTCTCTTCAGGTGATATAGTATCGTGCTTCAATGATATAATTAGAGAATTATTTGAATATAAATGTGGTCTTTTTGGGGGGTTCATTTAGCCATGTGCATTCCAGAGCTCATTTAATTATTGTTGATGGACAGGTGTCAAGTTAAGCCCTAAACATCTCTGCAGCCTTACTTGGCAGCTTGCATCTGTGTTGTGCTCTTATAGTGTCTGTGAGTTTCAGTGATGCAATGATTAAGAGCCCTTTAACTTCTAAGAGAGAAAAGTCTTCTTGTTCTGTATAGTCTTTGCTACATTTTTTTTGATACAGTTATTGAAGATCTCCTTGCTTATTTCTAAATAAAGGCCATACTTCCTTTCTGTGTTCTTTGCTGGAGCTTATATCTGCACCTGATTCTGTTCTTGCTAGCAGTATGTTTTTTTCTCTCTTCAGCATTACTTTTCATGTGGTCTTCATATTTCTTCTTTGGAAAAAATCTGGGAAAGAAAAGCAATGTCATTTGTCCGTTTCCAACCCTTAACTTCTAGGGGACTGTTTTAGTCATATCTGGAGATCTTTTCTGTAGATGAAGAATGGAAATCAGTAGCTTTAAGTGTGGATTTTATCAGAACAAAAAGGAAAATGTTTAGCAAATGCGCCCAGTGTAATATGACTGTGTCTCTGTGATAAAGACATTTAGTAAATATCTAAATTCTACCAGGTGGTTAAAAGATACTTGGCCCAACATAAGGTAGGATCAAGACACAATGGATTTCCAAAAGAGTGAGTGCCAGTACTTAATTTAAGTTATTGAAAAGCACTGCCTTTTTATGAATGAAAGCCACAAGCAGTCTAATTTTAGTGTGAATTTTACATGGTTGTTCACAATTCCAGGTGACTTTAAGGGTAGCCTGTGGATGTATCTTTATCAGTACCATATTTGAGGCTCTGCTTTGCTTCTTGCAAAGTTTTCCTCAGGCTGAAATTGTTGCTGGCCACTGAATGATAGCCCAGAGCAAGAGAAATGCAGGTAATGGATGCTTTCAAGTGATGGTCTGCACCAGTTGTTGCTTCATCTTTTTGCTTCATACTTATGTCTCACTTGTCCTTTGAGCTAACCTAAATAACAACACATGAGGCAGCCTTAATGCTCCCTACATAACATGTTGTCATCAATGTCTCCTATACACAAAATGTCTCTGTGAGCTTAGCTTACTCTAGGACAGGTGGTATGGTGAAATGGGTTAGAAATCCTGTGTGGGGAAGGGTTTTCTTGTTGTGGTTGTGGTCAGTTCTGGGTCGTGAAGTAAGTACTTGTACATTCAGTGTACTTTGAACTTTTAGTTGTCGTTAGACACCTTTCCCCACCTTCTGTTTTTTTAACTGAAGAATAGAAAAAGTAGAGGCTATGATCATTTTATTTTTATTTTATTTTTTTAAAAGGATCTGGGAAATTGCCTTGGGTGAATATAGCCATTAGTCAACTGCAACAAGAAAGACTTGGGAGTCTTTTTTTAAAGGAGGCTGGAAAAGGGATAAAAAGCTGCCTGAGTTTACTAAACTTAAATCTTCATAGAAGATTCTGGAAACTGGCTTTCATAAGCCCTTTTTTTTTTTTTTTTTTTTTTTTAAGTTTCATAAGTTCCAGAGAGAGATGTAATCCGGGGGCAAAATTCTGAGGAATGAATCCCCTCTAGAGTTTTTTTTTTTTTTTTTGAGACATGGGAGATCTCAGGGATCTTAAACTGTCTGGAGCTAAGTACTGCATATATAGTAATTAGCTGAGCTGAAGAAATTGTGGATGGATATTGATTGAGGATGATAAAGAACAGGCTAAAGGAAAGTTGTCACTGGGTTGTATTTAAAAAAAAGTAAGTAGGGTCAGAGGGTCAGACGAAAATTCTGTTTAATGTTTCCATTACAGACTTTGGCACAAAAAAATGGATACATGATGACACATACGGTTAGAAGCTGTTTCTGAAGCAGGAAGGGATGAAAATAAAATACAAGAAGAACTTGACAGTAAGGCTAGAGTAGTAAAAATTAGATGTAATTGAACAGCATGATATTAAAGGTCAGGCAATTAGTAATCTGGCAATTCCTCAGCTGGAAGCAACGGAAGCACAAAGCTTGAAAATATTAGTTTACACGTAACTGAGTTGCTGACTTGATGTGATGAGATAGATAGAGTCCTAGGAGGTGTTGAGCGAGCTTCTTTTGGGCAGGGAAGGGAGCAGCTGTCATGGCCAGGGTGAGGAGCACGGGTGGATGTTCCCTTGGGGAACCTTGTGCAGGTCTTATTACACATAAGGATGAACTCAAACTGGAGTAAGTGAAAGCAGGGCTTCTAGAAAACTGGGGAAATGGAAGAATATTTTCATTGATATTTCAAAAATGTAATTAACTGCTACTGACTGGTCAAATGCTTTAATTGATTGTTATTGAAGTCAGATAGCGCTCTTGCTAAGACCACTCTTCCTTCTTTTCCTCCCCACAGATGCTTGTGTCAGGGTGCAGGAAGGAACCAGTTGCTAACTAAGGACTGGAAGCTGGGAGCCCAGCACAGTAAGACAGCCAGCTGGGCAGTGCCCCCACCAGCATGGGTCCAGGGCCCTCACCATGAGCCAGGGCCAGCCCTGGGGAGGTCAGCCAAGTTCAGCTGAGAGTCCTCATTGCTGGGCAGGTCTGTGGTGATGAGATAGGTCTGAGGCCAGGCTGGGAAGTCAGGGTCAGTACCAGTGATGATAAGCAGGGTCAAACCAGGTTCAATCAGTGGCAGCTGAGCAGGTCTGTGGTGACAGGGCAGGTCTGAGGAGAGGCTGGGCTGTCAGTCCAGGGCATAGGGTCAGGTTCAGTGAGGCCCCTGGACAGGTAGGGCCATGGCTGCAATACTGCAGTGGTGTGGTACAGGTGGGGTCCTGGGTGAGAGCCTCAGCTTAGAAGTGGCTCTGAAGAGAAGGGAAGCCCTGAGGAGGCTTCTTCACAACAGTTTTTCTTCTTTCAAGCATGTGCCTACCAATGCTGGCCCTGAGTCCAGGCAGCAAGGCTCCTGAGGACCAGGGGGATGCATCCAGGGGACTGATGCTTCAAGTCTGTGTTAAAAGGTGTCTTCCTTGAGCTGTTCCATGTTGCAGTACCTGGTGTATTTACAGCTGTCACTTAGTTTATGTGAGTGGCCAAGTTCCTCCCAGAGGAGCAATGCCTAGGGAGTGCAGGCAAACCCACCCAGTTAAATTTTCCCACATAAGATACTCCTTTAGAAATGCTACCTTGTTAGGGCCTGCTGCCATCCCATGGAGGTTTTGCCACTGGGGGCCCAAGGCCAACTTTGATATGGCACAGCTGGATGACCTTCAGAGGCTCTGGTGGGGCCCTGCCCTTCCTTTCTGAGGAGGTAGTTTCAAGGCTGGGCTCTCGCTTTTGGGGTCTGCCTGAGCTATGATGCCTGCCCAGGCGCCCAGTTGGTCTGGTCTTTGACCTGAACATCTGACTCCACAGTTGACTTCAGCCCTGCCTTATCACTGGGCTGTTGGCTGACTCTTGTTACCATCACTGGTCCAACCTGTTCTTGTTGCTCCTTGCGCCTTTCATTTTTGACTTGAGCTTCCTGCTCCATCAGTTTTGGGGTATTGTCAGGAGGCAGGCCAGATGTTTTTGGTATCAAGATAGGAAGAGAAACAGAATCCTTTGATTTACATGCTATACACATGTCATTTCAGATACCGTCCCCTCCTGATAACTCTCCCTTCTAAAATAAATAATTTTAATTTGTTTTCATGCTCTCTTTTTATGATATCCTCTCCACCTTCTCATGATAATCCATTTATCAGCTGTTGACCTTAGCAGCAACTGCCAAATTTAACATGCAGAAGTTCTTTATGTGATTACAAAGCAAAATATCTGTGCTGGACTCTGGTTAAAAAAAGAAGAAATATAAATCTTGATTATTTTAATACCTATGTCTAATACATAATAGAGGAGTTGGGACGGGTCAAGGAGAGACTTTGCTTTGTCTGCAGACTGGATGACTTATCTGTAGTATATAAATCTGTTAGCTTACAGCTCCTTTTTCAAATCATTTCTATTGCATGCTTCCCATGAGTAAGACTCTTGCTCTGTTATATGATCTCTCATTGAACTTTGTCCTTAACAGAAAAACTTCATAACAGAAAAATATGTCATATTATTGTCCTGTTTTTTTCTTTTGTTTAAGGCTTAGTCTGTCTGGTTTAGGCCCAGTAAAATCAGTGCTGACTTCTCCAACTATCTAAGTTTTAGATGATGCTTGAATCTGTCCTGGCTTAAACATACATGGAAACAAACAACAGTTTAGAACACCTTGATCTTGTATTGTAAAACTGAGAGGCTGAATTGTTCAAGAGAGAGACTGGAAAAAACAACAGAGATATTTTGCAAAGAAGAAATTTGCTGAGCCTGGAAGGGAATGTTATTTGATGGCCTGTTGCAATGATAATACCCCATCGTATTAAACTATGCCACAGTGATCAATATAGTCATCTTGGACCAAATTGAGGTGGATCAACTAGTAACAGACCATCCCAGGAGAGGACCATGAGGAAGAGTTGGCTGTTTTCTTCAAATTGATAACCCTTTTGGGAGAGAAGGGAAGGGAAATCCTTGCAAATCACTTTATATCCAGGAGAAAAAAATTCCAAACACGGAACTTTGGGGTTTATTTATAGCAGCAAGAGATAAATTAAAAAGCAAACTCGTTGGCTGCATGGACATTCAGAAGAAAAGCCACTGCTTTCCCACATTTGCCAGTGTGTTTCATGACTGAGTGTTTTAGCAAGGACTGAGCAAGGAAAGGATTGTAGTGGTTCCTGTAAGGTGGCCTTAACTTAGTAAAATTAGAAAGTTTAGTAGATGTGCTTGGAATTTCCATTGTGCTGCATACTGTACTTTCTTCTGTTGCACTCATGTGATGGGAATGTATGTTCAGTGGGGATTAGAGTCAGTATGGCAAACTTCAGGTATTGACTTTTAGACACGTAAAGCCAGTGTAGTAACTATAGGTGTCACTAAATTTGCTAAGCGTTTCATTCCTGGTTTAATGAATGTAACATTCAGTTTTATCCACACATTTTTATTCTTCCCTAATTGAGAACCTAAAGGATTAACAGGATGGACACCAACTATAGTAATTTTTATTCTGATATACAAAAGGTGCTTTCAATTTGCATTTTAACTCCAGTTCTGCTTTACCACTGATAATGCGTAAAGCCCAGTGATATTATTACACTTTGACACTGAATTACCAGATAAATGACTTGTCAGAGTTCATTTATGTTTCTGAATGTTTGGCACAGAGTGACAGCTGCATAGAGCTTATAATTCAGTGGTGCATTATCTCAATGAAATAAAGCAGCTTCCCCTGAAAAATATATGCAAACCAAAATCTTGGGGGCCTAGATAAGGTGGTTTTAGATTCAAAATGTGATTGTGTGCCAAGTAAGAGGATTAGTTCTAGAAGTCAGATAATGCTAGAGGAAAGGAGATACAGTGACTTGCCTCTTTTTGAGTAAAGAGCAGAATTTTGGATGAACATCAGGCATCTGCACTGGAAAAAGTTTTCACCCTTTAAAATGGAAAAAGAACAAAGTTACTGATACTGTTCAAATTCAGTTTTGTGTTTAGTGTATTCTGGTTCCCACTTTTTTGATATGCATGATCTCTGCACTCTGCCAATCAATGTGATGTGGCTTTTATCTGAGAAAAAATGAGGATAGCAAGTAATTTAAAAGAATCTGATGCCACAGTGATGCAGAATAAAACTTCTGTATTTCCAATTCAATTTCTCTTAGATGTTGGGGGAGATATATTTGCATTAAATTCCAGAAAAAAAAAGGTAGCAAAAACTAATGCAGACCCTGCTGCCTCTCCTGATCCTCTTAGTGCCATCATATATCAACTCAGGGTTACTTTGCCAAAACCTCTGTGTGCAATGTATGATGTTCAGATTTTAACATTTCTTAATTTTGCACATTTTGGTTTGGAAAAGTGATCTAAGCTGTCCTCATTCCCTTTCTGCTAATACTAAATGTCATGGGAGCTCATGTCACAGCTGCAAATGCTGGAAGGCAGCCCTGATGCTTTGCAGGTGTGTGGCTGTGGGTCAGACCCAGGTGGGGGAGATTGAGGTGGGAGCACCTTCCGTGAGGAGGACCTTCTTGTCTCCTCTCACCAGCTCCACTAGGACTATGTACCTGCCTGAACAAGCCTTTGCTGCCTTGACCTGCTGGCTCAGGTCCACCTTGTCACCAAGGTCTTTCCTGGTGATTCCTGGGCTGCTGGCTAGCCCTGGATGCCATTGCTGAACCTGCTCTGCACTCTTTGCTCCAGTATGGTTGTTGCCCTGCTGTTATGCTTTGGGTCCTAGGTTCCTGACCTCTGCAGAACAACTGGCCTGTGCTGCTCCTCATAGTAAGGTACTGGCTGTTCTCATTTATGGCACTAGTTAGTTTACTTTTATTGTGCTCTCTAGATAGTGGAATTGGGAAAGGGTTTGATTTTGGATTGTTTTTTTCCAGCCTAATAGTGCAACAGAATGAAACAGAACTACTAATGTTGGTAAAACTTGAGATGACATTCTGCACTCCTTGGAATGGGAGAATAGTGCTGATTATATTTTTAAAAAAAACAAAAACCCACACAGTTGCAAACCTGCATTAATATCTTCTTTTACTTCTTTAGCTACTATAAATGCTGTCATAATACCAGATTGCCAGATACTATTATGGCCTGATTACTGGAGTTTCAGCCCTAACTATATTAATTTGCAAAAAGAATTTTATAATTATGTATATTCATCAGTTCAATTCATGAAGGACAATGTGTGGCATACAGGAAATTAGAGCTGTGGAGATAAGAAACTCTCCCTCCCCCACCTAGCAACTGTATAATTAGAAGTGCTCATTTAGTGGATCAGTTCTCAATTATCTGTTAAGTGTAAGTATTTGAGTTAGATATGTTCCCTTGTCTAACGTGACTGAACATAATTTAACAGAGAATATGTGAGATGTTGGCTACTGAAGGCAAACTGACAGATGACACTTCTTATAAATTGTATTTCTGAATATGAAACCTCGTACGTGTAGTCCATGTTTATTCTGAAAGGGAGTCAGGAGGTAAAAGGCAGAGCTAAGACTATATAACATTCTGTAAGGAATACTTCCAGGGATGTGCTATATAGTTTCAATTTGTTATAATGAGGCTATGTTGTAATAAATACACATAGTAAATTGTATAGGAGTATCAGACAGGATTGATGGTGGCCATAACAAAGTTCTGTTTATGGATCGGTACATCAAAAGGATCGGATACTGCCTGTCTCTTATGCAGGTACCCTGCTGCTGAAAGAAAATATCTCCCAAAGAGTTTGATCACTGGAAAAAAAGGAGTCCATAGTATAAACTTGTTTGTGTGCATATGGTGTGACTTTTCTGTTTGTTTTGGGGGTTTTTTTAACCCTTGGCTCTACCTGTGGTTATTTTGTGAATGTTGTCACTATCTGGTAGAGTCTGTCTTTAGTTGGTTTAATATTTTAAACTGTAGACTTTGTTAATACCTTGTAGTTACTTGAACAGTTTAAGTCTTTGTTTTTAAATATTCTGAACACCAAATAAATAGCATTACTGGAAATCTAAAGTTTACCAATACAGAAGTGTTTCTTCAAAGAAAGCTAGAGAGTCACTTTGTAGCACACTCATGACTTTGTCCCATATGATTTTTTTTTTTTTAATTTTTTTAGAACACAGTAAGATTACCTGAGGTAATAGGGCAGGTACAATCTTTTCAGCTTTAGGAGAAGCTGAAGCTGAGAAGCTGGTCTAGAAAATCAGAGGCTTGTTTAAAGAAATGCATGGGACCTGGGCAGTTGGTGACATGGACTACCCTCGAGCAATTCAGACTGGTTTTTGGGTGATCTGGGTTACCTTGTTCCTTTCTTGCAGGCTGGTTCTTCCTGCAGTTCAGGCAGGTCCAAAGATGTTAATTTAGACTTCTTCTCTTATAATCCTTATTGTCCTTGGAGACGTGTACTAATCTTGTTTAGCTGCATGGTTGCTAATCTATTAATCTTATTTGTAAATGTGTTAAATATTGGACTGCACCTTATCTATAGCAACCTTATCACAAAACTCAGGCAACACCAGATAGAACATGAGGTGTTGGATAATGAATTTAACAGGCAAAATCAGCATCTGTGTTTCTTTTGCATATTGCTTATGTATGATTTTTTCAAAATTTTCAATGTCAAAGATTCAAACACTAAAACAGATGTTTACGTCCACAAGACCAGCTTTTAGACCTACAGTGAGAAAGTTCACTTTAAAATGAAAATGCAGTAAACTGCTTATCTCCTCTTCTCTTGTTACCAGTAATGTTTTGCTCTTTACACCACCTGCTTTTTCTTTCTAATTGTTTTGACTATTTACTATAGTCAAGCTAAACTCGTGACAGCTGTTCTCAATTGGAAAATGCTGCTTCTGCTTCAGAAGTAAAAAGCTGCTGAATCCCGATTCCCACACCTCAGCCCAATTATATTAATTGACCTACCAAGAGATACTTCCAGAGGCACTCATAGTAAGTGAACAGTAGGAATACAGCAGTAAACTGTAAGTTCACACCACGCCTTTCTTCATGTGATACTACAATTTCAGGATGAAGTTAACCGAGCCTGATTTAGCAGAAGTGTGTCTGGTGTTCTGGGGGTCAGTAAAGCCTGAGGAAGGCTGCTAGCATTGAACTCGATGCCTCCAGTTCTGGGGGGTGTGTGGCAATGGTTCAGACCTGTCTCTTATGGTATTAGATTGATATTAGATTGTCTAGCATAATGAAAGGACAATGTGTTTCTCATCCAGAGCTATGTAACAGCAAGGGTGTTTTGTGATGTGGGGAAAAAAAAAAAGGACGTTCTGGTTCCAAACACTTGACTTTTGATAAACTGAAGTGCATAAAAGGACATAAAGCCTGAGATACTATTTAAGCCCAGGAATTAAGCCTAGTTATTACATCTTCTGCCCCACTCCCCTTTCACACTGTAGATATAAAGCAGAATAATTAAGCTTTTTACTGGTCATTTGATGTTGTTTTGCACAGATTTATTTCAGCTAAGTGGCTTTCAAGTGTATGCAAATGATAAGAGAAGGTTTTACTTGAGCACTTTGTCTGTGAAATATGATGTTGGTTTCCCATAAACCATTTTTTAAAACTTACTGATTGCTTCAAATCAGTAGGATCAAGTAGGGCGTGGTGTAATATTCCTAAAAAGGTTTTTCATGACTGCAGGAAGTGTGTTAATTTTGAAACCAGGCCTTCATTTCCACTCGATGCATTTGTGCTTTTCATTAATGCGTCCAAAGACATGTTCTGTTGTATTAGGGGCAGGGGGTACAAGTTAGGTGCACTTAAGTTTTATGCTCATCTCTGTGCAATCGGTGACCCTCTCTCTGCTATTAGTCCTCTTGGAAACCATTCATATGCATTTTCTTGTCTTGCTTTGCTTCTGTGGTCTTGTGTGTATAGGTGTATGTCTCTCCACTTCCCTCCACAGAATAATTTCCTTTCTTGTTCCCACAGCACGTTCAGATGCATAAGGTCATATTGGTTTCATGATTAGAAAGTAAATGTTATTTCAGTATGTGAATGTTAGGTCAAAAAGGTATTTTCAGTATAAAGAAATGCATCGCAATCAGTTTAACTGCTCTTTCTGCATGGGGAATAGTTAAGAATAGATAGCAATTCCAATTTATTAGAGTTGTTTGAAGTCGTCTTTCTTTCCAAGTTATTTGATGGTTTGATTGGGACTTCTGAAAGATTTGGTTTGAAAACCTCAGATTTTTCTCCCAATTTGGGGGTAGTTCTTAGTCATAAAAGTGGAATTTATTAAGAATACTTCTCTGTGTAAACAAAAAAAGAGACATCCGTAATAAAATCCAGTTTAAAGAGAATGCAAAAAAGATGAAATGGCATTATCTTTAACCCAGCAGACTACTTGTGTAATTTTTCACCATACAACTGAAGTAATTGGGTAGCCTGATGCATTATTATACAAAGCAAGGATCAGTTTCCTTTCCTTTAGAACTACTCCTTTGCATAATTATTCCTTAGTAGGGTAATCTATGACATCTAGATATAATCACATAAATGTTGCTTTCCACCTGGGTGTTGATGATACAAGATGTTCTATCATATGTTGTCCCTTCTTTTGTTCTCCTACTGTAGTTACCTTCTCCAAATCTGTGTGAAACGTCATTCTTCTAAAGAGTAATTCAGAGTGTAAATATGGAAAGACTTTTTAGTCCTAGACTAGGTCATTACTTAGAAGGATGAAGTGTATGTTTATGCATCTTCTATGAATATTTACCTTACTAGCTCATTTATGATAAGCCTCAGCTTCATGGCACTTAGAGAATCATGGGCATGTCACAGCTCCCTGTACTGAAGATCACCCTTCAGAGAAGACTGAAACTTGTAAGAAGGTGGAGGTGAGCTAGACGCAAGTGTCTTATCTGGCCTCATCTGGAATTTGGTTCCAGTACTGCTTGTTCGGACTGGTGTGTCTGGTTTGGCAAATTGGAGTCGGGATCAAAGAGACTGAAAATTTTGAAAACAATAGTTATAGATAAACATTCTGTGGCCTGTGATGAAAGTTATCAAGGATGAAAGTTACTGATACAGATATTTCAGAAAGGAGTTAGTCAAGGCTTAAGGGTAAGAATACTGTAATATGTAACAGCTAAGAGACAGAGGGAGTTTTCAATTCATCTGAAAATACATGGTAATTCCGCAACGTTCATTATGACAATTTCACCACGGGGAAAAGTCTCTCATTATGTGAGCATTGACACGCTTTGATGAAAATTTTAAAGATGTGTGACAAGTGAAAATTTTTCCACATTACTAGCATGTGGAGAATCTGCAGGGGGTTTGAGGACCTTTTTGAATAGATGAATAAACCTTATTTAACTAGAACTTCTTAATGAAGATGTTATATCTTCAGTCTAAAAATTAACTTGAACTCTAGTTACCCTTACACTTACCAGAAAAGCATGTAGATTTCAGCTTCACAAAACAAATCTTCGTGTACTTGAAAGTATAGAGAAAACTTTTTTCCCTATTACTTACTTGAGAGCAGGGTTGAATCCCCGTAGAAGAGCCTCTACGGTGAAGTCAATAATTGTGTGAGTAGGCTTGAATCCCAGATTTCATAATTACTGTCCTCCTTTCTGCTTTGGCTTTGTCTAACTTTATTTTTCTGGGGAGTATTTCAGCTCCTGGAGACAGCTTATGTACTGAATGCATTGAATGTATTGTATATACTGAATGTATTAGTTAATCAGCCTAATACAGTAGTGTTACTTGCTTGCAGTTTAAAAGCTAATGAAAAAGGATAAATTTTCAGTTGTTAAACAGAATGATGAAAAGAGGGCAAAAATATTTTAGGAACTGGCACTGTTTGGTGAGGAGTGAAGGAACCAGGACTGGTGTTAAGAGCAGCAGGGCTAATGCTAGTACCCACATTGACAGTGGTTTTATGATCAGGTGTATTTTCCTCCTTGCCAATAAAAAACCTCCCCAAACTCACAAATCTATGATTTACTTGAATTTAGAAGTCCAGCTGAATCTTTAAAGTGTCTAGTGTTGGGGACTCCACCACTTCCCTGGGGAGATTATTCCAATGGCTGATTGTTTTCATTGTGAAAAATTTTTCTCTTATGTCCACTCGTAATCTCTCAGGGAGTAACTTTTACCCATTACCCCTTGTCTTTTCCATGTGACCCCTGTAAAAAGGGAGTCTACATCTTCTTTGTAGCCACCCTTTAAATTGTGGAATCTGGTGATAAGGTCTCCCCTAAGACTTCTTTTCTCAAGGCTGAACAAACCCAATTCTCTCAGCCTTTCCTCATATGGCAGGATTCCCAGTCCTTTGACTGTTGTTGGTTGCCCTTTTCTGGACCCTCTTCAGCCTGTCCACATCTTTTTTTGTATAGTGGGGACCAAGACTGAATATATTTGTAGGGGTCAAGCTTCTGTAATAGTTCACTTACCAACTCTTCCTTTATTGATGGTTGGTTCTGTGTTTGCATCAACATGGACTTTTGTTCCCAGGGCCTGGGGCCTAACAGAGGTGAAGACAGTGCTGAGAACCTCTGTCTTTTCAGCATTGACAGTGACTAATTGAAGCCCTCTCGTGTTTAACAGCGGGCCAATATTTTCCTTCTGTTTCTGCTTGTTGATTACATACCCGGGGAACCCTTTCCTGTAGCTTTTGACATCTCTGCCCAGTTTCAATTCAAGATGAGCTTTTGCTCTTCTAACTGCATCTCCACATGCCCTGGCAATGCCCTAATAGTTCTCAATGTCTATTTGTCTGTTTTTTCCATCTCTGGTATGATCCTCTTTTAGTTTTGAGCAGACTCAGAAGCTTGCGTTAAAACCAAGGGAGTCTCTTGCTCTGCCCTTCCCTTACCTTTAAAGGGGATGAACTGGTTTTGTGCTTCCAGGAAAGTGTTCTTGAAAAACTCGCAGCACTCCTTAACTCCTTTATCCTCTGTGGATTTCTGGTTTTCCATTTAAGGATGTCAGAAAACTGTAGATTTTTGGTAAGGTAAATGCAATAGTGTTTTACGAGATTTAATGTCAGGGTACACTCTATTTACTGCACAGAGGACGGGGTCAGACAAGCTGTCAGGGAGACCCTCCCGTTGAGTCACGAGGTTCAGAAAGGACCCCCTTGCTTTCTAAACTCCTTCTCAGAGAGCAGTCTGGGTGCAGCTGGATCCAATCCTAGTCCCAGACTTGGTCAATGATTCATGTCTAAAGGATTATATATGCACAATCAATCCTTTACATTACTTAGCTGAGATTTCAAAGCAGGGAGAGCACACCGCCACACTCAGTCACTAGTGTGAGATACTTCCATGCATTGTAGTCAGCTATAGATCTAACTATTGCAAAATATTTGGTATAATACACAAGTTGTCACCTTTTTCAGGCTACAAATCTCTGTTTAAAATACTGATGCTTCCGACTGACAGCCACACTCCGTTTTAGATGATTAACCCAGCCTTTGGTTTCTTACTCTGTGCTGTATGAAGAGAAGGACTGACCCTTCGTAGAAGGACTTGATGTCCTTCCAGGGACACTACTGAAAATGTGTTTTCCCATTTTTGTTTGCTTGGGGTTTTATTTATTTGTTTTGAAAGTGCAAATACACTACTACATTAACTAAATACCTGTTCATGTAAACTTGTGTACTTTTACAAAGAATTCAAATAAATTTGTGAAGTAGTTTGTTTAAACAAAAGGCATTTGTTCCCAAATATCTTTAATAATTCTCTTACTGTAATTGCTCTTTGTTTTCCTAGAGCAAAATAGACTTATCTGTACTTCTGTGAATCACCTTGCGTATTAACCTTTATAAAGATTAGGAATGTGCAAGTTATATTTTGTTCCTTTTTTGCAGGATGCAAGTGGTAGGAGATATAGCTGTTATGAGCATCTTGACGTTGTAGTTCTGTTACAGTCCCTGATTGAATTACTGTCTGTTGCAGTTCAATATTTTTGTTTGTTTAAAACCACTTCTATTGAGCTTGAGTTTGAGTAAGTTTATCAATGATTGATTTAGAGTGTGGACCTCCCATCTTCTTCTGTAGTGAACACAAAAGCAAAGAATTTAGTTACTTTCAGCAACAATTTCAACTTATTTTTGGTGATCTGTGTGCCCCACTGAATCTGATGAAGCTTCTTGGTTCTGATGCACCTGAAAAGCTTTTCTTAACTGGTTTATGGTGACTTAAAAATTTTATTTTTTGATATAATCCAGTGGGTTTTTTTCCTTTCTGTTTTCCTCCTATGAAAGGTTGCTCTGTTAAGTATTAAGTGCCTCCTTTACGTGACTGTTTGATTGTGCCATTGTTTTCCTTTGTTTTTTTTGCATAGTACTTATTCTAAACCTCTAGCAGAGTATCTATAACTGTGTACATTTTGCTCAAAGAAATTTATTCTTTTAGATGATCTGTTTCATTTTGACTACACTGCTTTTATATAAAACTACATATAGTTTATAGATACAGTTTATAAAGTCTAGTTTAAAATTCTAGTCTAGTACTGTTCCCCTATTGCAAAGATAGTGTAACAGTTGCTGCCTGCATTACAGAGTGACTATAGTAATTTCTGTGCGGTCCTTTGGACTAAGTCAAGAGTTACTTTTGCTCTGGCTGTGATTGAAATCTTCCACTATATAGTGTTGTTGTGTTTTTTGTGGTTTTGTTTATTTGATTTTCCTTTTTGAATTGAAGAAATAGTAGGATTTTACTCCTTTCTATACATAGTACTGTAGTCCGTATTCTTTCTGGTATGCTGTATCTGGCTTTGGGAAAAATATCAGTTACATACAGCAACTGAACTCAAACATTAAATAAAACCCTCAAAAAGTACTAATAGCTAATACTGAGGATAGAACTAAGCAGTCTGGGTGGCATTATCTCAAGAATGACGAGAAAACAACAATAAATAGCGTGGAAGTACAAAGCATAGCCTTTTTTAAAAAAAAAAATTTAAAAAAACCACAATAAAATAAAAAATAAAAAAACAAAACCAAACCCCCCCCCAAACCACAAACCCCTAGTCATATGATGGATCATCGTTTGTTAAGTAGGTAGTGTGACAATTGCAAGGGGTTTTTTTTGCATGTGGTTTGTTGGGGGGTTTTTTATGTTCAGATTTTCTAGTAGTTAATTAAATTTTGCCGTTGGTGGTGAAATACTAAATGAAATATTTTAAAAATGAAATCTGTCAACTGGTTTGCTGTATGTTTCCCATCAAGCATATCAACCTTTTTTTTCCGTATCAGAGGTTGAACAGACTAATTTAGATATGCCAAAACCAAGAATAGCATCTAAAAGCTGCCAGATGCTTTCATACAGATTCCAATATATGAATAAATATCGAGTAAAGTGTTTAACTACTTCTGGATAATAATTCACCATAATCTCCCTCGTGTCCTGAAACTTTCTGTTGAGCTTACTTACAACTTTGATCTATGTTCCCACTGCCAAGCTTTCTGCCTGTGAAAAGGCATCTGCCTCTGAAATAGGACTGGAAACGTGGTCATGAAGGTTGAATCTGGATGTCTGCTTAATGGACTATTACGTGTTTAGGACAATTTAGCTGTAGTTGTTTGCTTGTGGGACAGTGTTTGTTCCTTATTTTTCTAGCAGGCCATTGCATGTTAATCTTCTGGTGCAACCTGGGGGGTCCAGGTATGGCTTCTGCCTGTGGTGTGTGACTTTGGGCTGTGGGTTCGTGAGGTTCATGATTTTGTACCTTGCAAGACTCACATAGCTGATGAGTGGAGGGTAACAGGATGGAGCCAAGGTGATGTCAGCTTTCAAGCTGCAAGATTCATGAAGGTCCTTGAGTACGAGCAGGACATGCTTTGTTGTTCGGCATGGCTGATATTTCCTCGGCATGGCCTGTCTGTTTGTAGGTTCTGCAGTACTTTACTGGTATGATGATGAGTGGGGAGCAATCCATTCCAGCATAGTCCTGGACATCCCAAATCCTCCAGGCAAGGTATCACAAGGAAACCTCCTGCTGCTGTTCCCTTATCTTCCAAAATCCCAGGGCACCTGCAGTGCTTAGTATTAGTTTGCCTTGCCAGTTTGCTCATTTTGCTCACGGTAAAACCAGTTCTTTGCAGTGGAAAGAAGCAACTGGGCTACACTCATAAGCGCTGGCAGCCCTTAGGAAACTTGGCCAGTATGGAGGGCCTGCACTGCAGCAGAAATAGGTTTCAAGCATTTCCAGATAAATAGTGGGTAGACAGTTTAAATTCTCTTGGTGGTTTTAAGTACATTAAATATAGAAAATCATGAAAAGTATTAAGACAAACTCATGGATGAAGAATCCACCCAGGGTTAGTTAACACAGAAGTGTAACTGTAATGTCTGATTGAGGAAGTCCTGAAATTATGGATTACTTGATCAGGACAAATATAAAACTATATTACTGTCCATATACTTAAATTTTAATCATTTCCTGTTGGCTACGAATAGACACAAGACATAGGGCTAGGTTATCTGTATTCTGACCCAGTGCAACTGTTCTTTTTTCTTATGTACAGGCCTAGTACAGCTGGGTTTGCACTTTCCTGACCTTTGTGTTCCACCCCCCCCGGAATGGCAAGTTTCAGTTAGTGTAGAAGGTACAAGAGGAAGGTCTGCCTATGAAAAATGGTTGTCTAATTTTAATTCCCGGTTCTCCTAGATTTATTAACAAACCAGCCTGTTGAACAGCCTTCACAACAGCTGCATTATTAGACCCTCTTGGCAGAACCCAGCAATTTTTTGACTCCTGTTGCATCAAAGCTGAACTTCAAATACTTTGTTTGCCAAGTCTTGTACCCATCCAGGCAGTAGGACAGCCTACAGAACTAGCTCTGTCCAGCATGTAAATACTTGGGTTTTAAACTTTGCAAAGGTTGCAATGCAAAAATCAAAGTGCAGAAGTTTTGTTTTGACAAATGCAATTTTTGTCAATGCTAAAAATCGACAGAGCTTCACCTGGGCAAAGCTGGTGCATATTGGTAGTTGAATGAAGCCCATTGCCCCATTTGTCCTGTAGTTTCTTTTCTGCTGTTTGTTTCTTTCATTGTTCATGGAAGGTTTCAAACGAATATCTATGGCTCATTTAGCGAGGAAGGTGTGTGGATTTTCTTTCTTTTTGAAAAAAAATTGCTGTCTGTCAGTACCATGTCCCCTAAAGACAGAGGCTTATCTGTGAAACCTCCTTACAATTAATGTATAATGAATTCCAACCAGTTCATTAAAAGTGAAAATCACCAAAGAGACCTTTTAGGGCTAATCATGTATTCTGTATGGTTCAGTGTAAGTACAGTGTAATCTGAGCAGTCGGATAAGACATTGTCTCTGTGGTAATCTTTTAATATTGTTCAAAGTGTTAAATAAAAATAGGCTGAATGTGAAGTTTTGTATAACAGCCTCACTGAATGAAGGGTTTCATTTTTGATTTAGATAAAATCAACTCTTGTCGACAAGTCCATTTGCCTAACTCAGTGAAGTACTTGGTTACCTACATGCCTCATCATATTTGAGGCAGGTTGAATAAAATTTGCAAGCAAATTGTTTGTGTTGTGGGGTGGTTTTTACTATTTAGTGTAGAGGTTCAGAAGTTGGCATTGTTGTTTTCTACATTAAAATAATTTCCCAGATTGTAAACTATTAATTAAAATTTTCACCATCATATTCACATACCTTTTTCTGTAAATGAGTAAAGAACTGGACTTTCTGCCCAGGCTACTCATAAAACTTAAAGTCTGTGAGCTTATAGGTACTGGGCTGAAATGCTTCAACTTTTGTTGAATATTCATAGTACCTAACTTGAGATACTCACGTGACACTTTGTCTTCTTACCTCCTACATTTCAGAAGGTAAGAAAACTTGTGTTTCTCTCTTAAAAATTTAGATTTTTGTATGATGAAAGTTATATTCCAATGATAAGGTTATGGAAAAAAGGGGGAACAGTAAAACAGTTTAATCTTTGCTCTTGATGAGTGGAGGGTGCCTTTTTTTGAGATGGGGAGACTATAGCATCTCAAAAATATGTGCAAAAGCTATGGGGAGAAGCATTGTAACTGAGTATTAAAAAGACTGAATATATTTGTAGGGGTCAAGCTTCTGTAATAGTTCACTTACCAACTCTTCCTTTATTGATGGTTGGTTCTGTGTTTGCATCAACAAAATGGACTTTTGTTCCCAGGGCCTGGGGCCTAACAGAGGTGAAGACAGTGCTGAGAACCTCTGTCTTTTCAGCATTGACAGTGACTAATTGAAGCCCTCTCGTGTTTAACAGCGGGCCAATATTTTCCTTCTGTTTCTGCTTGTTGATTACATACCCGGGGAACCCTTTCCTGTAGCTTTTGACATCTCTGCCCAGTTTCAATTCAAGATGAGCTTTTGCTCTTCTAACTGCATCTCCACATGCCCTGGCAATGCCCTAATAGTTCTCAATGTCTATTTGTCTGTTTTTTCCATCTCTGGTATGATCCTCTTTTAGTTTTGAGCAGACTCAGAAGCTTGCGTTAAAACCAAGGGAGTCTCTTGCTCTGCCCTTCCCTTACCTTTAAAGGGGATGAACTGGTTTTGTGCTTCCAGGAAAGTGTTCTTGAAAAACTCGCAGCACTCCTTAACTCCTTTATCCTCTGTGGATTTCTGGTTTTCCATTTAAGGATGTCAGAAAACTGTAGATTTTTGGTAAGGTAAATGCAATAGTGTTTTACGAGATTTAATGTCAGGGTACACTCTATTTACTGCACAGAGGACGGGGTCAGACAAGCTGTCAGGGAGACCCTCCCGTTGAGTCACGAGGTTCAGAAAGGACCCCCTTGCTTTCTAAACTCCTTCTCAGAGAGCAGTCTGGGTGCAGCTGGATCCAATCCTAGTCCCAGACTTGGTCAATGATTCATGTCTAAAGGATTATATATGCACAATCAATCCTTTACATTACTTAGCTGAGATTTCAAAGCAGGGAGAGCACACCGCCACACTCAGTCACTAGTGTGAGATACTTCCATGCATTGTAGTCAGCTATAGATCTAACTATTGCAAAATATTTGGTATAATACACAAGTTGTCACCTTTTTCAGGCTACAAATCTCTGTTTAAAATACTGATGCTTCCGACTGACAGCCACACTCCGTTTTAGATGATTAACCCAGCCTTTGGTTTCTTACTCTGTGCTGTATGAAGAGAAGGACTGACCCTTCGTAGAAGGACTTGATGTCCTTCCAGGGACACTACTGAAAATGTGTTTTCCCATTTTTGTTTGCTTGGGGTTTTATTTATTTGTTTTGAAAGTGCAAATACACTACTACATTAACTAAATACCTGTTCATGTAAACTTGTGTACTTTTACAAAGAATTCAAATAAATTTGTGAAGTAGTTTGTTTAAACAAAAGGCATTTGTTCCCAAATATCTTTAATAATTCTCTTACTGTAATTGCTCTTTGTTTTCCTAGAGCAAAATAGACTTATCTGTACTTCTGTGAATCACCTTGCGTATTAACCTTTATAAAGATTAGGAATGTGCAAGTTATATTTTGTTCCTTTTTTGCAGGATGCAAGTGGTAGGAGATATAGCTGTTATGAGCATCTTGACGTTGTAGTTCTGTTACAGTCCCTGATTGAATTACTGTCTGTTGCAGTTCAATATTTTTGTTTGTTTAAAACCACTTCTATTGAGCTTGAGTTTGAGTAAGTTTATCAATGATTGATTTAGAGTGTGGACCTCCCATCTTCTTCTGTAGTGAACACAAAAGCAAAGAATTTAGTTACTTTCAGCAACAATTTCAACTTATTTTTGGTGATCTGTGTGCCCCACTGAATCTGATGAAGCTTCTTGGTTCTGATGCACCTGAAAAGCTTTTCTTAACTGGTTTATGGTGACTTAAAAATTTTATTTTTTGATATAATCCAGTGGGTTTTTTTCCTTTCTGTTTTCCTCCTATGAAAGGTTGCTCTGTTAAGTATTAAGTGCCTCCTTTACGTGACTGTTTGATTGTGCCATTGTTTTCCTTTGGTTTTTTTGCATAGTACTTATTCTAAACCTCTAGCAGAGTATCTATAACTGTGTACATTTTGCTCAAAGAAATTTATTCTTTTAGATGATCTGTTTCATTTTGACTACACTGCTTTTATATAAAACTACATATAGTTTATAGATACAGTTTATAAAGTCTAGTTTAAAATTCTAGTCTAGTACTGTTCCCCTATTGCAAAGATAGTGTAACAGTTGCTGCCTGCATTACAGAGTGACTATAGTAATTTCTGTGCGGTCCTTTGGACTAAGTCAAGAGTTACTTTTGCTCTGGCTGTGATTGAAATCTTCCACTATATAGTGTTGTTGTGTTTTTTGTGGTTTTGTTTATTTGATTTTCCTTTTTGAATTGAAGAAATAGTAGGATTTTACTCCTTTCTATACATAGTACTGTAGTCCGTATTCTTTCTGGTATGCTGTATCTGGCTTTGGGAAAAATATCAGTTACATACAGCAACTGAACTCAAACATTAAATAAAACCCTCAAAAAGTACTAATAGCTAATACTGAGGATAGAACTAAGCAGTCTGGGTGGCATTATCTCAAGAATGACGAGAAAACAACAATAAATAGCGTGGAAGTACAAAGCATAGCCTTTTTTAAAAAAAAAAATTTAAAAAAACCACAATAAAATAAAAAATAAAAAAACAAAACCAAACCCCCCCCCAAACCACAAACCCCTAGTCAGACATGTCATATGATGGATCATCGTTTGTTAAGTAGGTAGTGTGACAATTGCAAGGGGTTTTTTTTGCATGTGGTTTGTTGGGGGGTTTTTTATGTTCAGATTTTCTAGTAGTTAATTAAATTTTGCCGTTGGTGGTGAAATACTAAATGAAATATTTTAAAAATGAAATCTGTCAACTGGTTTGCTGTATGTTTCCCATCAAGCATATCAACCTTTTTTTTCCGTATCAGAGGTTGAACAGACTAATTTAGATATGCCAAAACCAAGAATAGCATCTAAAAGCTGCCAGATGCTTTCATACAGATTCCAATATATGAATAAATATCGAGTAAAGTGTTTAACTACTTCTGGATAATAATTCACCATAATCTCCCTCGTGTCCTGAAACTTTCTGTTGAGCTTACTTACAACTTTGATCTATGTTCCCACTGCCAAGCTTTCTGCCTGTGAAAAGGCATCTGCCTCTGAAATAGGACTGGAAACGTGGTCATGAAGGTTGAATCTGGATGTCTGCTTAATGGACTATTACGTGTTTAGGACAATTTAGCTGTAGTTGTTTGCTTGTGGGACAGTGTTTGTTCCTTATTTTTCTAGCAGGCCATTGCATGTTAATCTTCTGGTGCAACCTGGGGGGTCCAGGTATGGCTTCTGCCTGTGGTGTGTGACTTTGGGCTGTGGGTTCGTGAGGTTCATGATTTTGTACCTTGCAAGACTCACATAGCTGATGAGTGGAGGGTAACAGGATGGAGCCAAGGTGATGTCAGCTTTCAAGCTGCAAGATTCATGAAGGTCCTTGAGTACGAGCAGGACATGCTTTGTTGTTCGGCATGGCTGATATTTCCTCGGCATGGCCTGTCTGTTTGTAGGTTCTGCAGTACTTTACTGGTATGATGATGAGTGGGGAGCAATCCATTCCAGCATAGTCCTGGACATCCCAAATCCTCCAGGCAAGGTATCACAAGGAAACCTCCTGCTGCTGTTCCCTTATCTTCCAAAATCCCAGGGCACCTGCAGTGCTTAGTATTAGTTTGCCTTGCCAGTTTGCTCATTTTGCTCACGGTAAAACCAGTTCTTTGCAGTGGAAAGAAGCAACTGGGCTACACTCATAAGCGCTGGCAGCCCTTAGGAAACTTGGCCAGTATGGAGGGCCTGCACTGCAGCAGAAATAGGTTTCAAGCATTTCCAGATAAATAGTGGGTAGACAGTTTAAATTCTCTTGGTGGTTTTAAGTACATTAAATATAGAAAATCATGAAAAGTATTAAGACAAACTCATGGATGAAGAATCCACCCAGGGTTAGTTAACACAGAAGTGTAACTGTAATGTCTGATTGAGGAAGTCCTGAAATTATGGATTACTTGATCAGGACAAATATAAAACTATATTACTGTCCATATACTTAAATTTTAATCATTTCCTGTTGGCTACGAATAGACACAAGACATAGGGCTAGGTTATCTGTATTCTGACCCAGTGCAACTGTTCTTTTTTCTTATGTACAGGCCTAGTACAGCTGGGTTTGCACTTTCCTGACCTTTGTGTTCCACCCCCCCCGGAATGGCAAGTTTCAGTTAGTGTAGAAGGTACAAGAGGAAGGTCTGCCTATGAAAAATGGTTGTCTAATTTTAATTCCCGGTTCTCCTAGATTTATTAACAAACCAGCCTGTTGAACAGCCTTCACAACAGCTGCATTATTAGACCCTCTTGGCAGAACCCAGCAATTTTTTGACTCCTGTTGCATCAAAGCTGAACTTCAAATACTTTGTTTGCCAAGTCTTGTACCCATCCAGGCAGTAGGACAGCCTACAGAACTAGCTCTGTCCAGCATGTAAATACTTGGGTTTTAAACTTTGCAAAGGTTGCAATGCAAAAATCAAAGTGCAGAAGTTTTGTTTTGACAAATGCAATTTTTGTCAATGCTAAAAATCGACAGAGCTTCACCTGGGCAAAGCTGGTGCATATTGGTAGTTGAATGAAGCCCATTGCCCCATTTGTCCTGTAGTTTCTTTTCTGCTGTTTGTTTCTTTCATTGTTCATGGAAGGTTTCAAACGAATATCTATGGCTCATTTAGCGAGGAAGGTGTGTGGATTTTCTTTCTTTTTGAAAAAAAATTGCTGTCTGTCAGTACCATGTCCCCTAAAGACAGAGGCTTATCTGTGAAACCTCCTTACAATTAATGTATAATGAATTCCAACCAGTTCATTAAAAGTGAAAATCACCAAAGAGACCTTTTAGGGCTAATCATGTATTCTGTATGGTTCAGTGTAAGTACAGTGTAATCTGAGCAGTCGGATAAGACATTGTCTCTGTGGTAATCTTTTAATATTGTTCAAAGTGTTAAATAAAAATAGGCTGAATGTGAAGTTTTGTATAACAGCCTCACTGAATGAAGGGTTTCATTTTTGATTTAGGTAAAATCAACTCTTGTCGACAAGTCCATTTGCCTAACTCAGTGAAGTACTTGGTTACCTACATGCCTCATCATATTTGAGGCAGGTTGAATAAAATTTGCAAGCAAATTGTTTGTGTTGTGGGGTGGTTTTTACTATTTAGTGTAGAGGTTCAGAAGTTGGCATTGTTGTTTTCTACATTAAAATAATTTCCCAGATTGTAAACTATTAATTAAAATTTTCACCATCATATTCACATACCTTTTTCTGTAAATGAGTAAAGAACTGGACTTTCTGCCCAGGCTACTCATAAAACTTAAAGTCTGTGAGCTTATAGGTACTGGGCTGAAATGCTTCAACTTTTGTTGAATATTCATAGTACCTAACTTGAGATACTCACGTGACACTTTGTCTTCTTACCTCCTACATTTCAGAAGGTAAGAAAACTTGTGTTTCTCTCTTAAAAATTTAGATTTTTGTATGATGAAAGTTATATTCCAATGATAAGGTTATGGAAAAAAGGGGGAACAGTAAAACAGTTTAATCTTTGCTCTTGATGAGTGGAGGGTGCCTTTTTTTGAGATGGGGAGACTATAGCATCTCAAAAATATGTGCAAAAGCTATGGGGAGAAGCATTGTAACTGAGTATTAAACACGATACAAAAAACCAAGACTAATAGCTACTACAGTGAACTGAGAATTTGTGCCCATTTCTAGTTCTAAACTGATTTCAACGGTGCAGGAAAATGACCTGCCTGCCACCACTGACATTTCAGTCAAAATTTTTGTTCAAGAAACTAATTTGTACTGAAAATAAATAAATAAAACCTGAGAATATTTTGCCCACTGTAAATATGTTTTTCGAAGTCTCTTACAAAGGCATTTTTCATTGTTGTTTTGCCATGAGGGGGAATGACTTTTTGCACAAAATTGAAATATTTAGACACAAATACCCGGTCAGTGCCTAATGGGAATTGTAGCTACTGCCTCAGGTCTGGTTTGAACATGTGTATGGGAGGAATCAAAACCAAAAGTTTCAGTGAGGTACAGTAAGAACCACATATCTTGTTTGAAAATTAAAGTTTTTTCCAGTGGAGAAGGGGAATATTTTTTTTTAACACTTTCTAGAAAGCAAACTGGCAATGCACAAGAACTATGATGGAATATAATTTATAAGTTGCTGTCAACGAAAACAGATATGCTTCCATCTGTTATGCTTTGGTGACCCTGTCCCTGAAATAGTATCAGACATATATTGGCACAGAGATGATGAGGATGACTTTAAAAAAAAAATGCTATTACACATCTCATTACCACATTACCAAGGGTGATAATCTGCTGTTCTGCTTCATATATCCGTGGTAGTTTATTCAGGTACTGAAGCTCACTTAGATATCTGTCATACAGTATTAAAGATTACTATTGTTTTGAAAAATGTAATAGGTAAATATATGTGTCATTGTGACAGGTAAAGAAAACCAAGCATCTTTCTTTTCATCACACAGTAAGTGGATGGCATACTGTTGAAAAGATCTGATTTGTGACTTAAAAGGGAGTGCTGTTTTGTGTGGTTTGCACTTACTATTCTTAACTTCCCCGTTGTTTTATGTAAACGTTGCTGCCCTGATGGGTGTGCCAGTATTAGCAAACCCTCACATGTCAGAATGCCTGTTCTGTGGTGTTCATTTGTAGCTTTTGCTGCTATGACCGAAAGTGGAAAGGGGCATGTTAGGTCATCTGCCTGTTTCTCTGCTCCTGAGACCTATCTCCTGACAGAAGGACCCTGCATTTCTTTATGAGGTTTGACTGTTCACATGTTGGCTAATTTTAGTGTGGGCTTTCCTAGAGCCTGCTTCTTCAGCAGCTGGGATATCCAACTACTGTACCTGTCGCCATGTGGTCACAGACGCCACGCAGCATGTCACGTACTCAGCTTCACATGCTGTACTGGTGACTAAACAGCATGTCAAGGACTCTAGCTGTCTGGTTCTGCAGACATATATGATAGCAACTCACACTTTACGTGTTGTCTGGTGGCTTACTTATCTTTTGTCACTCAATAATCAGTTGTATTTAATGCTTGTGAATACCTGACCAGCTTGTGAGTGTTCCAGCTCAATCAGCTGGCACTTCTCAGGTGGGTGCAAAGCTCTTGGGCCTTCCTGTCACTCTGATGAAGACAAAAGTCATCTTTCAGTGAAGGCTGGGTAATGATGCAAACAACCCTACAGCATCTGCTGGGATATCCCTCCAGGCTGTGGATGTGTTTTGTTTCGTTAGTAGGATGCTGTTTCGGAATCTAATGATTGACACAAAATCCCATATCAGTGTAGCTAATGGTGTTTGTCAGTAAATTAATATTATCTACAGTGTGATTACAAGCCCGATCGTCAAGCAATGACTGTTCATTCCTACCTTGTTTATGAGGCTAGGGCTGCCATTCATCAGTTTCAATCAGCTCTCTGTACAGAGTGGCAAGTTGTGATATCAAATTGTGCTGCTCTGGAGCACTGGTATGAAAAATAAATTAATGCTGGGATGAGATGTGATTGTAATTCGTACAAGAAAAGTTGTTCTGATGAGGCAAACAGAAGTAATGTTTTTATGGAGACTTTCCCTAAGGCATTAACTTTAGAGGTGGACAACCCAAACATCATCAGAATGGTTTTATACCATATCTGCTGTGGTTTTTCTGGAATCTCTTAGTTCCAGATGTACTTCAGTAGCAATTGCTTGGATGGCCAGTTTTGACCAAGACCGGATATAACATGTTAAACTGGAACATGTACGGTGCAAAATGAGAGAAAATAAGAAAAATGGGAGGAGGGAGGGGGAAGAGAATATATCACATACTTCAATGTATAGCATAGATGTTACATTCAGGTTAGATTTCATTCTGGAATGCATAAACCAAAAAATTTTCAACTGTATTTTTAGTTTAAATATAAATTGGGTCAGTGCCAATTTGGACAGGCGACTGCATTAGCTTGGTACTCTGAAGGGTAAAAGCATACGGTGATTCAAAAATACTTCTGCACTGTCAATAATTAAACCATACACATTTATATGGGAATGAAATTTTTTTTTAAATATCTTAAACTGAGATGCTTCAGAATAAAACTCTGACTGCTAAGCAGTAGGAAACTTCATCTGTATGAAAGTTGTTTTCACTTCCCTGTGGGTGCTTTTTGTTGCTTAAAATGCACCTCTATCTGACCACAGCCAGGAGCAGCATTCTGAGTAAGGTAGATTCATGCTTATCTGCTAAGAAATCATGTTGCACTTCCTCTAAATAACTGACCACATAGCTTTTGTAAACAGCAGCCACTTCCCACTTTGTTTCCAGGTTTCTTAGGGACTTGTGGTGCATTTTTTTTTCATTTATTTGTTTTATGAGTTATTATTTTCTTCCCTGTATTTTTCAAAAGTAAGAGTTAAATATTGAGGTCTGAGCAGAGGGCATACTTCTGAAACTGAACTGAAATAGCCATTACTGCCTGTCAGAATGGAAGCTGTAAGTACCTATTGAAGCATAACAACCAGGCACTGTTTTGCTTTATAATACTTTTTATTATATCACAGAATCATTATTATTTTCTAGCTTAAAATGAGTCTTGCTCTTTTTGTTGCTTAGGAATTCAGTATGATAATGATTAGAAACAGTCGTCTAATTGTCAGCTTAAACATCCAGGGTAAATTTATACCCATTTCTATTCACGTCAACACAGAACCCTACATCCAGAAATCCTTTTCACTGTCCCCAGTGGTGTTTGTTTAATTTTAATTCATTTATCATTGCTATCTAATACATTATCTCAACCTTCATTTTGAAAACAAGTATTCTTCTTGTGCCGACTTGTGAAGTGGGCTTGTATTCTTGCTGTTCTGGTAGATCATGTTTTATGTCTTCCTGCTTGAATAAATCCTCCTTCTACACAGGTGACTGGAATTGAGAGCCCGTATGAAAACTGTTCACATCAATACACACTACAGTGGGAATAATTTCATTACCTCTTTTGGATGTTTTTTAAGTCATGCATCATATGATGCCATTGGCCTTTTCACAGATGTGGTGGTTTTATGCTGTGGAGTAACCTTGCTCTTGAGTAAAACAAACTTTTTTTCAGCTCTAATTTTATAACAGAAATACATGTTTTCAGTCTCTAACCTTATAAATACCTTTGTATGATTTAGTACTTGAAAAATCTAATTCTTTATTATTCCAATCTTCTCCTTGTTTAAAATTCCAGTCCTTTCCTTAGAGTGTTCTTCCCAATTTTGTTTTTCAAGAAATTTCATTGCAGCTCTTGTCCCATGTGCCTAGGTAGTTCATGAATATACTAAATAACATCAAGTACTTCAGGAACTTCATTAGGTGGCTTCCAGCATTATGAGTCTTCAAAGGAGGATATTTTTGTTTCTCTTGTAACTAATTTGCTATTCACTTTAAGGGTCTTGTACTACTAATATATATAATCTACATTTAGTGATGAACCTTTTCTTAGAAAATTATTTTTTCCAAAGGAAAATGTAAGCTTGTAGCTTGGACAGCCAAGGTTTTGTTCTGGAAAAACTGTTTATGTATTGTCTTATTTTTACCTCTCACCCCCAGTTTTTCTTCTTCCAAACTTGTTTTTAAAGTTTTTTGGGCTACTTAAAATCAGATTGCCAGAAGGACTCACATTCCTTTCCTTGCTCCTACCTGTTTTCTTGCATTGCTGGTGTTATTTTAGGATGAAGCCTTGTTTCACCATATTTATTATAACCTAATCTTTGGTCTACAATTTTATGTGCTGTTGTGTCCAAATTGGTGGGTTTGGACTTGTCTGGTCAGTGTGTTAAGTTTTAAAGTTTTACTGCCACATCAGTTATGGAATGGCTTATTTCTATACTTCTTCTCCCTGTCCTTATTCCGCTTTTTCCTCTGTTAAACATCATCTGCTGTATTGAATGTATTACAGAGCATTTTATTATGTAGCTTCTATAGGTTATCTTTAATTAATGCTGCTTCATCACTGTGTGTGTCCTTACTATTTTTTATTAATAATTTTTTTGCTTCCTATTTAATGCAGAGTCTAACTCAGTCTAACTACATGTAATTCTTGCTCTATTTGTACTTTATCTGTAAGACATAATATTCTTTGGTAAGTCCTTTTCTCTGCTGCTTTGTAAGACCTCTGCATATCCATGTATTCCATTTCACAAGTGGAAGAGTAATTGCTTGGGACACCCATTCCAGGCAGTACTTGCACCCTTTTGTCTCAATGAAATTCAAATTTTCCTCTGTTCTCTGAGGTTCTTGGTCCACTTAGTACAGTTTCCCTGCTTTTATCCAAGTTTCCCCTTTTGAAACAGTGGTTCTTGATGCAGCCTTTTTTTTATGTTTCTGTTGAAGGTGGTTGAATCAGATTATAATCACTCCAGCTGTAGTTACTCTGCAAAATGTGTTTCAGATTTTAACTTTTTGTAAGTAATGAGGGCATTAAATATAGGGGCAATAAAATTAGCACTTCAAAATACTACTTTTCGAGAATTATTTTCTTAAAAGCATCCTAGTATATCAACAATAATTCAAAAGATGGATTTTATTTATTACATTGCTATAAGATACTGAATGTTTTGGGTGTTATGAGAACTATTTTGAAAACAAAAAGATTATTTTTTTTTTTTCAGATTGTGCCCTATTTCTTATATTGTTTATAAAAAAAAACCCAATCATGTGTAATCAGACTTCTGGAAATCCATAGTAATAAAATAATTTCTAAAAAAATGTTAATGCAGAAATAAATACTGGACTAAATTTCATTCTGCCTGTAACCACTGAAATGGCATTGGGTTGACTTCAGTGTAACACTTTTCATGGGGGATTATTTTTCTAAGTAGTAAGTCATGAGGTGCCTGGGACTGAGGAGACATGAATGACTGCTGCTTAGCACCATGTTCAGTGGCTAGAATGAAAGATCTTTTGCTCCTGGACTTTAACTCAAATCCTCTTCCTTCAGTTTTCAAAGTACAGAAGTTAATCCTGTATGATCAAAGTGCACACATCAGCACTGTGGTTTTCATGTACAACTTGTTTTCACGTTTGTTTTTTTTTTTTCATTAATTCCTGACCCTTCTTCCTTATGACTGTCTTTTATAAAAAAGAAAAAGGAATACCAGAAGGTTGTGTAGTATGAGAAAAGAGCAAGGGGGAATGTTACCTTTCACGTATTTGGGAGTTGAAAAATCCAAAAGTGCCTGAGCAGCAGGGAATTTCCCTCATGAATTCATGTTTCATGCTTATGTTTTTTAATGGCAAAACAAAGAAGTCTAACTACCAAAAATGGAATTTTGTCTTTTATGTTTTAAGTATTGATATCTGGACCACTGCGCTAAGCTTTGTAAGATTGGGTTGTCACATCTAATCTCTCCTTGATGATTCATTATCTTGTCAACAAATTGTAGTTTCTTGTGGTACTTCTGAGATTGCTGAGCCCCACATTGCATTCAAATTATGAATGTTTTCAGTGGTGTTCAATGATGTGTTTTACTCTCCTTACACAGCTTAAAATGTCTCCATGTTTTTTTGTTCTACCTTCCTGATCTTTGTGAGATAGTCTTGTCTTTTCAGGTCAATGTAACAAGAACATAGTCATGACCATAAGTTGTGGCTGAGGGTTAGTGAAGATATGAGGACATCTTGCCATTTCTGATGCCTTCCAGGCCTATAGTGCTCTCCTGTCATCTGGATTCTTCAATGAGCTTCCCTGCCTAGTTAGATGTGGCATGCTCCTCCTGTGTTTTGGAAGACTAGGGAAACATGATCTGCCTTACATCAGTGACAATTGGTGTCTGCTGAGGTACCCTTTCTCTCACGCCAGAGAGAGCACAATTTTTTTAGCTGTGAAGTATACTGATGTGTAAAGAATGAGTCATACCTGCTGTGCATACGGAAGAACTGCACTACGACAGTAGTCTTGTGGGGTCTTTGACATAATATTAGCATAATATTTAGTGAATCATTATAATGGGGAAAAATACTGACAGCAGCCTTATTAAAGTCACTTTCAGTTCACCCTTTATGGCTTCAGGGCAACAACATGAAGTGCAGGTTTCATGTAATTTGTCTTTCTGATATTTTTTGTATGTGTAATGGACAGAGTTGTAAAAAAGGAGATATTTCATCTGGAGAAAAATAAAATATTCAAAAGCACAGCATAATACCATTTTAATGTACAGCCTATGTAAGAATTTTTAGAAGTGTTGTCTTCTGCTGAGTAAGAGTTGACAGCACTCAAATTTTCTAACATGAGGAAGGTCGAGGGTATGGATCAGAACCTGCTTCTGCAAGCTTAGTCTCATTTCAAACTGACTGTGACCAGTTTCTTGCAATATGAGGATGAAACTGAAGATATGAGGATGTTCACCAAGTGTTTGGGCTTTCTGTCATTTAAATTACTGAACTTAACTCGTGTCCTTTTTTCTCTGGTTTAATTCTTTGGATTCTACTTAGAGATTTTGTTTCAGAGCTCACCAGTTGGTTAAATAACTTGTAAGTTATATCCAGATAGACTAGATGTAGTTTAGGACTGGGACATGTGTGGGGTTTGATGTTACCAAAAATATATAGATTTTTCCTGAATTTCTTGCCTCCTCTTATATCAAGTGGGAGTTTAAAGAGCTTTATTCAGTTGTGATATTTCAGCATCATATTTGAGACTGAAGATGAGCCAAAGGATGACTATTTTTTATTTTTTTTTGACAATGGAAGATATAATTTGTGGGAATAGATCATCATCTTTCCTTGTTTCTTTTTTCTCAAAGCAAATAAGAATCTTAGAATTGTCTAGTTCACCCCTCTGCTCAAATATCATGCCCAGGACTGTGTCCAGTCTCCGAAGATGGAGACTTTGTGACTACTCTGGGCACCCTGTTTCAGTGTTTGGCCACTCTCGCAGTAAAAATACGTTTTCTTGTGTCCAGATGGAATTTGCCGAGTTTTTATTTGTGGTCATTGCCTCTTCTGTCACTGGGCACCACTGAGGTGAGTCTGGCTACTCCTTCATTCCCTCCCCAGTGTCGGTACACATGGATAAGATCCTCTGAGCCTGCTTTTCTCCAGACTGGGTGGTCCCAGCTCTCGGCCTCTCTTTGTACGACAGATGTTCCAGACCATGCATCATCTCTGTGGCCCTGCACTGGACTTGCTCTAGTGTGCCCGATTCTTTCTTCTACTGCAGAGCCTGGGACTGGACACAGCATTCCAGGTGTGTCTCAGCAGCACTGGGCAGAGGGGAAAGATCACCTCTCTCTGCCTGGAGTGAAGAGAGAGCAAGAATGTGGGGAAGCATATTGAAAAATAAATAAAAAAAAAATATTCACACACTCAGATGTGTGTGAGTTGTTTCAGAACTTGAACAAACCACTTTGTCACCCCATTCCTCATTAAACAGGGAAAAAAAAAAAAGAGGGAGGGATGACCCTAACATCTTATTATTGACTTTGTTGTGCTACTTTGTCTGAAATACCTGTTCTCTCAGAATTTCTAATCCATTTATCCCTGCAGCATTTTTGTATGAAAGACGCATTAAGTATATCCTGAGACTGCATAATGATTCCAGATGGATTACTAAAGACATGCAGTAAGCCTGCTTCATGGGGGAAGCAGGACTGGCTAATCAGTTTCTTTAAAACCCATTCAGTAACCCCTGGAGTTTCACTTGCCTTCAGGCACCTGTACGTAACCTCCTGGAGAAACTTCAATGTGTTGTGTATTCTGCACCTAGTAATATGTCAACAAGTTCAGTGGCTGACTATATAACCCCTTTTATTTAAAAGAGAAAATTGATTTTCATTTAACAAGTAAATCATATTCTTTAAAAAAACCCCTACTATTTAAAAATTTGTTCCTACTGCTACAACTGCACAAACAGTACCTTGAGCAGTGTAACTGGCCATATGCCTGCACACTGTCTGCCATGCCAATTTTTATTTTATCATGTGACATTTGCAGTTTTTGTGCTGAACTTCAAAGCTCAGGATCCACCAGGTCTCCAAGCTGCTCACCTGAGTCATTCAAGCTTTTATATTATTTAATCTTCTCTTTTGGACCAGCAACATTTTGTTCTGGTTTTGGTCTTGGATTTTTTTTTTTTGGATTTTTTTTTAAGGGAGGAATTTTATTTTCTTTATTTTGATAAATGGAAAGCATTTGAACACTGCTCAGTTTGCAGTGGGGGGGCAGTTTCTGTGTGTGGTATTCCTAATTACTTTGTATATTGCAGTTGTATATTGCAGTTCAACACTGGAGCTGGCTCACTTGCTGTCTGCCTACCTATTACCTATCACAGTAATAATTTAAACTTCATGCTGTGGGAATCTAACGAATCCTTAGTGTGTGTGTCTGGGCCGTGCACAGCTGGTGTAACAGAAGATTAAGTTGCCCATACACTAAACTGAATGATTGATAGCCAAGGTTTTCACCTAACAAAGTGCAGTTTTGTTACATAATTACAAGAATTATGTGTAGCACTAAATCCATTCCCTGACTATGAATTGAAGAGTTGTTCTGACTGAGTTATGAAAGAAATTATAAACTAATTTGTGGAAACAACATCTGTTGTACACAGGCAAAAAAAGCTCTTAGAAGAAAAAAAGAATTTATTTCACTCTGTTTGCAACTATTTACAAGACAAAAGGAGAAAACTCAGAGTATTACAGTCAGTAGTTCTTGTACAACACATGTTTATATACACAATCTCATTTGCTGAAAAACAAGGGGTTTTGTTTTTAAATACACCCAGGGACATCAAGCATAGGAAAGATGTGTTGAGTAAGATACAAAGAGTGGGTATCTCTCTCTGTAGTCATTTGGCACGGGGTCTGTTGAGTTTGTGAGATCTTTGTCATTAATGTCACAGATTTGAGATGAGGTTACTCAGTAATTAACGCTGCCAGAGACTAGAACTAAACCAGTGAAGGCTGCTTGAGTTCTGGGAATATGCCTCCTCCCTTCCATATAGTCAGATGCTGTCTGAAGTGGATAGCAACCTAGTGTTTTACACAGGAAAATAAAGCCTTTCCATCTGCATTAGATAATATTTGCTTACTTTTGGCAGGGTTGAATACAATAAAAAAATGTAATTCCCTCACTGCCTATCCACATAGAAAAAAATAAAAGGCAAAAAACCTTATTGCATATTTCGTATTGTCACCTGTCTTCCTGGGACTTGCAAATAGCAAAGAAAGAGTATGGAAATTTGCCACAACCTGCACTTTTACATGCTGGTTTACATGATGGCTTAGGTGGTTCTTTCCAAAGACAACATGGTATGATGAGTGAGAAATTTTGAATGTGTAGTGTCCTGGTATGAATGCCTATTATTGACCTTACCGTATGAGGGCAGGTTCCATGTATGCATTTTTACTTACACAAAGAAGATACCAAGGATATTGGAGGTCAGTTACCAGTCTTGGCTAATTTAAAGCTAGATGGGCTTTGTTGCAAGTACAAGTGACATTCATATTTGCAATGGAAATGTACTCTTCGAGATGGTGCAAAAAATCATCATCAGGGTTTGAGGAATACTGGATGAGGGGGGCAAAGAAAAGGGAAGTGTCAAAGGTGGTAGCAGTGTTATCAACCCAAGTTATGAAAAAACAAAAACAACAACGGAGTTATTTTTAGTAGCTGTGGCAGCAATGAAAATATTCTGTTTTACAAGGGAAAACAAATTCATTTTTGGGTCTCTGGAAGAAAAACTGGTATCTTTCAAGAAAGATACATAGTGAAGGGAGAAATAGTTGCATAATTTAGCCAAGGTGCAGAAGTATCAAAAGTGTAGGTGGGAAAAGAGTGAGAGGATCAGGGATCATGGGTGTGGCTGTGACTCAAGTGCTAACTCAGTACAAATACTTGTATATTTGTCTACTTTAGTGCCATCTTTATTTTATTTGGCCTTTTTATCATCTAGCCTGTTTATCTGAATATGATTTTGCTTCTGTAAAATCTACTCTTCTATGTCCACCATTAACTACAGGAGTTAAAGTCACCATTTTCATATAAGGTTTGTGAGTGTGACAAGGTTCTGTTATTGCTAGTGGTAAATGAACTAAATTATAACTTCCAAAATACAGGTTCTTCAGAAAGTAGGAACAGAAACCCTTAAACGTAATACTATACCTACAAATGACAACGTGGTGCAGGTTCCGGTGTTAGGAATCAAGAACTGAAGTCAAGAGAAACCGAGGAACTGTTGTACTCTGTGGCATCTTGTCTCATTTGCTAGCAGAGTGGTCTCATCTGGGGAAATAGTGAAAACTTCTCCAGGTGTTACTAAATAATAATTTTAAAAAGGACAAAATGCTTGCATCAGCTAATGTGACTTCTTATTTCCTTTTCCTCTGATCAACAGTTGCCTTCAGAAATCTTACCATTAAAAGTTTACTGGCTACAGGTCTTCTCAAAGCTACTCCTTTTCTTTTTATGACTTACACGATGACAATTTAGATAAGTACAGTCAACTTGAAAGAACTCTGCACATCTACAAGAATCATTTGCAGAAAAATACACTTTGGCAGCAAGTAAAATCGCTGCCTACCTGCAGTAGGAATGTTTCAAGTGTACAATTCAGGGGAAAATATTCCTTTAATGTATTTGACTTGATTTTGTTATTTTTTTCCCCCAGGTTTTTAAAATAAGTATTCAAAGAGCTGGGGGGGTTGCGGTTTACAGTGTCTCTTTCTCTCCATGTTTCTTCCAGTTTTGCTGTGTGTACATACCATTGGGAAAAGTTACAAGTGCCACAATGGGTTGAAAGTCTCTTTTTCATAGAAAAGACAACCTCCAGAAAGTTTATTCAACCAGCACTATGCCAGCTGTATTCACAGGCAGACTGGTAAGGGGTTAGCTAGTCTTTGTATGAAGGTCTCATCCAGCTGTAGAGATACTGCAACTCTCTAGTACTGGGTAATGCCCTTTCTCCAAATTGTCAATCTGTGAGATAGGAGGAAAAAAATGCTATTCACTGCAGGAGTAAGGCTCTTGTCTTTTTTTCTAGCACTTGTTACTTGGGAGAAGAGATGGGCACCCAAGTCTCTACACCCTCCTTTCAGGTAGTTGTAGAGAGCAAATAAGGTCTCCCCTCAGCCTCCTTTTTCTCAGGCTGAACAACTCCAGTTCCCTCAGCCGCTCCTCATAGGAGTCATTCTCCACACCCCTCACCAGCTTCAGTGTCTCTCTGTACACTCGTGCACCTAAATGTCTTTCTTGCAGTGAGGGGCCCAAAACTGAACACAGTACTTGAGGTGCAGCCTCACCAGTGCTGAGTCCAGGGGGACGATCGTTTCCCTAGTCGTGCTTTTGTGCGAGGTGTGCTACACGTGAGCCTTGGGGGAGGCTGGCCCACTGACAGAGCTCTGTGGCTGCTCTTGGCTGCACGTGGCTTGGAGGGCAGCTGGGTACCATACGTGTGTGGGAAGTCATGCTAGGTACCCAAGGTTTTGCTAGAGCATTTTTGTCCCCTGGTGCTCTGAAAACCACATGCATGGTTGAACTTGCGAGTGCAACCCAAAGTTTTGGTTTGTGTTTCTTAAATACTTTAGGAAGGACTGTGGGCGGCAGAACAAGTATAGCTTGATTTGTTATCAGTTGGTCATGTTGCAGCAGGTAAGGTGGTCCCTGTCAAAACAAAAGAAGCTTGAAATGCAGGAGAACATGTTCACTTGCACTACTGTCAATAAAAACATAAAGAAACATTTCCATTTTACTAAGGTAGGTTTGCTGATTCATGTGGTATTAACAAAATCCAAGTCCTAGAAGGAGGCTTACTTTTTGACTGAAGAGAATGGGGGGTTGCGGTTTACAGTGTCTCTTTCTCTCCATGTTTCTTCCAGTTTTGCTGTGTGTACATACCATTGGGAAAAGTTACAAGTGCCACAATGGGTTGAAAGTCTCTTTTTCATAGAAAAGACAACCTCCAGAAAGTTTATTCAACCAGCACTATGCCAGCTGTATTCACAGGCAGACTGGTAAGGGGTTAGCTAGTCTTTGTATGAAGGTCTCATCCAGCTGTAGAGATACTGCAACTCTCTAGTACTGGGTAATGCCCTTTCTCCAAATTGTCAATCTGTGAGATAGGAGGAAAAAAATGCTATTCACTGCAGGAGTAAGGCTCTTGTCTTTTTTTCTAGCACTTGTTACTTGGGAGAAGAGATGGGCACCCAAGTCTCTACACCCTCCTTTCAGGTAGTTGTAGAGAGCAAATAAGGTCTCCCCTCAGCCTCCTTTTTCTCAGGCTGAACAACTCCAGTTCCCTCAGCCGCTCCTCATAGGAGTCATTCTCCACACCCCTCACCAGCTTCAGTGTCTCTCTGTACACTCGTGCACCTAAATGTCTTTCTTGCAGTGAGGGGCCCAAAACTGAACACAGTACTTGAGGTGCAGCCTCACCAGTGCTGAGTCCAGGGGGACGATCGTTTCCCTAGTCGTGCTTTTGTGCGAGGTGTGCTACACGTGAGCCTTGGGGGAGGCTGGCCCACTGACAGAGCTCTGTGGCTGCTCTTGGCTGCACGTGGCTTGGAGGGCAGCTGGGTACCATACGTGTGTGGGAAGTCATGCTAGGTACCCAAGGTTTTGCTAGAGCATTTTTGTCCCCTGGTGCTCTGAAAACCACATGCATGGTTGAACTTGCGAGTGCAACCCAAAGTTTTGGTTTGTGTTTCTTAAATACTTTAGGAAGGACTGTGGGCGGCAGAACAAGTATAGCTTGATTTGTTATCAGTTGGTCATGTTGCAGCAGGTAAGGTGGTCCCTGTCAAAACAAAAGAAGCTTGAAATGCAGGAGAACATGTTCACTTGCACTACTGTCAATAAAAACATAAAGAAACATTTCCATTTTACTAAGGTAGGTTTGCTGATTCATGTGGTATTAACAAAATCCAAGTCCTAGAAGGAGGCTTACTTTTTGACTGAAGAGAATATAATATTTACTTTGCTGAAAAAAGAATATATAATTATATAACAATATAATGTAATATAAAATTTATAAGTCTTTTAATTTACTCCACCATTCCGGTTTTGTGGTTAATTGTCCAGTTGAGCAGATTCTAATGTTACATAATGCCCTGTTAATGTTTAATTTCCAGGTGGACATTGGAAAATGTAGGGATCTTCTCTGTTTAACTCTACATCACTGTTATGTCATCCTCTTGAGTGTTTCTTTTTGAAGTCTTGATATAGCTGCCAAAGGGATATAATTATACCATATTTCAGTGTTTTAGTTGATGTTGGAATATCCTAAACTAGGGAGCTAAAAGAATAAGGAATAAAAGTTCTAAGGTACTTTTAATATACAGTTCCTGTGAAGAATCCAAAATGATGTATATCATCCACTGTGAGTTGTGTATTAATCGTGTAGAATTTGTCTGACATTTAAATGGACAAACACACCAGTAAGAGCCGCCTTTTACTAGGTTAGTGCCACAGTGATCTTACAGTCTGCAGAGGGAGGGAGGAAAAAAGACCCTGCGTCCTGGTCTAACATCCTGCTACGCTGGCTTTTTTCTGTACTCTTACACTATATATTCATGTAAAATCCTAGAGCTAGGGCAGTAAATACTAATGCTATGGTAAAAATGATACAATTGGCAGGCCTACCATTACCTTTTATTGAATAGCTGCAAAGACTGAACATCTAAATGTTGCAATATTCTTTAATGCAGAACTGTCAGATACCGATGTAAAACTATATTACACTGGAGTTTTTCCACTGTACTTTATGTTTAAAGAAATTCATACAGTTAAAATGAGTTACAATGAGTTCTTTATCTCTCACAAATTTAGGGCATGACATTTTAGTGTGAGGAATATGAAATAATAGGTTTACACTCTGAATTAAGTAAGAGCCGTGTCCAAAGGGTACCATAATTATGGACCAGACTACCTATGCTTAAATCTGTGTTAAGAATCAGTATTAATTCTACTTAATATTAAGAGAAGATGCACTGTGATCAGCTCAGCAGCCAGTGGTGTGTACGGAGTCAAGGGGTATGGATCATGCTAATCTTTCTTCCCCAGTCTCTGAGGTGTCTTGCCTTTATGTCAGGGGAGGTGTGTGATACAAGCCTGCTCCTAATGGTTCCTGATCCATGTGACCAATGAAGCTGAATGTCAGGTCCCGGTGGTGCTGGGAACCCCAAGGTGGCTGTGGAAAAGGACACTGGAAGGGAAAGGGGGAGCCTTGCCAGAGTAGGGGCTCGGCACAGTCCTTCCACATTGATACATTTCTTAATGATTCATTTCTTCCTCATTACTTACAAACAGATTTTATGGACCTTTTGCATTTTAGAGAGGAACATCTGCAGCTTCAAGTACCTGCTGTATTTTAGAACATTAACAGTATGAAAAATGGGTGTTCTCAGATGCTAATATAACAGTTATAATCATTGGAATATTGCTCCCTGCAATTTTTGACCAAAACATAGTCGCAGGAAAAACCTTGTAATTTCTTTTCACAAACTGTATCTCTGTAATATGTGATCAATATGTTTCATTTAAGAAGCCAGTGGTTTTGATTTGTTAGTGGAAAGACTTGAAGAGAGAAATGTTTGAGTTAAAAGGGGAGAAAAATATTCTTTTCAATAGATTCAGTGTGAGGAAAAGAGGGTGAGCTTTCTTTCAGTAAGACTGTTGTTCTTCAATCAGAACTGGTCTGTTTGCCCTCTTGTAGCCCTGGTGCAGTTCTTCAGCGGCAGGCAGGAAGGAATCCCTTCCAAAGCACTGTTCTTGATGGGAATAGGAGAACTCTTGTAATTTGTTTTAACTGAACTCATCCAGAGAGCTTTGGCATTTCCAGTGCTTCCTCATCTGGAAAAAAAAAAGTCTGTGATCCATAGCTGATGCAAGTATTTTTTTCTTTGTTGCTTTTCACAGGGAATTAAACAAAAGTTCTGAAAGAACAGTGAAAGTGCAATCCAAGTCTCTTTAATAAGAGGTGTTAATACTTCCTATGTTTTTCTCTTGAAATATTTACTCTGGGTTTTTACAATTAAATGTATATAACCTCATCATTATTTTAAAAGTCTTTCTTTTTCTTTGATTTGAAACCATGTGTTCAGCCAGAAAAACTTGTTGGAAAAGAACCAGTAGTGGCCTCAGTTAGAGGGGAAACAAAGGAAAAATGAAAAGGCAAGGGAACATTTATATAGGATATTTCTCTAAACTGGCCCGTGAAATGTGACAGCATTTGTTACCATAGGTTGCTCGATGAATAGTAGTTTGGGGAGCAGCTCACTGAAGTCTCTACCTTCCACTCTCTGGCACCTTTGCAGGGCCTCCTGGGTGGATTAATTTGGGTGAGACAGGAGAGGAGCACGTGCGAATGTGGACTCTTCCTTAGTGTGTAGATGGTCGTATTTCCTCATCACAGGAGGCTGAAATGACGAGTGGGCTGCCAGGGAAATATATCTGTCCAGGTTGGGTGTTAAATGGTTGCCAGCTGAGCAGCTGGTAACCTCTTTCTTATTCCCTTCTGTTGTGTTTGCCCCTCCAACATTTAAGAATGTCTCCTGTTAGAAGTTTTTTTTCCTTCCAGATAAATACTATATTAATTAATTTTTTGATCTTTTTTAAATATACGTTATATGAATTAAATCTGGATTCTGTAGGTGTTGCTTAGATGAAAAAGGTAAAGTATTAGTTGTACTGTAAGTTTATGCAAGATTTCACATGGATAATTGGGAAAATGAGTTGCAAATTTGGTATTTTTGACAGATATTCATTAATATATAGCAATGCTGAATAAAAATCACAGAAACCATTCACAGCTTATGTAAACTTCCTTTGTCTTACACTTTATTAACTCCATTCAGATGAAAACTGTTTGCTGCCTTTGTAGGTTGTCCTGATGGTTATACTGTTGTTGATTTTATTTTATTTTTTAATGCAGTAGGTTGACTTTAATGCCCGTTTTGTTATGTATGTTTAAACACCAGAACTTTCTTGAAAATATTAAGGACTCAATGGTGCAAATCCTTACTTACCTGGAAAGTTTTATTTAATTCAATAGGGCCTTACTCTGGAGAAGGAGTCATTTGGGGTCTGTGCCTTCAGCAAGCTTAAAATATATTTGAGAATTATAGTGCTGAATCATTTTCTAATTTAGCAGACAGGAAAACCTTCAAATGTCCGACAAACAGACCTTCCAAGGATTTTGATGGTGATAAAGTATAGAAGTGGCCACAGTCTCTTGTGAGACAGCATCATGTTGAAGGGCAAAGGGAGAATGGAAATTCTGCTGAAGCAGCAAGAGAGAATTCTTCAGGGAAATGATAGGACGTTTTGATTAAATCAGTTGAAGAACAAATTTCTCTTGGTAAGGGTGGTTGTGGGGAATTGTTTCAGCTCTGTGTTCTTCTCCCTCCTTCCTTCGGCTTCTCCAAGTACCTGAAGTGTACAGATGAGTTTTAGTTTTCTTTCTAGATTTGTGTCTGTAAATTAATTAAAGCATCACCTGTATGTGTATGCTGCATTTAGCAATAGTTTATATTCACAGAAGGTGATGGAATTTTTAGCTAACAGTGGTGTAAGACATTGTTTTCTGCTCTTATACTTTGTAACCCCCATCATCAATACTTCTAATGCTCTGTTTGAAAGTTGTATTTTTAAAAAAAAAAGTATTGGGAAAATGCTTGTGTTAAATCTTGTTCGTTCATCATAATGATGGGATGGTCCAATCAAAACCGGTGTGTCACAGTGCTAGGGAGTCTGTACGTGAAATGGAAAGATGGTTCTGTGCCAAATGTGCCAAAGGTTCTTTTCCATGGATTACTGGCATGTGGGAAATATCCTAGAAGTTCAGATCAGTGTTATTTTTTGAAAGATGTAGTGGATAAACGGTTTGTCCTCCTGCGGCAAATAAATCTTGTCTGCTAAAATGTAAGAATAATAGGGACAAGCTGTCCAGCATCTCAAATGTTATGTCACCATCTCGGTGTGACATTCAAGTTCGAAGTGGGAATGGAAAGAGATAAGGGAAGCAAAACTTCATTTTGCAATGCCCAGTCTGCAAACATCTGTTTGTGTTTAACTTTTGCTCTGTTATTATTACTTAGTGTTAACTGGTTTTCTTTATTTTGGGAGCTGATACATCTAACTCCAGGAGAGGCAGTTTATTAAGATGGTATTTTATTTGACTTTAGTAGTACTTAATAAAAAAAATCCCTCAAAGTGCTTTAGAAATATTTATTAAACTTTGAAGCCCCCAGCTATGAAAAGAAGTTCTCACTGGTATATTGGAATAATTGAGATATATTTAGCAACAGAATCTACTATGAAATGCCTGAGGCATTTAGGTGAAGAAGTCATCCAATCAATCACAAAATGGATCAGAATCAAACATGCTATCAGAATAGCACTTTTGAACAACCGTATACAGACAAAAAGAGCAAAGAAATTACACAACGCATTAATAGCTCATAATACAAATAAAAACTTCAAATATAGAAGATGATAAAATAATATGCAGTAATAAGTTTTTGATGTTTTTTCATCATGCTATGTGAGTAAATCTAATGGTTTTGGAAGGGTAAGTGAACAAGTAAACAATAGCCCATTTGTTTAAGTATTACAAGTCCAAGTCTGTCCAGTTTAATGTTGAAATTGATATTTAGGTAAAAATCTTTTCTGTATATTAGATGCACAGCCTGAAATTAGACACTTTTCAACCTTCAGCGGAGAAAAGTTAACATCTTTCCCTTTCTTCTGTTCTCCCCCAGTCCCATTTTGTAAGAGAGTTTAGTCTTACAATTAAAGCAGTAGTTAAGGGCTAGTGAATCTTTTTATTGCCAGTTCTACCAGAGATTGTAAGTGCAATGCTGAGTGAATGTATAATTCTCTTTTAAATAGAAGTTCTTTGATACTATTCTGCAATTATGCAAATTATGGTTGTCTGGTTTATATATTGTCTGCTTTTTTTCCTTTGCTTAAAAGCTCATTACTGAAAGTAAAGGCTCAAATTTCAGTCTGATTTCTTAAGATCTTATAAAAATACTATTTTCTCCCTTTCTGATACAAAACATATAGCAATCATAAATATATTACTGACATTTGGAAGAAACTGTCTTTTCTAAGTACAAAATGTCTCTCCACACATCGTCATAATTCAGAGACAGGAGTAGTAAATACATTAAACACCCTAGTTTCTAGAAAGTAGCCTAACACTAGTAGCTTTGTGAACAGGAAAAACAAATTACATATCCGGTATTTTTTGTGTATATTAAGAAAAAATCTAGATAATGTAATAGAAATACTTTTAACTTCAATCAGGATTAACTTTCTTCATCTTGTTTACGTATTCAACATTATATGAAGCATGGAATTTATACTGTAGCTTATTGATTTGCTAAAATATTTGACTCCTTCCTTCCTGAGAGGGACTATATATACATAAAATGCATCTGTGAAAATACGTATAGATAGATGGTATACATATGTGTGTTTCAACTTCAGAGGTAAACTTTTAAGGAAAAATAATTACTTGTTAGAAGGATCTATGAAGACCAGCAAATGTTGTAATATCAGTTGGACCTGAGAGAAGTGTATAAGATGTGCACTTCCTATCTTTTGTTGAGCATTGAGTATTTCATGCATTAATTGGGTTGATTCAGATACTTCAGTATTTGGTGAATTAAGCTTTCCCTTTTGTACAAGTAGTAAGCAATTTTTAATGCAAATTTAAAGACAGTGGTCATTGTAGCATCACAAGGTGTACCAGGAGAGAAAAAAAACTCATGCAGTAGCATTTCTTCAGTGAACCTCTGCTGTTGTGTTTCCTCTCATACTCCTTGAAGTTGTTTACCTTTTTCTACTCACTTAAAGCAAATGTGGATCAACTCCAGGAGGAAAGCAATGGAATCAGAGTTGTTCTGGTTCTGTTCTTCTTCTGGTTCCAGTTCCTATCTGGAGCCTAGCTGAAGCTGTCACTGCAGCGCTATTTCATCGTGTTTACCACAGTAGCTAGCTACAGGCAGCCAAATGTAAAGGTTATTATATTTGAGTAGTTAATGTTGTTAAAGCCCTTGGAAGATTAGAAAAGTGCTATCTAAAGGTTAACCTGTGCTCTGATGGGAGACAATAAAGCAAATGGCATTCCCGAGAAAGGTTGATATTGTAGGTGTGTGGGTTACAGTCCTGGCCAGAGGCCATGAACAGGTAAGCTGTTGGGTAACCTGCCTCTCCTTTCGTGCTGCATAGAGAGCATGACTGTGTCATGCAGCCAAGCAGGTGGTTCCTGCTGTATTGCCTGTGTCTGAAAAGGGCCTTGGAATTCCTTGATTATTGTTACTTGGCTTGGAATAGCAGGTTTCTCTTTTCTCCTGCCTTTGTAGTTCATGCTCACTTAAGGAAGAAGGAAGGAAGTTCTGGTCTCAGTGATGTGAATGGCGCTGCTGCAAAGCCTGGGCTCTCGTGCTGTGCCTCTGGGAGGTGGGTTTTGGCTGGACAATTCTCCAGCAGCAGGCTGTAGCAACAGCCCTGGAAAGTGTCAGCCATGTAAGTCTTCTCATGGGGCTTTGATAGTCTCAAATCCGAGCTTCTGGTGAGGGTGAGACCCCTGAGTGAGCATGCCCTTGAGCATCACTTCTGTGATTTTTCACTCTTTTTTCCTTTTACTTTACTGCGGAGACTTCACTGAGCTTTTGTGTAATCAAGATGCTTTTGACTGAGAGCTGTAGGGATGAGATTTCAGCAAGACACAACTCAGAATAACAAATGTAAAAGAAACAAACACAGGGTTCCCAGTGTCTTCTGTCATAGAATAGCTGTATGATGTTGTATGTCTGTGTAATGTGGCCAGCATTGAGCTCCAAGAGATGTCTCACTGCATTGTAAAGTGCTACAGTATTTCTCAAAAGTGGAATGAGAAATGACTGCTTTGCAGATGCATGGATGTAACCATTGGTGGAAAATGTTGATGTAGCTGGCAGTGTAGCTAGAGATGCATAAAGGATGAAAACTTTTATGTAAGTTTTCATCAACTTCATTCAACTGGGAAAATAAAAGTTGAAAAATATTCTTCAAAAAGGCATATTCTGCGATGATTTTCTTACGGATTGATCAGAATTAGTTTTACAGTATTTTTCTCGTATAAAGGGAAAATTATAAGAAAGAAAAAAGTGTTTTGAAACATCAAACTTGGGAGCTTGACACTCTGAGTACAGTTTTCAATTTTATTACAAAACAGAGTAGAGGTAGAAATAGATTTTGTTTTTCTTTTAGACCAGTTCTATTAAAGTTTCTCCAATTAGCTTTAATGATAAATATACAATGATAATAATGATAACTATATTGCTGATTTTTATTACAATAGAGCATACAGATTTCAATTAAGACAGGGGTTCATCTTGCTGTTTTAGGTCCTTCCTCTGTAGGAAGTACTTCTTCCTTTACGTTCTTAAGTAGCAAAGAATAGAAAGAGGACATGGACATTAATTGACATGTCAAAGGTTTTACAGAGAATCAGCAATTAAATAAAACATATTCCAAATGATGATACAGATTTCTGTCTCCATTAGACCACAAATCTCTGCCGAATCTGGCTGCCAGCCTACCAAATAGGTACTTAATGCACTAAATCTTTCAGTTGATGTAGTCATGATTTCTTTTTAAATCATTATTCCAAATGAGGCACAATTCCATGGGCAATTCTTTCTGTAGTTAATAATGTACTAAGCAGTCATCGTTATACTCTGAGCCGCACATTGCTATTCTGCTGCACAGCTTTGGAAATATCTTCCAGGAGAGAGAAAGAAAATCAAAACAGCACTTCAAGCCATTTTGTGTTTTGTTCTACAGTAAATTCAAAGTGTGATTCTTTCATCAGAGTGGTTATTGCATTGAGTTAAAAATGAAACCAAGAGTAGAATTTCATTCTTCCCCCACCAAACAAGCATTTTCTCCCTTTTTTTTTTCTAATTTGTGCTTCTGCTTCCTCCTGCAATACCTTGGCTTTTCTGAGTGTCAGTGTGCATGTTAACCAGAGCTGTATGCTCTAATACTTAAGAGAAGAAGAAAGCTTTCATTTTATAGTTCTATAAATGTTATGTTGTCTTGTAATTTAACTTGATGGTTTCAGATATTCTCCTAGGTGCCAACACTAAAAAATGTTATAATTTTCAGTAGTCGGTGGCGTATTTTTCTAGAAAATGCTAGTGTTTAAGATTCTTTCAATGAGAACTCAATGAGAGAATAGCAATAAAGTACATAATGCAAAAAACAGTGCTGGATAGTGTTTTTGTTGTAGGAAAATTATCTCTGAGAGAAGAACAAGGTTCACCGTAGGAAGAAATAAAATATATTTTCTGTTGGTAGATGAGGACCCCTACACTTCTACTGGAATGACAGTTTAACAAACAGTAAGTAGGTATTACAGCTGATAAGAGGTGGGGGAAATATCAGCAGTTAAAGAAGGCAGGCCCCAAAATAGTCATGTTGGTATATTTGACATAAAATCCTCTTCAGGTTTTGGGTACTTAAAATTTAGTCATATCCAGAGGGAATCAGAAGATTTGAATCTGTGTAGTTGGACTTAAGAAATATGTACAGTAGTCAAAAACCTCTTGCACAAGTGAAAGAGAGGCGGACAGTGATAGAAAAAAAGAGGAACTGAATGTAGCGTAGTATAACTAAGATAGGCACAGTGATAATGCACTACGTGCTTTCATCAAGTAGCAGGTAAAACCTTTGACTATACCATCCCTGAGCCAATCTGACCAGGAGAGACTGAGAAACCTCTGGGTAGCTATTTCTCACACCAAATAATTTAAGAATTAGAACGAAGCTGGTATTTTAAAAAACAAAACACAACAAAAAACACGTGCAGCTGAAATTCAGAAAGAAACTCAAACATATATATATGGCTGTGTATATAAATTTAAAGTTAAATTCTATTTCATTTTGTATCAAAAAGTACAGGATCTTGTTCCAAGTATTATATTTAAATAATGCACCTCGCTCTCACAATAGTCTCTCCTTCCAATTCTTATCCCTTACTCCTGAGCAAAGTGATACCATCAAGGGAGACCTTGAAAGTGGTGGCTGTGTGCACAGGGTACTCTGGGTGCAGGTGGAGGAGAGGGTGTTGTGTTCTCCACAGTTGGCCCAGTGAGTGGGAAAAGCTTATGTTAGAAACCCACGCACCCTGTGGGTGAACTCCTGATTGAGCAGCTGGTATCACAGTCAGAGCTTCTGTAACTATGGGACTCTCTTTGAGTAATGAAGGCTGCTGCAGAGGCAGGATCCATCTGACGAAGTAAGGCAAGAGCATCTTTGCCAGCAGGCTTGTTAACCTAGTGAGAATAGTCTTAAATCCTCCTGAAGAGAATGACAACTGTCTCTTCACATAGATGATCAACAGATTGAATAGTGATGGCATGCTGTTGTATCTGCTAATCATAAAATTAGAAAAACAGGTGAGGGGTGTGAAGGTTGCTGACAGTCTTGGCTACAGCAATGATAAGGTGGTGCAATTTATGAGAATTTGTGAGAAAAGTGAGCAAGGTGAACATCAGGATTTCAACCGTTGGCTTTGAGACATGGTCCAAGTAGGGAAAGATTGAACTTGGAGAGAGTTAGAGAGAGAGGATGATCAGCAATGCATAGTCTGTCCAAGTGGCTGGTTACTAGTGTCTTCCCATCAGGAGTCAATGTTGGAGCTGATAAGGTTTAATGTAACAGGCTGGATGGTGGGTCAAAGTACACCTTCAACAACGCTTTATGTGGTACCAAATTGGGAGGAGCAGAGAATACACTGGAGAACAGGGCTGCTATTCAGAAGCATACCAATATTCTGGAAAATGGGCTGCTGGGAATCTCGTGAAGAGGAGGTTGAATTACACTGTGGGCTGCAGTATTCATTTGCAAGGCCAACAGGTGTGGTCCTGTGTCCTGTTTTTGCTTCCCAACAGGGGACGGACTTACTGCAGTAAGTCCATTGATGGACAAGAAAGATTGACATAGTGCTGGAGTGGATGATATATGAGGAGAGGCTGAGGGAGCTGTATTTGTTCAGTCTTCAGAAGAGAAAATGAAGGGAGTTTTTGTGGCTGTAATGTAAATTATGTGTACTATACCTGAATGGAGGGTATAGAAAAGACAGTCTCTTTTTGATGGTGTACAGTGGAAGGAAGAGAGGCAGTGGAAATGATTTACAAAAAGAACAATTCCAGTCAGATAGAAAGGGAAAAAAAAAAAATTGCCATGAGAGTAGTCAAGTAGTGGAAGAAGTTTACCAGAGGGTTTTTGGAGTCTCTGTTCCTGATGATATTCAAAACTTGCCTAGAAGAGACCCTGAGCAGCCTGATCTAAGTTTGCCATGTTTTGAGCAGAGGGTTGGACCAGGTGGCGTGCAGACATCCCTTCCAACATAAATTAGTCTATGAGTCTATAAATTCGGTAGGTTTTCTCTTGTTGACAGGTGAAGGAGGTTTACAATAGTAGATAAGCCTCAGCATCTGAATTCCTAAATTCTCTGGATTTGCCACTGAATGATTTGGACAAATGGGAGTGATTTGAGTTTATGCCTTAGATTATCAGTTCGTAAAATATTCTGCAAATAAAGCTTACCCATAGGGAGACTGAGATTTAATCAAAGTTTGTCAAATGCTTTAGAATCCTCTAAGGAAATACATTATTTCCACATTTTCCCTAAAGATTGTTTTCACTTATTATGTGGATATATACAGTGTTCTTCTATTTTTACTGATTTATGAATACAGTAATGGCAGATGGGTCTCTTTTTGGGATAGAAAATCTCAAAGGGGTTCACGTGTGAGTTAATGACACAGATTGCCCTGGTTTTGTTTGGCAAAAGTAAAGATGTTGATCAGTGCGTGCATGTTCTAAGGGCTGTTGCACCACGTAATCTGATACTGGGGTAGACAAATGTTTTTGGCATGGTGATTCTAATTCAGGCATATGAAAAGCAGAAAGAGCAGCCGTGAGTTCCAGCTCCACTTTGGAGCGATGTGATTATTTATTTTATCCAAGTTCTACCTCAAGAATATTTTTCTGATGTTCTTCAAGTTTAAGTCTTGGTATTTTTTCATTTAAATACCAGTTTGTTTAACAACTGCAGGACTGAGTGTGCATTTGGAGTTTAGTAAGACACTTGCCCTTAATGTGCACTGAAAATAGTTATATAAAAAGTAACGGCATCTCATCTGCAATTTATTTGTCACTGACAGCATTTGTCCAGATGGCACATAAGTGTAGGTGTAATTGCTACAACACACTCCATTATTATAAAAGCAGCAAATAGTTGGCTCGGTCTTACACACATCAGCCGCGTTTCACGGGGGGGGAAGAAAAAGTTGTATATAGCAGATGATTTCTTGAGAGAGCTGTAAAGACCACCTGGTGCAAGCTGAGTTTGGATGCTGCAGACATCTCCTCACTACTGTAGTGGTGAGAACGTTGACAGGTTGGAAGAAATTCTGAAAAAAGACTGGCAGGAACTGATTTGTGACAACAGATTAAAACAACTGGGTAGTAGCTGTACAGTTTGGCAGCGTGTCTAGCTAAGTTACATGGCACTTGTCACATAAAGTGGTCACAAATGTCACAAAGGGGACAACAGTGTGTGGTTAAGGAGGAAAAAATACTTGTAAATGTTGGAGCAGTACAAAAATGAGGAGACAAAATAGAACAGGTAAATATAAGGGCATGCGGTTAGTAATTATGACAAAAACACTTTGAATTAAAATAAATTTTCTGGACTGATGGTTTTTAGCAATGTTGTTCAGTATAAATTTAATAGAAATAGCAGATTCACTGCTACATCAGCCCTTTGCAATTGTAATGAATTTCATGATCCCTGTTTACATCTCATCTAACTTCAGTATCAAGTGTGTATGTTTACTTCTGGACTGATCACTCTTAGTTTCTTTGCATTCCCTGGGAACAAGGAGTCCTGTTTAAGCTGGAACTCATTTGTGTCCTTTTTAGATGTTAAGATTTGACGAATTGCACCTGAGGTGCTGTTGACTCCTTGTTGATGAGATCCTTGTTGAACTGCAGAAGAATCTGGGGTGGCTACCTCTGATACAAACATCCACATTTATCCAGATGAATTTCAGTATTAGTCATAGTCTTGTGATGATAAAAATTAGAAACTTGTTTCAGAGCTCATGATTAGTTTTGATGCTGTGCCCTAACTATAAACTGTTGTAGAGGCTACAAAACTGAGTGCTTACGGCTTGGCTGTATTATATTTTATCTTAGTTGAGGCATCTAAATAATTTTAGGTCTGGCCAGGCTATCTGTATCTGACAACTGATGTTGATTAATTCGAGAGATTGGAGGTCCGTATATCCAGAAAGAATAGCGGTTTCCTACTCTCTACTTAAAAGAAATGAGATTTTAATCAGGAGGTTGTCTCCTTTATGCCTGTTTGTGGCCCAGGCAGATGGTGCACTAATCATCCTCACAAATATAGTGCATTCAGTAAAAATAATTTAAAAAAACAAGGACTTGGAACAGAGAATTCATTAGTTCTGTAGTTATGCTGGGAGAAATCTTTCCTCCTTCCACCTTGTGATTCTGCCTGGGAGACAGAGTGCTTGAAAGAGCTTGATTTGACAAGCTGGATTTCGTGTTTACAAATAGGGTTTCATTCTTGCTCTATGTAGGTGTACGAATAACATATGTGCTTCCATTATTTACATTAAAATTACGATCCATCTTTCTTGATTCTCCCCCCTCTTTCTTCTTCCCTCCCACTCCGCCAATGGCATTGCAACTTTTTAAAAAGAGGAGCTATATTTCACCAGAAGGAGACTGTGTTTCACAGATAGTCATGTGAATGGGCAGCCGTGGACACAGCGTATGTGGGGTGATCTACATCTCTTTGAGGCTGTTTATGCTTTTTTGTTTCCATACACCCGGTGGCAGAGAATTCAGTGATTTAGAAGTGTGCTCCCTCTTGGTGCATGGACTGGAAATGCTTCAGCACTTGCTTTAAAAAAACACGGTGGAAGGTGTCTAAATCCTGTATCTCACTCTTCGGCCTCAACAGATTCTTTTCAAAGGCACTAGGGTCTGCTGCTTTTCAGATGAGAGGGATGTGGTTGTTCTTTTTTTGAGTGCATTCCTTGAGCAGTCAATGGTTTCCAAACCTTTCTAACGGATTTGGATATCGAATGACTGTCAGCTTATATGCATCCAGTGCTTGGGCTGCTTTGACATTAATAATTCAAAATTTAAGTGAGGGTCAGTAGTTGTCATTCAGAGTTATGAAGGGACTGAATGGAATGGTGTGGATGCTTCCTTAATTATGAACAGTTCAGACTATTTTAATGCTTTTGTTTTTGCATTGTGTTTGTTTATCAGTTCCTTTCTGTTTATTTCCTAAGGGGTCATTTTGTTAGTGCATATCATTGATTGAAAGGCATAAAACAAAAAAAATAAATCTATACAGTTACCAAATCTCTGTAGTTAATTAAAGGAGGGAATGAATGTAGGGCAGAGGAGAAGGTGACTGGATGCCTCAGGCTCAGCCTGCTACTGTAGCACTCATTCTGAAAATAACATGCTATTTGTTAGTAGAGTACACCAAGCCTACCGCCAGTGATAAGGCTGATGAACTTTGCTACTGTCAATCTATGTAAGCTGAAAAAAAAACTAATTTAAAAAGTACAGGTTCCCTGTTGATTCCCTCAGCAGGCTACACGTTTTGAGTAATACATCATTGGATCGACACCACTTCACTTTCAAGGTTCTGAAACTCAATTTGTTTGTAGTGCCATGAAGTCAAGTACACTGTAAAACTCTTCAGCTCAGTGGTATAAAAAATAACTGTAAAAACAGACTTTGTGGAAGAAGTTAGGTGATAATATGACATGTGCATGGCTGCTTCAGTCACACTTGCCTACATTCAAATTTCTTCAAAGTAAACACAAAAATTATTATGCTACTTCCTGGGCTTTCTTCTTCCCCTCCCCTTAGGAATTTTGTACAGAAATGCTGTTCTGTCATCTGGTTTGGAAGAGTTAGGAAAACTTTTAGAAGAATGACGGGACTGGAAACACGATTTTTATGCTCTCTTTGAAAATGATACACAGTTCCCAGTGCCAGCAGGTAGAGAATCCAGCTACACTCCTGGTGGTTAGTGCGCTGATCTGTGTGGCACAGCCCAAGGACTCGAGTGCTGTGCAGGAAATGGCCAAATTTTTGGTTTTGAGAATAATAAAGCTTACTCGTCTCAAAGGTGTGTGGAAGCTAAATTAAAATGTGCAAGGTCGATGATATCCATTAATGGAAACTGCTAATAGTATGAGAAATATAACAAAACCTGGTGAGAAACCTAGGTTTTAAGGTTGGACAGTGGTCCAAGCAAGAAGTCTCAAGTGCTTAAAAAAGATGTCTTTCTTAGTTTGAATCGGTGAGTATTCACAAATATTTGGGCAGGACCTAAGGAAGGATCAAAATGACCTAGGTTTTCTTAATCGCAGTCTGCCATCCAATTATGTTTTCTCCAATGAATCTGCAGACTGGTTGAGGTGAAATGAGATAAGAGATTAGCTCTTTTGGACACTGCAGGGAAAAAGTATTGGCTTAACAGCTTAATATAGACCTGGTCACTTACATTATAAATAGGCCAAATGTGATACTTGAAATGAAAACTTTCTAGAAAAATTTAAAGCTGTGGTTCCAGATACCTCTATGTAATTCTTGCTTTTCAGCTAAACACCAAACTCTATTCTGAGATATTTGATGCTAAAATCTCCTAGAAACTTTTTTCCCTTCAGGTTCTTGACTAAGATTATCAAGCTGGACATCTCCGATAATATTAAGGAAGTATCATTCAAGGTGTCAAAAAATGATTAGATGATCAGTTTTGCCAGTATTATCACTATATTTTTCTAAAACCAGGCAAGTGGAATTTGGAAGGTAAGGAGGATAGACATAGCTGCACTGGAGGGAGAGATTTGGACTGGGAAAGTATGTTTGTGGTCCATGGGAAAAGGAAGACCTTGGATAATGAGTGAATGGTGAAACCTGTGTTCTTAACATCACTCCCATCCTCTCCCCATCAGCCTTCCCACTGCACCACCTCACAACTTACACCTGCTGTGCTGTTATTGTGAAATTGCACTGCACCTGCATCTCTAGGAAACTTTTGAAGTAGTGTGTCTTTTTCAGTTTCTTCAGTACTACTTTATGACTAGACAGCTGTAATGGTAGAGGGGAAAAAAAAAAATCCATGCACTACTTTACTGATGAGAAAGCTGTCATCTGTCTCCTAGGCATTGTGTGACTGCTCTTCTGTGATCTTCTGTTTCTCTTCTTCTGAATCTTTAGTGGAAGGAAGTCACACAGTGTGAGTAGCAAACTCCATCTTTAAAGTGTTGACACACACTTAAAATAACATGTACAAGAGGATAACTTAGAAGAGCAGTAGGACAGTTGCTCTAGAAAGCTTCTCTCGTGTTCTAGGTTATGTAAAAATCAATTTTTCTGCTTGGGTTTTCTTCAACAAATTTATGGGTGCAAGAGTTTTCCCAACAAAATTAATTTGCTAAATTAATCATCAAGATATTTTTCTGTAAAGATGAAATAGTGGAAGGGCTGACATTTATTACCTGATTGTCTTCCATAAAATGTTTTTATATAATGATACTGCAGTTTAAAAACCTTAATTAAAAACTATCAATGAAATATCAAGTCTCTTAATAGTGGTAACAGTTCTAAATTATGTCTGTCGTGAAAAAAGACAATTGTTAGAATTATCTTTTTGCTTCCATACTGAATTCATAGACAGGATTCAGATCATTATTATCAGTCTTATTTTGAGGAGGAATGTTTGTGTTCATAGTAAATTTTTTGCCAGATGAGCCTTATGCACAATATACTGCATTTTCTCTCCTAAGGCCAGGGTCCATGGTAGGGGGGCTGGAACTTGATGATCATTAAAGTGTCTTCCAACCAGAACCATTTTATGATTCTATATGAATGAGGATGTTCTATTTAGTGGAATAGTGGTATAGTGACAGAAAGTTGATGGGATGCCCCAAAGAGGTTCCCCAGCACTAAATGAGGGTAATGTCACCTAGCAAAGACATGTTCAGAGTACACTTTATTGTTTTAAAACAGTACCAGTTGGCAAAAATACATACTTTTCTTTTCAGTGAAATAAAGGGGAAGTAGTTAATAACTCTTAGTAAATAAGACAGCCTAGTGACAGTCACAAGGAATCCCGGTGTCTCAAGTCCAAGAGGATGCCTGCAGGCTCCTGAGGTGCATTTCACAAACTCAGGATGCTCTGGAGAGCTGGAACAGATACTTGCTGTGTGAAGGCCAGGTTGGTCCTAGCAGAGGTTGTCACTGATGCCTACAGATGGTTGGCTTCTCTGGCAGGCGAGCGGTAATCCCATAGTGAGCCTGCCAGTTCCCCCAGTGATGTATTTTCATCACAGTGACTGCCAGTCATACTCTGCCCTTAAATTGAGGGTATATGCCTACTGTTGTCAGAGTAATCTCGAGTCTGCCAGGATGGACTCAAGGGGGTTGCTCTGATATGAAATGAGCTTGATTTAACTATCCATGTCTAATTGCTGCAGGATTCCTTCAGGAGCAGATGCTGTAAACCACTTTGAAATACAAGGTGTAGGGGTAGAAATGCCCGAGACTGACACAGCTGCCCTGTTGTTGCACAGGGACATTATGTGACATCCCTTTGCCATTACCTCACAGCTTTTGGGAGCACCTGCACATCCCACCAGACTGAGGCAGCGTTCAGGAAGGGAGAGGGGCTGATGGACTTCCCCGAGAGGAGACACCCAAGGCTGCCAGTGGAAAAAGCAGATGACTCTGCAAATTAGGAGAAGCAAAGCAAAGGCAGCTGCTCCCTTGGTGGGCAGAGGCCTAATGTATTTTAATGAATGAAGAGAAATGTCCTGAAAGCTTTAGAAGGAAAAAGATTTCAAGTTGAGCTAGAGACACAGGGTCACCCAGGGCAAAGGACAGAAAGGGTTCAGTCCCTCCAGTACCATAACATGACAGTTAAATTGGTTGAGCTAAGCTGGGATCTTCCTCTGCAGGAGGGATCTTGGAAACAAACCAATTAGGCAATGTGACAGTGGTGGACTGCTGATCAGCCTGCTCTGCTTTTGGCTAGGTGAAATGAGTTAGGGATTTAAAGGAGGAAGAGGCTGAACTGAGACCTGGTGTAGCTATACCTGCTTTTCATTTCTTTTTTTTTTTTTTTTTTTTTTTTTTTTTTTTTAAAAAAAAAAAAAAAAAAAAAAAAAAAAAAAAAAAAAAAAAAAAAAAAAAGTTCTAGGAAAAATATTAAACCCATCAGCTCTCTAATTATGGAGGAGTTTTCCTTTTTTTTTTTTTTTTTTTTTTTTTTTTTTTTTTTTTTTTTTTTAGTTTTTAAAGCAGATTTCTCTATAAATCACAACTTTCTAGTTTTGTAGGTAGATTTAATTCACAAATCTAGTGAAACTCTCAGGCATCATATGTACTGTTGCTGATGTTTAGAGTGGTATATTTATAGAATTTGTAAAGGGAAGGGGAATTGGACACATGAATCCATTGCTGCTGTTTGGAAAGTGACTTCTGAGTCTTTGATTTAGAGCAACTCTCCAGGTGAAACAGCAAGAGGGATGCTGTGACTGCGGCTGAAATGGGCTGTTCTTTGGCTGTCGCCTAATTCTGCTGGACCCAGGGCTGCTCTGCTTTGTGCCAGGGTCTTCTGCTCAGACATAAAGGAGAGAGAAAGCCTTTGTCCTCCTCACCTCTGTTCTGCTTTGGCTGGAGTGAAGTATCTGAGAGGCTCTGTTGTATAGAAATACTGTATCCAAATAATACAAATGTGAGTAGTGTTTGAAGGTTGTGGTGTTGCTAAACTGTATCTACACAAAATGACAATTTTCCTACTTTGACTTCTGCTTTTTGAGTCGCTATTGAACTTCATAGTCTTTTACTTACTACTTAAATAACAGTAAACTGTAATAGCCAAGCAAATGTAACAATAATATTTGGAGACGACTTAATATACAATGTATTTAAATATGAATTCTTTTGCTATTATAGTTTGGAGCTAGACCTGGAGAGCTACTGATGGAAATTTGTAAGGTCATGACTGACTTGATGGTGTAGTTATAAATTCCTCCTGAACATTAAGCACATTGCTATTCTTCTCATCTCTATTTGGTCATTAAGGAAACTGAAGAACATGTGGTGTCAGAAGTGTGGAGTGAGAATGAATTCAGGAAGACTTCAGAAAAGATCACAGAAAATAAAGGGAAGGGAAAGAAAAACAAAAGAGGAATTGTAGCAACTCAAAGCTTTCTTACACAGGTTTTATAAATAGATTTCTTATGTTCACTTTTTAGAAGAGTCTCAAAAGTTTATTCCATACCTAGTGTACCAAGAGGGCAAATATATGCCCTTGGCCCTGAGATTGGTCTGGAATTTGGTATTATTTAAGAGACATGTTAAACATATAAACATATTGTCAATCAGTTATCTGTTGACAGAGGGAGTGATACATGTCAGTCATGTGGGCTAAACTCTGTGTTGTAGCAAAAGGTATGCTCTAGTAGGCAAATACTAGTATGAAGTAGGTTGTTATACTCAAGTACAAAATTCAGTCTCCTGTCCTAGCCTTCTTAGTTATATTTTCTCTCCCAGCTCTTTACTTTGTACACATTTATCCCTGTTTTTCTAGTTGTTTTCTTCTTATATCTAACTCTTTTTTTCCCCATCTTGACTCGGCTTCTTAACCCAGGCTTTTTGGCAAGATGTTTTCCTGCTTTACTGAGGTCAAAACCTTCCTTCCTTCCCTCAGTAAAGACTTCGTTTTTCCTATGAAAGTTACATTTTATAATCAGTCTCTACATTAAAAGCCTTTGTGATATAAGCATCTAAGCACTATAGTTGTATGTAGCTTATTGTTGAGTCTCGACTTGGACAAGACAGTTGGGTGACAATAGGCTTGAGGCAACAACCACCTTTTCCTTTATAGGCAACCTCTACCCTGTTCCTGAAATTGTGAGAAATTTATGTTGCACTTTGTATTACTAGAACACTCAATTTAAACTCACCAGTTTTCAAGGTTATCCAGTGAAACCGGTTCTTACTTATTTTTCTGTGCTATCAAATGAGATGAATAAGTGATGTGGTGATGATTTGTAAATTGACGTTTTTACTAGATCAGTTATTATTGAAATTGAGTAAGGATGTGGTTGATTAATGGTCAGGGATAACTTAAAACTGTTCGTTCTGGTATTGGTTCTCTTGTCACACATGATCTGGTTAATATCTTCACATTTTAAGAAGAACTATGCATGTTGAAACTGAAAGCAGCTTGCTTCAAAAAATAATGCAGTAATATTTTGCCATGTTGCTGTGCTGTTGTGACTAGCATACTGGCTGCTTACTTTATCGGAAGTTGTGAGGAAATTTTTATTTTTTTCTAAAATAGTGACCTTTTCCACCAGTGCTAAATGGCAGCCAGCTATGCATCAGAAAACAATTATGCCTGGCGGTGCAACTGTTTGTATGTTCATGAGGTCTTTGAGGTTTTTAATTTTCCCTGGCATTTCATCTGAACTGTGCATTGGAAAGGAACTAGCTTTTTGAAAATAGGCATACAAATATTTTTGGAATTCAGACCTGAAAATAATGATGTTGAGTGACCATTTTTATATTGTATGATGTCTGTAGAGATGGTTATATTATCACTGATTAACTTCTCAAACATTTAGTAGTATATTTACAGTTGCCATTTATTTCCAAGTTCAGAATTGATTTTGTACTATTTGGTAAATTTTGTGGCGGAAATGTTTGTTCAAAGGAATAGGTACTATTCATTAAAAGCCAACAGGAATTGGGCACTTATTTCTCTGCCTTTTCTCCTGGTCACAGCCAGTGGACTAAATTATGGGATAACTTTTTCTTGTTCTTTGGCATGATTATATGATAAATGTATGCTCAGAATGAATCTAATTATTATTTGTTTCTCAATTGCTATTAATCCAAGGTCATCCCTCTAAAAAGATGAATTCCACTTACTGTGGAATTGGAGAGATGAAACAACTTGTGGTAAATGTCATCATTGTTTACTTTAAAGGACACAGATACAGTGGTGGTGATGGTGTTCTAAAACCAGCATAGGACAAGATGATGCAATGGTAAGTGTCCTAGAGACCCATCTGCATCCTCAGATGCTCTTTGTTGGTGGGTCCTAGGCATGTGCTTATGTTAATTATTGAATCAAGTCTTGAAATAATAACTTTTATACTTAGCAAATTCCTTTTGGCATCAATTACATGCTGTACCACCCATATCTAAGTATTTCGTATAGAAAAATGAATGCACTGTCACATGCTGCTTTCCGCTACACTGAGCGTGTATTTTGTGTGTACATGTTGAGGGGGGGGTGTTTCTCCTTTGTGCTGAGCAGCTGCCGGTTACCAGATATTGAAATCTCTCTTTATGACTCATTCTTGCCAGCAGAAAGGTTACTGCATCTCAGTTTCTTTCAGAGATTCAGGAGGGCTTGGAAGGGAAGTTGCTTCCTGATGAGGTTTTTGGGAGATTGTTTCTTTGTTTTTCAGGGAAGAAAAAGGGGAGGTGGTGATTAAGGAGGGCTTTTTTCGTTGTTTTTTTTTTTTTTTTTCCCAGGAGCTACAAAAATGCTATATATTTCATTATAAGGACAAAATATACTGTGATTTTATGTTGTGATGCCACTACATAGAATTGACTAATGAGTGGTAGTGCTATCCCAGAGATGGATTCCTTACAGTTGCCATTTATGACAAAAGTCAAGGCTATATCTCAGCAGGACTTTCTAGGTCTTTGCATGGGTGAGATAAGATTTATTTGGTCTTTTCATTTACATTGGGATTTGGGCTTGTTATTAATTTCGTAGTGTCAGAAATCCTGTTGTGAAAACCTTGGTTTTACAGATGAGTAGTCCAAGTAATAGAAGGTTTTTTAATTTTGCCATAGATATATTTTCAGAAGTGCCCTGATTTTGCATGCACTAGATTTGAAGCATTTAATTCTTCTGTTTTCATGACATTTGAGACAAAAAGAAACAAACTAATCATATGCTTGCCTGTAAATGCATGCTTCAACTACTCTGTTTGAATAGGGATATTCAGAACTTTGCCAATGAGAATGTTGCTGTGTAATAGCACAAATTTGCCAGCTGTTAAAAGTAGTTTGATTAAAAGTTGTTTCCCTTGGGTTCTATGATTTTAAAACAGACAGTGTCATTTACTGGCCAATATTATTTCTTCTCTGTGAGTTAGAAAGCTACAAAAAAAAGTCAGTATCAGACCTCGCTGGGAACACCTTTTTAAATAGAAGCAGACAAAACAATCAATAAAAACTTTCTTTACAAAAAAGACAAAAAAACAACAAACCTCCTTTTTTATGAATATTTTTTTCCAATTTTATCCCTTGCTGAGCAAATGCATGCTTTCCTCGCTTAAGTGTGAGAGGAAGAAGCATTGTGAAAGCGCAATGTCCACAGTCACAAAACCATCTACTGATAAAATGTCTTAGTGATGCAGTTGCTTTCAGTGTTTTTCATTTTGAGTGCAGCATTTCTATAGTTAAAACAGTACCCTGCAATATATAGCTGTATCTGCAGTAGATCGAAGTACACCTACATCCTATTGCACAGGGTGGATGTAATGTAGTGTATATTTTGTGAATATGTTTAGTAAAATCTCTTTAGTTGTGAGGCAAGAAGGAGCAATAGATGTTGAGCTTTTTTAATGTATTAGTCTGGATGAAGACTACAAGTGTTCTCTTCAATTGTTAGCTATTGAAAATAGGCCAAAATGCTTTCTTATAGTTTTAAGAACTAGATGACCTCTCCTTCTCCTTTCCCCCAGTGAAATAAAAGAAATTTTTTCCAGTTCTCAGCTGTATGCCACATAACTCATGTTACTGTGATTAACAGTTTTGTATTGTAAACAAATTGTAGTAGGTGGCCATGCTTATGTTACAGTGGAGATGAACTTCATGAATGGCTGTCCATTGATGGTATTGTGTTCTAGTGGTAATTATTTGGGAGAAATGATAAGCAGCATCAGAATTTATCAAATACATTTTTTTTTTTCTCTACCAGAATTACTAGGGAGTCGACTTTATTTATGTCGATAGGTAGCTAGCTAAAAATATGCTTATATTTATTTTTATGTGTGTGTTAAAATGTATGTTATATTTATAGTATGCATGGCAGAATAACAGAATTTCACCTTCTGAGATTTTTCTATGCATTTTCTCTTTTTCTGTTTGTTTGTTTTCATTATAAAATCTCCATATATGTGGAGGTTTCTTTCTTCTGCATTTTGCAGTTTACACCACAGTGGAGTCTGATGTGTATTGGGGTATCTGTATTACAAACAAGCAATGCAATCTGGCATCTGAGCTATTTTATGTCGCATCCTGAGAAGTTAAGATGTCCTTTCCCTTACTGTCCTTGGATTACTGCTGCCTTTGCTTTCTGTCACTGAATGGATTGTGAAAAGTTGCTTTTCCTGCAACGGAAGCAGCCTGTCATGCTGCTTTTAACTGATTTTAGTTCCAGGCCAGTGGGCTGGGTTTCCCAGTTAGCTACAGGAAAATGCCAGCTGACCATGAGAAGAGACTCAGCTCAGCAGAACAAATTACGTTTGGTCGCAGTGGACAGTGAACCATATGGAAAGGGCTTTGCGGTTGCCTCCATGTAAACCTTAGCTGTGAATGGTTCTTAAAGACGTTGCCCTTTCATGCTTCCCAAACCATGCAAGCCCATCGGCCAGCCTCTTCTTGGAGCCCTCTGCTTTTCTGCGGCCTGACATTTGCTTTCCTCTGATGTACAGGAGCTGGCCTTTTTGCCAGTTTTTCCTACATTAGAAAATGGAGTATAATGTGAGATCAGGGAAACAGAGCCTGTTCTTTCACAGAAAATCCGTCGCAGGTGTGTATGCCTGGGCCCTGTGAGTGGTGTGGCAGGACTTTGAGCAATGCAATACAGTGGGTCAAATGTTTCCAGAACTTGTCTTTCTGTAAAAAAACTTCCTTTAAAGGGAAGTTTGGGGGAAAGTACCTAGGCAATTTCTTGTCTTCCAGAGACAGGTTGCTATGGCTGGTGTACTTTTCTTAAGCTACCAGGGTTCCAAGATGCCAGCTACCTGCAGGAAAACAGAGCACTCTGACTTCTGTGCTCTTATGTGACTTTAGTCAGAATCCAGCAATTTTAATAGAGTGACTTTATCAATATGAATAAGCCTTAGGTCAAGCCTTAATTTACACCTGTGGTCCTGTGCTTTTAGCCAGTCAATAAAGCATTTTTTCCTGTGCGTCTGTTGAATTCTGATTGGCATTAACAACAAGTTTCGAAGAGTACTGACAGTATTAACAAATACACTGAATCTTTTCAAGAGTTTTTGATAAGTGTGAGTCTGCAACTTCAGTTGTCTAGAATACAGGGCTTAAACACAGTAAGACTTGGCTTTACAATTGTAGAATAGTTTAGTATCCCCTAAATTGTGTATTATTATCTAAATTTGGGTTACTTGGCTTGTTGAAAATGAGGTATTCAAGTCTTGTATAAATAAAGTGTCTTTCTGTCCTTAATACAATTTTAGGTCTATCAGTGTTGAAATCTTACAGTAAAGATTGATAACCTTTAATCTTTCCTAAGCTTTGGCTGGTTGAAGATGATTGTGATTCCACTTGCCAGTCTTCCAGCCATCTAGATACAAATGGTTTATAGTAAAAGCCCATTTTTTGTCTGTCTTTTGCAAAAAAAAACCAAAACAAAACACCAAACAAGCATAAAAAAACCCAAACAAAACCCAAAACACTTTTCTAATTATTTTAAATGTCATGGGGAGAGCAGCTGTGGGGGGGGAGGTGTTGGCATAGAAAAACTTGAGATTGTATCAAACACGTTTCTGTTCACCCTGGACTAGCAGATAATGCCTCCTGCACTAATCCTTAGCCCTCTCCTTTCAGTTGTCTTTGCCTTTGATTTCTATGGCAGCTGACCCTGGCTGAACCCTGTCAGCGGCAGTTCAGAGGGGCTCTCACAAAAGACAGGCCTCTGATCCGACAAATCGATTTGCTGCGAGGGAGAGTTTAATGGGGAAACGATCCCCCCTAACGAAAGCCCGTTCCAGGGGAGCTCCCAGCTGCGGCTCCACAGGGAGGACCAGGCAAGAGAAGGGGAAGCGCCCGCTCTGTTGCGCGGACACGGGGGCTGAGCGTGGAGGGAGGCCACGGAAGGCTCCCCCTTCTTGCCTAATAAACCAGAATGGCAACAACTATATTTAATTTAAAAGCTGTTAAGTGGAGGTCAATTGCCAATAATGGTCCTAATTAAAAACAAATACTCAAATGATATTACGAGTCCAGCCTGGACTCTATTGAAGTAAGGTAATTAGAAGATGGAACCATCAATTAAAATCTACAGGGAAGAAGTTGGTGTGGTTAAGGGACAAGCTAAATTAAAAACAAAACAAACAAACAAACCCCTGAAAATGTGGGTAATAATTTGCATAACTCCTTATTGAGCATGAAATATTTATGTTAGAAATAGATGCTATCACTTGCAATAAGCTAGAACGTTATTTTAATTCTACAACCATAAAGTAAATAGGAAGCTAATTTGGAAATATACAGATCAATATGCCCTGAAGCCTGCTTAGAGTAGCTAAAGCAACACGATAGCACAGCACATACAGTGTTAACTATGACAGTCTTCCTTCTGAAAATATTTAAAATAATACAGTGTAGACACCTGTTTTGTGTGAAATTCAGTTCTCAAGTAATTAACCTTTTGGACTGTACTCTAAAGTAAATGTCTTTACTGCATGGAATCAGGCTGCCTTGAGTCTACTGCTTCAGCAAAATGGATAAAACAGTGCTGTGCAAGGCGAAGATTTAGAATCATAATTATCAGAGCAATCACTGTTTAAATTATAGAGGTCCTACAGACAGCTTTTTGCCAAGAGGTTTTAGTCACAACTGGCAACAATTGTAAAATAGCATTAATTTCTCTGCTAGAATCTAGGAAAAGATTAAAGTAGTTTGCTGTATTTCTAAACAAAACAATCTCAGAAAAGTCAACTAACTAATCTAACCAAAAAGTTAGATGTAGCAGACAGTAATATCATGTTTCTGATATTGCTTATGGAGTCTAAACTCTCACTTATTACCATAAAATACACAATTTGGGACACTTTCTGTTTACGGCGCTGTTGGAAAAAGCTAGCAAAAAAGCATTCCCAGTCTTCCCTAAAGTGAGTGTACATATCTGCAGTTCCTCAGTTATTCTTTTGAAAAAAATAATCAAAAGTACACCCTAAATCACCTGTGTCCTACGATCACAGATCTAAAGAATCTTATGGCATCCAGCTTTCTATAAGCGTCTTCTGATCTAGCAGCTAATGAGAAAGGAGTGTCTCAGTCTCTGAAAAGTATAGAATATACATAAAATTCATGTAAACTGTTATTTAGTGTATATCTATTTGTTTGGACACAAAAGATAACTGATGGCACTGATAGACTAGTGACTTTTGCACATACTGGGATAAGGCAAATCAAATTGTCTCCTGGCTCACAGCTGGTGGACTGTGGTGTTTCGGTGCTGCCTGAGGAATTTATGCAGCTGGGGAATGCTGTGTCTCACTCACCCGAGGATACCATGGTGTCTGATGAGAAGGGACATGCTTCAGCTTCTCCTGGAATTGGGGCATTGCAGAGTTGTTGTCTTTTCAGCAGGACATCAAGATTTGCAATCAAGTGGTTAGTACTCATGTGTTAAAAGTAGATTATTGTCCGACTTTTAAGACATTTACAAAACACAACAAAATAGTTTCGTTTTGTATTTGGCCAGATCAAAACATGCTGAAGACAGTGGGTATTTTTGGAGCCAACAGGGTTTTTATTAAGTGACATACACACACCCCCACACACACCCTGCCCCCTCTCCAATAAAAAAAAAAAAGAGAACGTCAACCTGCCTGCTTATGAGTCAGGGAAAAGGCAGCAAAACAAACACGAGCAAACACAGAGGATAAAGAACCTTGTTTTCTACATACTGAGACAGTACGTTAAGTTTCCTTTGCAACCAAAAGGAATACAAAATTGATCCAACACGATTAGGACCTTCTGTTCTACTCTCACACTTAATAGCAAAAAAGTCATCCACAAATTATTTAATTTTGCATGATTTTAAAAAAAGAAAGCAGGTAAAGCTTGACAAATAGGAAAATGTTAATAACATTGAGCCTCCTTCATGTCACTGAAATTCACCAACTCTTTAAAAACTCTGCTTTGCCACTTGGTATCTTTCCATCCGCAAACAGCATCCTTTTCCCATCAAACTTCCATGTCAAACTTCCAGCAACTAAGTTCCAAAACTCAAAGCTCCTTGAAAAATAAATCAAAACTTAAATTATTCTATTTTAGCCTATTGAAAATAGCTTCTGATACTTTACTCCTCAAGTAAAATTTAAACCAGTAATCAAGCCAAAGTATATCCACAACTTTTCAGACATCTGGATAAATTCAAAGTTACTCTTAAAATAAAAGTAGCTGGCTCACATTCAACCTAATCTTTACTTCCGTTTCTGGTGACTTACTTGTGTTGAACTGTATTGGTTATGATGGGTCAGATAAACAAGTATTTTATGAATTTTTAAATTTTTTTCACAACACAGAAGAAATGAAGGATTTTTTTATTATTATTATTTCCACTCCTTTTTGGAAGATGTAATGCCAGTGTATTGCAGAAAGTGTTATGCAGAGCTATAGTAAAAATCTGTAGTGAGGTAAAGCACATGGAGGCAAAGAGCAGCTTTTTCTAACCTTGCAGTGGTTGCAGCACACTATAACTGAAATGTTCAGACATTGAAAATATTTTATTGAATATAATCTGAATGCGTCAGGGCAATTTGAAATGACAGCAGTACTTAGGGGTTTAAATAACCCCAGTGTTATTGTAACTGATTACCATCAGGATAAAAATTGAAGTGTAATTTGTTAGATGCTCCCTTTGGCTTTCCTTTATATCTCTCCCTGGTTCTCCCCTTTGTAAATATATTGACTTTTATAGCCATGTTAACTTTTATGGCTTAAAAGTTGTCTTTGTTTGCTTTGTGGTAATTACAGAGTCTCCTTAGCCGCTGACAAGATTGAAGCTTTGCGATAACTCTGCTGCCTGGAGTTGTGATTTTTAGGAACCTTTTTCTTTCTGCTACACTCACGCGTTTGCTCCAAGATACCATGGTGCCTGGTTGATTACAGTTCATTTCCCAAATAAATGATTAAACAATATTTTCATCGAAGTTGTCAGAACGTAACTAATGAGTCCTGAGGTTTTTTTGAGCAATAAAGCTTCTGTTTTAAATGGAGTCTCACTAAAACAAATGTTTATTGTTTCCCTGTTTCCTCTTACTGCAGCATTTGTTCTGTTCTCCATATTTAACTGATAAAGATTCTGTGCTTAAAAACCCTTAGTGGAGAGGGCACACGGTTTTGGGATCTCTTTCTTTAACGTAAAAAAAATCACCACTCCTGGTAGTAAAACAACTGTAATAGTTCCCACTATTCTTCAGCTGTCTGTATTTTTGTGTGTAATGCTGAGTTTCATAGTGATTCTCTGTCCTCTCCATCTTCACTGATTAATTTTGCAGAATTTTATATTATCTCATTTACAAGTTAAAATAATGCTGAGGCATTCATATTCCTCTAATAATGTAGCACGTGTTAGAACAAGGCTGTTACCATCATTTTTACTGCAACCTGATGAGAGAAAGGCACAGCACGTATGGGGACAGTCCTCATCCTTGCAGAAAAATGGCAATGTCTCTCTCCACACTCTGGAGGCAGAAGAGATAAGGGAAAGAAGAAAAAGGTTTTTGGGTCTCTGTAACTCTGTTACACCAGTCAAAGTATGTAGGGTAGGTTATTACTAACATTTCTATTTTATAAATAGCAAGAGGCTGTAATGCCTTGGGACACGTAAGTGTATTAAACTATGTTCCTTAGGTTTGACACCTCCTGGGGAAGGAAAGCTTTGTATCTAAGGCAATGCTCCAAAACTTTTACCCCCATTGGTGATGCTATAAATATGAGATTCGTGATATAGCCGATGTAGCCGACAGCTGGTATGGCTTCTTTCATTTCGAATCCCAAGGGAACAGCCGCGCATGCCGTGCCTTCCAGGTTGCCGTGGTTATATGTGGTAAGCTTTTGGCAGAGTCCAGTGTTGCAGAAGCGTGCCTTATAAAAAACTCTCAGTCAAAGGTAATGACTATTTGTCTAACAGCATCTTGAGGTGCAGCAGAATGCACCCTTTGCTGTTTGGCAGGGCACTGGTCACACCTTGATCGTGCTTCTCGCTTCAAGGGAATGTATGCAGCATTTTTGTCTGAGGAGAAAGACATACTTTTTTTGCAGTCCTTGTGTGACAAGTCTTCCCCTGGGTAAGGGAATGCTCAAGATGGGAAACTGTCTTTGGAAGGAGCAATGGCAGAAAATGCAGCTAAAGAACCATAATTTTGTAGACTTCAACAGCATTGTCTCAAAGACAAAAAAAATCATGTTCTACCGGAAGCAGTAACATATGCATTAGCGTTTTCTGCTACTTTGAAGTTGTACTACCTTTCTGATATTAGAAAAATAAAAATAAAACCTAATCCGTACTGGTAAGATAAATATTTTAAAAACTATAGAGCATGTGAAAAGTGTTAACACAGAATATGGATTAATAATTAAACCCAGCTGTTTTGGGTTGAAGGTATTTGTTCTTGACCTTATTTGGAAAGCTCTACTATTGCAGCAGCATTTTATTGTGGTTGCATATTATATTTTACTGTAAAGTACAGGGAACACCATGTGGTATCCATGAAAGTAAACACTGCAGCAATTGCACCGCGTTTCCAGTTGCTGAGCTCTACTTATACACACTCCCCATCCAGTAATAATGTTAAATCATTAACTTACATCCTTGTGTGTCAGGCACCCCCACGGCAACTAATGTATGCCAATAGCTTGTCACAGTATCAGCATCAGGAGTGGTCACCCTAGAGCTAAATGATCCTTGGGCGGTACTGACATCAGGAGGAGTAATCACCATTTCTATCATCATCCTTCTATGAGGCTCAGCATAAATCTGTTCCCTGCTTCATCCCATTGTGGTGATGAAGGACTGGTGTAAGATGGCAGCAGGACTGACACTCTGTTAGGAGGGAGGGGAGAAAAAAGAGGGAACTGGTAAAGGAAGAAGCTGCTGTGCTTTTCTTAAATACAACTTTGTAGTTTTATTTTTAACTATTTGATCGTTTGCTATGCCTTTCTATCATACTATAGCTTCCATCCAACATATAAAGCCTACAAACTTAAGAAATTTCACTCATAGAAATAGCGAAGAAAGAGCAATGAAAAAGTTGTCCTGTATAAATTCCAACATGACATAGAGGAAATGCTTTTGACTAACAAAAAAGGCTCAAGATTTTTACACAGGTGTGGTTAACAATAGCGCACTGATACTCTTAGGCATGCAAATGAATGCACTTCCAATTACATGGTGTAATTGCTGACTAGGTCCCCATTGGGAGTGGGGGTATAACTATTGCAGAGAACAGTATTAGAATATGAAATAAGAAAGGCCATTTTTATTTAAAAGTGAAGCAAAAGAATGCTGTCTACAGATTGGCTACAGATTTTCTGCTGCTGGCTTAAAAGAGAAAATCCACAATTAGGTTCTCATTCAAAGAATGACCACAGGGATCTGGGGTGATGTTATATATCTGTGAAAACACAAATATATTATCTGTTGTGGATGCCAGTGTCTCCGTGACCTTTTACTAAAAGTATTTGCTAATATTCTAATAAAATCATCAGATGAAGCTGTTGCTCCCTGTCATGCTAGGTGTGATGCTACCTTACTCACTGTCGTGCTGATTGCCTGGAGACAGAGGTGTCTTGGAGTTGCTCACGTAGCACATTGCTACCAGAGCTGGGAGCTATTTGTCCTTCCTGCTTCAGGGTCATTTCTGCCTAAATCTGTGAAGCTGGCAGAGCTCCACGCTTATGCAGACGGGGCTGTTCATACCCTGTGTGTGTACAAACAAGCAGCACGTATGGCTAGAAGTGGAACAGTTTTTAATTGTTTGATGTACTCTGCCTGAGGGATGATGAAAGTTGCCGTCTGGACAGCATGCTATCAGTCAGGGTGTGCAGCTCTAGATCACCTCTTACAGGAAAAGAAAAGAAGTAAAGGCTAAGATTGCTTGACATTTGTTAACATTCTTAAATGTTTTTGTGTTCGTTTTTTTTTTTTTAAATGCCTTATTAAATACAGCTTTTCTTAACATGGAACCAAAATATTTAGTAAATTTGCATGTTTAAAAACTTCAGTATATTTAAAAAAATACTGCTGGTACCCAACAGGACCATGATACTTTTTTCAGACAGGCAGTAGCTGCGATCTGTAGTTGAATAAATGAAGTTATATTAATTACAGTTGTTCAGAAATATGCATATTCTTCCCTGCAGTTTTAACCCAAGGGACCTGTTTGCCATCAATGTTTTAACTCTACCGAATGCACTGTTAGTAAACCAGGGCAGAAATGGACCAGTTCTGTGCATTGGACAGGCTGAGACAGAAGGTCACCCATGAAAATCATGGAATTGTAGGGGCTGGAAGAGACCCTGGGAGATCATCTAGTCCAACCCCCCTGCCAAAGCAGGTCCACCTAGAGCAGGCTGCACAGGAACTTGTCCAGGTGGGTTTTGAATGTCTCCAGAGAAGGAGACTCCACAACCTCTCTGGGCAGCCTGTTCCAGTGTTCTGTCTTCCTCAAAGTAAAGATTTTTTTTCACATGTTCAGACAGAACTTCCCGCATTCCAGATGGTGTCCGTTGCCCCTGTCCGGTCACCAGGCACCACTGAGAAGAGCTCCATCTTCTTGACACCTGCCCTTTAGGCAGGCAGATTAAAGAAAGAAAAGTAGATTGTTTTTACTAGCTTTCTGCTGTTCTATGCCTTACCTAAACTTCCATAACTAACAGGACCAAACCACTTTCCATAGAGTTAAGAAGCAGCTTTCAAGCGAAAGTTGTCAGTTATAGAAACCTGAGAACAAGCCATGAATGAGTTTCCACAGGAGATGCTGCTGCCATCTGATCTCCAGTATGTGTGTTATGTATGCAGTCATTAACAAACCTGGGAATTAAGCTATCCTGTTATATGACCTGTTGACCCATTATAATCTCATTATAATGAAACTTTGGAAACTCTAGCAAGTATCTGTTTGGGTTTTTGTTGTTGTAGTTTTGTTTTGCCTTTTTTTTGTGGGGATAGTGTTGCTCATTGGTGCTGTCAAAATAGGTGGCACTTGATATTCACCACAACAAAGTAGGTAGTAATAGTGCTGCCCATATGTATATTCAGTGCTCCTTGTCCCTTTTCAGCTTATCCAATGGAAATGGCAGTCATCAGGTCAAAGGTATTTTCTCAAGGATAGACTTGTGTTAAACTACATGTATTCCTTTCTCTTTTGTGCCCAGTGTGACATATATTAACTATAGTAATATCAGATACAATGAGACTATAAATTGCTCTTTCTGTTCTTAAGGATGGTGTTGAAACAACAAGCAATAATAGAGGAGTTACCTATTTTGTGATAGTGAATGAATAACCTAAGCAGGCTTTCAAGACAAAAAATAAAATAAAACAACAAAAATCCTTTAGAAATGGGATATAAAACTGTCTCATGCAGGTGCTTTCCTAGGAGAAAAAAACAATTTTGATAACATCATGAATTACAGAAACAGTAACAGGTGAATCTAACACCCTCTGCTTATCTAGCAATAGCTTGGCAAGATTAAGAGAAGACATGAAATTCCTCTTAGCTGATATACAGAGGTCCAACTGCTTGCTTGATACAGCTGTTCATCATCTGCCCTGAAAGCTTTAGTTATGTTTCAAGGATTAATGAGTCTGATATCCTGTGAAGGCTCTGGTTTGGGGTTGTTGTGTGGTGGTTTTTCTTTTTGTTGTTGGTTTTTTTTTTTTTTTTCTGGGGATGTTCAGTTCCTGCTCTGTTGGTTTAGGCAAACGCAGAAGTAGAGGTTTTGATTGTGATCAAAACTCTGAAAGGATCTTAATTTTCTTTAAAGGCAATTAAACTAACATGGAAAAGGTCAATTCTCAATACATTATAATGATTAAAACCAGTACTGCATACTACTTGGTAAAACTCTACAGCAGTATTACAGCTGTAGTTGTTTTTTGCTTACATGACTGCCACTGGGACTGGTTTGATATGTGTATGTTTGGGATTCTCTCTCTTACCCTTCGAGTGTTTCTGCAAGTGCTTCTTTAAGCTTGGTTTGGTACCATTCAGCAGAACTGGGCCTCGTCCTATAAAGACATTGGTGCACAGGTACTTAGTACATGTGAGCAGTTGCACTGAGGCAGCAGACTGTGCAGTGAATGGCGCCTTTCCTCAGCTGCCTGGAGCCAATGGCTACTGAATAAACTACAGCTTTTCTGTTGAGTTAGACGGCTCATGGATGATGTCCTACGTGCACCTTCTTTTCCAACATAATCCCCCACAGTAGCTGAAGACTGTAATGTTTGCTGTGTTAGAGACCTTAACCAGATGCTGTTACTCCCTTCTAGGTTAGCCTTCACAAATGTTGTGGTACGATCTCATTCATAAGCTTCATAATTTTAGTTTTGGCAGTCATATTTTACTTTCCAAGATCCCAGCTGGCTAGGACTAGTTAACAGCAGTCTATGTATTGCTATTAAGAAAAAGGAGAAGTAGAAAACAAAAAGTGAGTTTCAGATGATTTCAGTAGTCTCCGACAGGTGCAGTTGGAGTTCTTTTTTTTTTTTTTTTTAAGTCCAAGATCCCAGCTGGCTAGGACTAGTTAACAGCAGTCTATGTATTGCTATTAAGAAAAAGGAGAAGTAGAAAACAAAAAGTGAGTTTCAGATGATTTCAGTAGTCTCCGACAGGTGCAGTTGGAGGTTTTTTTTTTTTTTTTTTTTAAGAAAAGAAAAAAATATATGTGTTCCACCCAAAAGGTCATACAACAAAAAGGGCATGGACATCAATTAAGTGAAGTGACCAACCCAAGAATATTTAGAGGGACATTTGTAGAAATGCCAGTCACTGAGTTGTGAAAGCTTACATTCAGCAGAGTTGCCTTCATCATAGGGACCAAGAGCCACAGAGCCTGGACAATTTTCAGTTGGGCAAACTGTCTCTGTTTTTGTCACTGACATCTAACATGCTGTATTTGAGTCAGTGGGAAATAAGCAAAGGTAACTTTGGTGTGACAGGGTTAAAGGAGAGGAAATGGTAGTCTTTGACTTTCCATACTTAAAATACCAGTTCTCATTAGTAAGGATAACTGTGTTCAGTCATGAGTTAGACAAGTCGTGAGTTCACACAGGTGGGAGACTAGAACTGGGTCCTAACAAGTGACGCGAATATGACCGCTCACGCAGTTTGCGATAATTCACTGCCTACATGTGGTTCAGACATTGTTGGTGAGATTTATCTAAAGCTGGTTCCACGACTCATTTAAAGTCACTGAATTACAGTGTTAGAGAGGTGAATAGTCAATATGACCTTCTGAATGATGATGAGAAGAAAAAAAGCCTGGCTTAATCTTATTAGAAGAAGTCAAATGATTCGGAAAGGGACTGAAAGCTAATCAGCCCTGGGGATTACTGTAAGGCTTTGGTGATTAACATGGTGATTTTTTTTTTTTCCTTTTTTCTTTCCTTTAAGATTTCCTAAGCCCATCCCTTTGTTATGGCAGAAATAGAAAACAAAGTGTACTGTTTGACCTAGTCAGTCAGTTGAGCCTAATCTTATTATTTTTAGCTGGATTCACATTGTCAGAATATCTCAGTCAGCAATGTACAAAAGATGCTCCCTTTCAATTTACTGTCTGGTTAGCTATGTTCGTAAACCACAAAAAATCAAAATAGTACAAAGTGAAACAATGAACCAATAATTTGTGGACTGAAAAGGAAGATTGTGAAAAATTATTTGTCAAGAGAAAAAATTGCAAAAGGTGTCACTTTGTTTCTTTGTGACTTCAGTTTCTTAGTCACCAGATAACAGTTTTAGGAAAAACTTTCCATTATAGGAAATAAGAGGCTGAAATAGGAAAAAATACATAATATTTCTCACTCAAATACCACGTAGAAGACAGACTGTATGAACCTTAAATCCTAAAAGGAGAGGTTACTTCTTGAAGATTTTGAGGAGATGTATAGTGCTACCATACAAGCTCAAACCAGTTCTTGAGGCTTAGCTTTGACGCAGCTGGATTCAGATGAACTCCCAGGACTGGGTTAAAATAGAAGCTCAGTGTGCATGTGTTTAGGGCCATAGATCCCTGAGACATCCAATCACATCAAATTGTTCTTTTTTCTAGTCCTAAAATTAAAAATCACAATTTCCTTCCTTGGAAACAAAACTTGAAGTTACATTCTGAATCTAATCACTGTAGTACCATCTGTCTAAGCCACAAAATAAGCCTCACTGCTGCAGTGAACTTGGCTATTGGTGGGGGGTCAAGATGGTCTGCAATTCAACTTGCGATGTGCTGATACTCCATCTTTTTGGCCTAGCTTACACTGTAGTCAGAAGGTAGAAAAAGCAGTAGTCCTTTTCCAAACAGGAACTCTGAATGGCATTGAAGGATATGGCATTCTCTGTTGAGTTGAGGTTAAGACCATGATCTTCCCTTGACCTGGAGTGACATGTCATGTTGTTATTTTCAAGTATGGTAGGAAAGGGGCAGTTCACAGTGTAGGACACTCATGATGAGATTTTTGGGGAAGTATAGATCAACAGTTTGTTTAACTATGAAGAAGGAAAGTCTGTATTAAAGAGTATGTGTCAGTGCTTTTGATGTAGTTTAGCTGGGATGCATAACAAACAAGAAATGGTCTGAAATAAAATAGCCCAGGAAGTACTGGGTTTCATCCCAGCTTTTGTAAGTTGGCTGCAGAAGCTGTCTGCAGCCCCATGTAGACATTGCTTTTATAACTTCACGTGATTTGAGGTTATTTTTTCCACAGCTATAATTTTTTTTTTTTTTAAATTTAAAAACACAGGCTGAAATTTTGAACCATAAGAAGCCCTCATCAAGTGTGACTTAAGTGTGATTGATTTGTCAGGGCTCATTTTAGACTGAAAATGTCTCTCCTCTAAAATGCATTTTTATTCTGCATATTTCAATTTTTGGATCAACAATTTGGCACAAAAACTGGTCAGTTCTCAAACACTTCAAATACTGGGTGTTTTAAGAGATTTGAACACACTCAGCATATTTAGACTTCAAGTCCCAAATGCTCATCTGGTTTTAGTGCTTCTGTAGCTTCCCTTACCATAATAAGGAATACTCAAAATTGTTAATGAAAAGAACATGAGAATGCTTGTGATAGAATAAATAATTCAGCGTGGATTTAGAAGGCTCTTATAATAATGCCTGTGCAATCCAGCTTCTCCATAAACCAAGCCACTCAGAATCTTGTTTAACATGAACACCCATGACATACATTAACATCGTGATATTCACATATTTGCCTTTAAAATTTGCTAGATGTGAAATGTGCAAAATCAGGGAGTCTCTGACAATCTGTAGATTAAAAACTCAGCCTCTGCAAGGCAGAAAATTTAATATTCAATTTCCAAAATGGAGGATTCCACCACCAGTGTCTTCTCGATGATGAGTAGTGTACTACCAAGAACTTCAGACTTGCATGAACATTCATTGTTCAGGTGAAAAAGACTCTTCTGAATGCTTCAGCTATTCCATTGGAGCCAAGGCAGCTCTGATGAGCTCTGTTTCATGATTCTTGATCTCTTACCTTCACCTCCTTGTTTCTCTTCAATGGTTTCTTATCCCTGCTATATGTCTATTTCTAGTTTTGTTCTGAAGCCCATTCTTGATCTGTGGAAACAGATTTGCATTACTTTCTGAGCTCTGCCTGCCCATTCGAATGATCCAGATGATTCAAGATGGAATTTACTTCAGCAGAGACTGCAGTGATTAGGCCAGCATTAGTGAATAATGATTATATTGATTGGTCCTGAGTTTTGACCAAATGCATAAAGTTTTTATTCTGGCTGCATTGTAAAAATTATCCATAACTTGCTTTGAATTTTTGGGGATTTGGGTTTTTTTTCAGTTTCAGGTGAGTAACTTCTGTTGAAATTCTCATTTATGAAAGTATTATGCAGCACCAAGGGAGGGAATCAGATTCTCTTTTTTTTTTTTTTTTTGGCCACATGACACTACAAATGTTAATCAGTTTCCAGTTGCTTTTACAAACTGGTTTGTACAACTCCTAGCGCTATCAGCACCTATCGCTAAGATCCTTCTGCAGTTTTGTACTGCTGAATGAGGAATTCCCTAACCCAGTGATGAGAGTACATTATCTATATTCAGTAGAGGTGTCCACCAGTGTGGGTTTTAGTGAGGCGGAGCACTTGTTATGGTTTTCCCTCGTGTTTTTTTCTTTGGTCAATATGAGGAAATAAACAGCCAAGCACAGAGTGTAAATCTGAACATGCAGTCATACCAGCAAAAATTAAAGAGTGGTAGAGTAGCATCCTGAAGACAGCAGAGCATTATGAGGTTGAGCTGAGATACCATCTGGATTCAAGCTCCCCAGCGTTTATTTTCTTGATCTTGTTAGCAGGCATCATAAATCACCATGGAGGATATGGAATTAAGGGAAGGCTGCCTGCAGATAGAAAAATGGATTTGCTGAAGACATTAAAAGTCAAAACACAAGTCCCTGACTGGAGTAAGGTTCAACTTCACATACATTGCGTTATCAGGTGTGTTTTACAAAAAAACTCTCACCATAATTGTGTAAATTTAAATGGTATTTTTACTGAGCTAGAGTTTGGTATTCTTAATGAGTCTTAAAATCATTAACAAATATATGAAATCCCAACTTTTTAAATCAATTCCACTGAATTCTATCCCTTGAGAGAAGCCCTAGGGCATTTGTAAAGGGCCAGAAGCTTAGTATTCGAGGTCTTGATTTGAGAGAGAGGTCAGGCTGAGATCAGACTGGGATTCTGCCGGAGTTTGTGAGCGTTATCCATGACAAGCTTTCTTTAGGACCTTGTCTTCAAAACATCACAGAAAAATGCATCACAGTTGTATCATTTACGACTGCTGAAAGAATTGTTGAGTACAAGACATGCTGTGCGCTCATCTCTGCAGCTTCAGTCACCAGAAAGGATTCCTGTGGGGCTGTGTTCGTTCTTTGCCATGTAAGACTTGAGAAATATAATATAGCTGACAAAAGTAATTTTTAATATTTTACATTTTAGAATTTATCAGACTATGCCACATTTTCCTTACAGGCTTGGTACACACAGTGATAAGAGAGGAGAACAAGAGAATCCAACAAAGGAATTTTAATATTAAAAATACACAGCTAGTCTGGACTGTTCTTGAATGTATTTGATGACTAAACATTCTTTTTCTGTCTTTTGAGTGTTAATTGGGTTTGCTATAGATTGTGTGATATAAATTTATCCAGGAAACATCACTTACAAGACAAAAAGCAATAGTGAATAATATAGTGTAATTATGCCTCTATGCCTTCCTTAACAAGCTGGATCTAAATTGAATTGCCAGTTGTAAAGTACTGAAGGAAATTCTGTAATGCTTTCTGTTAGGGGAAAAGGAAGACATTGAGTACCCTGTCTAAACAAAAGTACTTTAAACATGCAATAGAAATAGTCCTCTGTTGATTTTGACACTTAATCCAACATATCTTGCTTTGACCTATGCTTATTAACCCTTATATAAGGCTTATTAAGTATTGGAATGGGCTGTCCAAGGAAGTGGTTGAGGCACCATCCCTGGAGGTATTTAAAAGAGAGGTTGAAATAGTGCTTAGTGACATGGTTTAGTGATGTTTTTTTATCAGAGTTAGGTTCATGGTTGGACTAGGTGACCTTAAAGGTCCCTTCCAAACTAGACAATTCTATGGTTCTATTGGTATTAATACAACTCAGACTGTTGCGCTGCTATTACAGCATTTTATGATATCAGCACTGAGGGTTAAATTAAAACTTGACAGTTGTTTTGGGGACCGAGTTTCTTAGCTCCTTGAAAAGAGGCTTGCTTTATTATTTTTTTTTATTTTAGGGATTTTCTTGTAAAAGATCTCCAAATTTTTGTTTTTGCCAACTACCTCTTCATTCTTTTCCCACTTCTAATAAACATCTTCAGAAATTGCACATTAAAAGCTTCACAAAGGCATTCACCTGAAGGTATAATAATTTTTAAATAAATCATTCAAAATTTAAAGAGGTGTTTGCCTTTCTCATGCACTTTTATTTTTTGCCTCAGAAGCCAGTAGAATTACTGATTTATTTTAGAAAAAAATAAACGTCTTTGAAGATTTGGTCTGACCTTCTGCATAATATAAGTCATATAATCTTGCTCTGTGAATTGAGCAATCATCCTTTCTGTTGGATCCAGCTACTTGTGGTAAAACTTCAGTTTATCCTTTACAAATATATCCATTCATTGTTTTGAAAAGCAAAACAGAAAAGTATCCAGGTAAAGGTTCCTTTGATAAACTGGTCTAATGGCTTAATTATGCTTATTATTTGAAAAGTTATATCAAGCTTTCTGCAGTTAGCTGGGCATTTTTAGGGTCCTACCTTAGGAGGTCTCTTCTGGTTCTAACGCACCAGTGCTCCTTTCAGTACTTGCTGGGAAAAGCAGAAAGAGACAGTTGTTTAACCTGAGTTTGTCTACACACTGAAATGTCAGTCTTTAAAAGGCTTTTGGTTTCTCACAATATGGACAGCACAAAGATAGATCTGGAAGAAGCACGCCAGTAGCATGGGCCCCTGACATAAACTTGACTGATTTCCCCCTGGTGCCCTTTGTTAAGTCCTCAGCCACACAAGACAGATGTGTAAGTGAATGACTGCAGACTTGCAGAAGCCATAGTTCTGGAGAAGCATCCTCTTTGGGCCACCTGAACTGAAACTGCAAAGCTTTTCTTTTACTGTGGTACTCTGAAATATTCATATTTTGTTCTGAAATTGAAGGAAATCTTATTTTGGAATAGTAAATATTTTCAATATCATATATTAGTATTTTGAAGTATTGAGTATTCACCTGAGTGCCCAATCCAAAACCTGGGCTTTGTAGTCTTGTATGCTATCCATGCTCTTGGCTTCTTCTGAAACCTACTGGCAGCCCGAGGCTGGGAGACAACTGCCTTCCACAGGGAGCGTGAGCTGCCCTTGCTGATGTGGGTGGCGCAAGGAGTATCTCTACGCTATGCAAAAACTGAAAGCTTGAAGGGAATAATTAAATTAGCAAAGAGTACCAAGGAGCTGTGTTGAAGAAACAGACCTGTCACTGTAACTCTCTGGAGGGCCACTCTGGAATTGTAATGAGAAATAGATCAACTTACACAATCTCAGCTGAAGGATTTTGAGTAGCACCAGAGATCAAGGAATAGCCCAAACCTACTCCTTTACTGCATGGCTGCAGCATCTTGCAATCTGTCCTGTGGAAGAGCTAAGATTTTTTTTTTTTTTTTTTTTATGGAAGTGTTTAATATTCATAATCTTTGGCCTTTCTTTGAGTTGCATGAATATTCACGCTGCCTGCTGTGAACAAGAAATCTGGATGGGGGCAACCCCATGACCAGGCTTGGGCTCAGCTTTCTGCCTACAAACCTCACCAAAATCCTCCGTGAAGTGGAATTGTCTTTTGCCGCACAATCCTAGTTTGTGCTTTCTGAATACCAAGGTTCCTCTAAAACAGTTAAGAAAATTGCAGTCAAAGATGCATGCTCTGACACAGTAGAGGTCAGGCCCTTGAATGTGAGTAATTGCTTGTATGCAGTACGGGCTGGTTTATGTTGGGATTAAAAATGACTTTGCTGTAGAACCAAGGAGGCTGAGAGCATGTCAACGATATATTAGGCTGTGTGTGAAATGCATCATTGGATATGGCTGGGAGTGGGTACTGACTTGCTCATCTCCTTGATTATTTTCATTTTCTTTTTTGAGATTACATTGATAGTAAATAGGCTCGTTAGCCAGAGGTTAAATAAGAATCAGTCTTACATAAAAGTATCATCTTGCAGTAAGAAGCAGAGGTGTTTTTTGTTCTTGGTGAAATTACTGTGTAGAAATGTGCCCAAACTAACATAGAGTATAAAGAAAAGATAGTCTGAAGATTTGTATCATAAAGCCCTTGATTTTTTCTTTTACATTCAATTATAAATACACCTGTCTTTTCTCTGCTAAAGATCAATTTGGATTTCCTGATGATTTACTTTTGGTGTAAATTAAGGTTGATTGATTTCAGAACTCTTGGATTCAAAGAGTGTGTGCTCCTCCACTTGTATATGTTCAGGACAACAGGACCTAGGTTTTTGAGGCGTTAGGCCACCACTGATGTCATTTTTAAACTGCGTGTGATAGGAAATGTCTATGACCTCTCCAGTGATTTTGGACAGGAATTCGATTCTAAAATGCACTTTAATTCTCTACTGGTTAATGGTTAAAATTTGCATTACAATGTGTGAGCCTTTTATCTTGTAGGAAAAATTTCAATGTTAATGGCATCTGTTTATCTGTGAATTCATCCTCCCAGTGCTTATGTGTTGTAACAACTCCATATAGAAGAGGTCACTCTGTGGGGGATCAATAACTGCAGCAATCCAAGTAATTATTAAATGATGGCAAAAATAGCTGGCACAAAAATAATTTGTTACAAACAACAGCTGTCGCTAAAATGAAGTAATTTTAAATAAAGTGGGGCTGAAATGTGTACTTCATCTCTTTTACTTTTCTTTTACTTTGTTTTTTCTTTTCTTTTGTTTTTACTTTTCTTTTACTCTGTTGTTTAAAACTGCACTTTTTCACGAACCTAAGATCCAAAATCTTCACAAAGACTCAAGTTGTTATCTTCTCATTGGAAAACATGTTAATCCTGTGTGTTCCCAAGCACAGTTCTTGGGGAATCCCCACATGAGCTTCCCAGGGAAGCCACCCATTGCTTCAGTGGGATTACTTCAGTTAAAAAGCAGATAAATTTGTGGTAGTGGGACCTCAAGCATGTTCACAATGTGGTTAATCGCTTCAGAGAAATCCTTTGCAATAAGCAGCTGAAGGAGACACTGACCATCTGAAGAACCTCTAGTTTTTGGAAAAGTCTTTTTAACATGACAGGTGTATCCTCTGTTACCCCATATATACACAATACAAGGGAGATACTCTGACAGCTGAAACCATGGCAATTTGAATCAAAGAAAAACACAAGACACTAATGAAAATCAAGATTTTCCCAGGGAAAAGTTTTGAATCGCTTGTCCCCTGAAGTGCAAAATGCAAATTGATGATAGAGGCAAATATAAGCAGCTCTGTTCGTGTCTGTAAGTAAAAAGTTGATGGGAAAAAAATGGTTTTAAGTGAAGAACAGGCCTTACATGGTCTAACACAACAAAATTACAAAGATCTGTGTAGTCTTAAAATGGCACATATCACGTGTTGGGATCACATTGTTAGGCAGCTGCAAAAGCGCATTTTAATTTTTAAACATAAGTCATGGATAATAGTTCACTAAGTGGTATTTGGGTTTTTTTAGTTTGTTTTTTTGGAGAGTTCTGTCTTTGTGTGAGCACTACTTACCCCACAGTTTTACTTTAACAGCATTTCGATTGCGTGCTAATGGTGTGTTCGATTTGGTTTAAGTAAAGAATGCTCAGCAATGCAGAGAAACATCTTCTGCTTTGCTAAAAATCAAGCTGGTTTGAAATTAAAATAATAAACCAGTGGAGGAAAAAAAGCTTTTTTTTTGTAGCTTTTATTTTTTCTCAATTCTTCATTGCATATTGACAAGGTAGGATCAGTGGGAGAACTCTCTTTCCTCTGTGCAAAACCCTTTATGCAAAATGCTGTTCTTGCAAGTTTTTGAGCTCACCTCCACGGATCAGACAAGGTCAGGATAATCACTCATACTTCTAAGTTCTTTTATCTGAAAAGAAAATCTGCACCATATCAAGCTTGCTCATTACTAGTTAAAATAGGTTTTTAGCATCGATGTGGGGCTGCACAACACCAGGGTTAGGCAATGGCCTGACAGACAAACTGTAGGAAAACTTTCTGCTGAATTTATCTTTTTGCAAAACAAAAGTCAAAAGGCCAATTGGAGAACAACGTGAGATTTTCCTTTCTGCATTTTTGTGTTGAATTTTGGTATCAAATGAAAGTACCTGAAAGTCTAATGATCATCCTGTTTGTAAGAATAGGACTTCTTTTCCAGGAGACTGTAAATCGCTAAGCCTTGGAGCAGATGCCCAGGGAGGATATGAAATGCTGAGCAATATGATCTGCCTTTGAAGTTAGCCCTGATTTGAGCAGGTTGTGGGGCTGGAAATCTCTTGACATTCATCCTAACGAAAAGCTTTCTAGATTTCTGTGTGAAGGAGAGAGGGTACAAAGACAACGTCTTTGTATCGGGTGCCTGTGTGTCCCATACTTAGTTGTGGCAGCGCGGCTTTGCCCGGTGCAAGGTTAGCTTCTCTGTAATACATACCATGATTTCAGTAATGTTTGTTTCTTCTTTTATTGATGTCAGTGATGTCAAATTAAGAAGCGTAAGGAAAAGTTGTAGGCAAGACCACACTCTTTGAGTACCAGCAACCATTAGGAGTCCATGATTCTGTCTGTAGAAAAAATCAATCTATCCTAGGTAAGGAAAAAAATTGTGTACTGGAATTTTATGCATGAGTTGCCCCACTGAAGTCAAGAGGACTACATAAGGGACTGGATGCTTGTGCTAGGTCTTTCTGAAGAAGCAGGCTTTAATGTGTAGATTGCCAGAGTAGTTCAAATGTGATTAAGAAAAACACTTTAGAAGGAATCTGTGGAGGGACACACTACCTATGCCACTTAGTCCTGCAAAAAAACAGAGGCAGATTATTCCCTTCTAATATATTATCACACCAAACAAATTGTTTTTGCAATTAGTTTTGTTTTCATTGAGGCAAAATTATAATGGAAATCCCCGTGATAATGAGTATGACATGCACATTAATATAAAATGAATTCATTATGATCAGTAGTATTACAGCAGGTTCCAAATGAATTAATAATGACAGGATAGTCAAAACAAAGTGGAGCCACTCTTAGTCAAAGGCATAACATGCTGTTAATGACACCATTAAACAGGGGCTAGAGAGCATTAGAAATTTGTTGTAGAAGAAGATTGTAGCCTTGGGTACACAGTGCCTGTTTCTGTGTTTGGTTGTTAGTTGAAACAGTTGGTAAAAGTAAATTATCGGTCAAAGGACTGTTTTTGCTTTTACACAAAATAAAACATTTCCAGTTTATCTTGACCATCTAAAAATAATCTTTAGTGAAAACATGGTGAATAGTTCAGGCTGAATAAACAAGGCATTTCACTTGGATAGCTTAAAATAAATTTAGTTTTTCCACTAAAGAAGAGAAATAGATGTGAATGTGTAGATTTTTATTTTTATTTATTCTGCATTTTTCATAGATAAAATTTTCAGGAATTCTAAACACCGTGAAGCTGCATAATGCCATAGCTCATTTTGTATTTTCTCTCTTTAAGGTTACTTTCTTAAATTAATAGTAACCTTGATGTAAACATGGAAAGGTAGGTTTAGTGAATGAGTTATATAGCTTGAGTTTTAATAACCCTTAAGATACCTAAACTTTCTTCTCACCAGGTAGTGTTCTGTACTGTGTCTTGCACTTTTTTCCTTACTATAAAACGATTTCTAATTCTCTGGGGAAAAAAAAAAATCACAGTAGTACGACACGTAGGAGCTGTGAATTCAGATGTGCATAAACTAAAATAACAGATAGTAGTATGTGTTCAGTATTCTAATTGATCTGATTACAAACACAGCTAAAAAAGATTTAAGAAGCCTTGTTTTCTTACCTAGAGCCACTGTTTTATAACTAATCCAAAAAACTGTCTCACTCTTATTTATATTTATTCTTTTGATTGTAATAGTACATAGTGGAAATAGTTTTGCCTAGCTAGAATTAAAAAACAGTTTGTAACTATTTTCCCCAGGAAAAATTAGTTGCATCAAAATGTATATAATTGGTGATGTAAGAGTTTAAGTTTTATTTAGGAAAAAACCAGCTAAAAAGTTCTTTCATGAAAATGCTTCAATTTCTTCTGAGGAAACATTTCTATTTTTACTTGGAAATGAAGTTCAGTTTTAAAATTCTGCTTTCTTTTTGATAAATAAAAATGGGAATGGAAGCAAGATTTTCAATATCTGCAGCTGTTAAAATTTGTTGCCTTTCAGTGCCATTGAGGTAACCATTCTTCCTCTGTTATGAGACATGACAAATAGGAGCATCTCCACTCCATTTGTCTTTTTTATAACATTCATTACTCTGTAAAGTTCTAGTATGTCCTCTCTTATTTGTCTCATCTATAAACATCTCAATCTTAGCATGTTCATTTCATATGGTGGAAGTCTTCTCATGCCTCTAATCGTTTTTGTCATTCATCGGTGAACCCTTTGTATCCTAGAAGCAATGTAATGGAGAGAGGGTGACCAAAATTTAATGATTCCAAGGAGAGGCTGTACAGCATAACAGCATTTAGTGTAGCAGCATTAAAAACATCTTTCTACCCTCTGGTTTACACTAACATCAAAGAGGATATTTCTGGACTTAAAAACTTACGTACAAAAGGAAAATAGTAAAATGATTTAAAAGAGCATACACATTCATTAGGAAAATTGCTGATTAATGATTGGATTCCCTACAAGTCCCCGAGTGCTGCCATTTTAGGAAAATGCGTTTCTCTTTTCACAGTTTTGATTACGAGTCCTTTCCTTTTGGAAAGCTTTGTCAGCAGCTAAGTATAAAACCAGACCATGATAGCCATTCTGCAGCGCTCTGAAATTGGTACAGTTAGTTTTACAGCAGGATCTGAAAGTAAGAATGGGAGACTGTGCTGTACTGACAGAAAATAATGCTCAAAATTACCTGTATTTTCTAGTACAGTTGAGGTTAATTCTTTTTCATTTAAGTTCTTTTAATGCAGTGAGAGCCTCTACTTTCTCAACTGATGGCAAAGTATTATCATACTTGGGAAACTATTATCATAGACTGTTATCTGTGATAATAGATAAAAGAATGATTTTCCTCTACTGAAGGCAAACTATTACAGTTGGCCAGCTATTATCATTGAATGTGCTACAATTCTGTTTTTCTACTTCATCCAGTTTTCACCACCACTCTCTATACATTTTTAATTCTACACAGGATGTGCTGTTAGTTCCCGTTTCTAAGGTGTTTTCGTGTCTTGAATTTCTGTTTAAAAAGTTCAACAAATTAAACCAGTGAAGTTTTCCAAGGAGACTGGAAATTATAAATTCAATGGATGTAATTTGTAATTAAATAGTAGTATGTAATCTGCATATGTGTATATGTCAAAACTAAGGCCTCTGCCGTCTACATATTCCACAGAATGGTTGAGATTGTAAGGCACCTCTGGAGGTCACTTGGTCTAACCTCGTTGCTCAAGCAGGGTCACATAGAAATGGTTGCCCAGGACTGTGTCCAGATGGCTTTTGTGAGCATCTTCAAGGATGGAGACTCCACAGCCTCTCCGGGCAACCTGTACCATGCAGGTATGTTCTTCTTAGACACTGATCATTGATTGTTAGAAGAAAGTGTCATATGGCAGGATTGTCTTTATGCCGTACTTCTGCATGTTTGGATTGGGGCCAGCGTAAATTCTTCCTGTTCTTATCCTTAAACCTCTGCTATTTTTGTTGCAATTCTCAGTGCCTCACAGCCTCAGTTAGACCTTAATTATATTGAAGCACAGCCCTTTGGAGTTTCTACCAAATTACAGATACGCAAAGATAGCTCTATAGGCTTTCATAGTTGAGATACAGAATATAGACTTTTCTACTTTTCTATTTGAGATTATATCTTCGGTTTAATGTTGTCTTCTCAAAAAAAAAAAAAAAAAATCAATGTGTTGATGTGCTACCAATCATAATATATTTAAGGTGATTTACAAAATAGTTCACAAAAAATGCCAAATCATTTATGTATGAAATGCTGAAGTGCCTTCCCCTTATAGAAGCAGGTTATGGGACCACTTTAATGTTTTACGAAAGAGTCTTTTCTTGTCATGTCTTGTAAGAATTAGATCCACATTTCAAATTTCTTTAGCACAGTAGTTGCTCTCAGGCAGAGATGTCCATCTTATGGAATGTATGGTAGGATAGTGCTTCTGGTTTGCAGCCTTCCTCATCAACCCCTGTGGCAGAGAGCATACTGAGGGCTAGATGAATCATTTTGGTAGCAGCATCAATTCAATCTCAGCAACTACCAGCAACAGGGAAGGGATCACAGGTGAAGACACTGACTGGGAATGAGCTCCTGTTAAAAGAAAAATTAATTGTTCCCAGTCTGCTTCCTGAATATTTCCAGTGAAAAATAAGTAAGGTGGCTTGTGTTACTTTTGGACACTATAATATTGAGGATAAAAATGAAGGAAAGGTCAAAACCATACTTTGGATTGTCATCTTACTTCTTGTTCAGCATGGGAATGTCTTTGGGACAGCAGGTGATGACGAAAGCAGAACAGTGTTGTGTAGTTGCTATGAATCAGCTACAGAATTAGAGACTTGATGTATATGATTTCCCTTAGGAACAATTCATAATAGTGAATTGGTCGGTGTACAGGATCCAACTTCATATTCTGTAGAACTGCTGAGGTTTTCTTCAAGTGGGATCTTAGATCTGAGTCCTGAAGAGGCAGATTTATGTATGTGTTTAAATTCAACATACAGATATGTCCACTGAATGCAACATTTTGTTGTCAGGAAGAGGTGTATAAATCTTTCTGAGGAAGGGTAGGAGTCAGGAAGGAGGGAATAAATGAGCCCTGCCTTGCTCAGCCTGCTCATTAGAGAAGGGAAGTAGGCTCACATGGCGGAGGCTGTTGCCATCCATTAGGAAAGGAAGTTGCTTGAGTGCTTTCCCATTTGCATAGAGAAGGCTTGCCTGGAGCTAAGGGATATCTGGAAAGCATGTCTGTAAAGATGTAACGTAGGACACTGTCCTAAGAAGTACTGATTTGTTAAATTGTACAGTCTAATGCTTCCTTGAGATGGCTGATGTGCCTCTGCTCGATGACAGAAATTTACCTATTGATGCAGCACTAACCAGGCACTAAGAAAGGTGGTGGCAGGGCTGAAGGCCAAGCTACTCACCAGAGGCAGAACTGGTGTTGCTGTCCTGCCCTTGAAGGGTAGTGTAGCTGCCATAAGGGCATGTGTGTACAGTTCGGGGTTTTGACAAATTTTGGCGGGCAGGATTGAGCTTCCTGTTCCATCCTTCCCATCCCTGAGGACTTTACAACAGTCACCCTCCCATATCTCCACCTGCCTCTCAAAATGGTGAACAAATAAAAAGATGCCAGGGAGCTGTGAACAGTCTCTCTTGGGTTCTGTTTTCACAACTGCACTTCAAAAGAAGTGCAAACATTCAGCTTTTGTTATTGCAAAGTAGCAATTTGCAGTAAAGCTGCAGAATAATCACTTTTGAAATGGAAACCAATGTGATCCAGATTGGTTCTTTGGACTGTAAAACTGCTTGTAGGAGAATTTTTCATTCTCTGGTGACTTGGCATACTGGAGCTAATTAACATTTTAAAAAGTAATTAAATAAAAAGGTAATCTTCATGAATGCTAGTTATAGTAAACTGAAGACATTTATCTCATGTAAGTAATCCTTGCTCATACTAATAATCTGTGCAACCTTCCTGATACTCACAGGGATAAAGATCACTTTCTGTATAAAAGTTGTGTAATGTCCCTCAACATGCATTAACAAGACTTTGTCTACATGTATACCTTTATGTTGCAGGGCAGTAAAAACAGATGATACTTCTGGTATTCCTGTGTAATATAAAATGTATCCCTCTAATGCAAGTCCTCATTTAGACAGATGAATATTAAGAAAAAATGTATTGATTTAAATACAAAGACATATGTTTGAAGTCTAAGGCAATCTTGTAAACAGAAAAAAACCCAAACCAAACGCAACACAAGCTTTTATTTTCTGCACAAGCAAATTCATCCCTTCAGAAAGAAATCCTTCTCAGTGAGGAGGGCTGTTGAAAGAATCTTTTTGTCCATGAAATGTCACAGGTATCCCAGATCCCATTTATTCATGCAGTGAATTTATGTAGTAAAACAGAATTGCTAGCGATGCTGAAGCTCTATTCTAGAATGGACTGCATGCCTGCTTTGCCTGCCTTCCTTCTAAAAAGTTCTCTGTTTCTATTTTCTCTTTAAACACATGCATATGGGAAAAGGAAAATTTAAGAGATCCTCCAATATACAGTGGGTTGTCTAAACAGATTAAAATTTAAGGCAAAAGAAGGTGAACAATGATTAGGATCTTAATGTAATTCCATTTTATTTTGATGTTTTATTAACATTTGAGTAGCCAATGTAAATGTTGAAAAGAAACCTAGTCATCAAAGCGTTATGTAAGCTTAGTAAAGACAAGATATTCCAACTTGGGTTAAACTTATTTATTCATTGATGTTTTTGTTGGTTATGTTATGTGCGTTATATGTATACAGTAGTTACATGAAAACTTACATTTTCTTACAATAGCTTTCAATCAGATATTTCAGGATTTCTATGAATAACTTTCCATACCATTTTTTTCTTTTTTTTTTTTTTTTTATTGAGTCATGATATCAAACCAGTAATAGTCAAGAAAATTATCATTGCAGTGTTTTTTAACTGAATGTCCTGGCATATCAGAGAAGGGAGCAATTTAAAAACCAGCCACCTCAAAGACAGTTTTGGTCCTGGCAATTATACCCTTAAGACAAGCTTGTCTAACCAAGCCATCTATGGGAGGAAGAAGGCAGTATCAAGTGCATAAGCACTGCTGAAATCATTAATTTACTTAATTTCCAAAACTGTCTCAAAAAAAAGTTGTAGAAATGTGGATCTTGTGAATTAAATTCCTTTTGAGCAAGCAAACAGAAAAGTAATCTAGAGGAGGAGTTTGGGATATTTTATGTTTAAAGTCTGCACTCAGTTTTTCTGGAATCAAGCCTAGTTTTCCTCTTGAATGTTTATACTCTGACCAGATTAGAAGTAATTTTTTATTCATATCCTAGGGTTAAAGAAACTCATTGTCTTGGGATGGATAATCTGAATTATTTGCCATTATTATGTTGTTTATGGCTGGAGCCTACATTTATTGAGGAAATCCAAGGATTCAAGGATTTTCTTAACTTCAGCTATGTTGCTAGTGTCAAAAGTCTTCTCAGTGAGAATAAAATGTTTTTCATGTTCAACACATGGTTTTGGGTATTTTGCTGAACCTGTCTACAAGAATTTAGTGGGAATAAAGTTCTGTTGTTTCAGATCACTTTCTGGGAAAATACAGTGCCTGTATAACCTTGAATTCTGAGAAAATCAGAGGGCAACAAGGTCCAGGTTAAAGAGAGAATGTCACTTACAGTTTTAGGGACTGTTTAGTGGCTTGTTTGCTCACTGAAAATTCATATCAAAAGAGATACCTTCTTTACACAAACCACAGAGGACTTAACCCACAAATGCACTATACTGAAATACTCATCATGAACAGAGCATAAGCTGCAGTTTGCAGTCACTGTTTATTTTCTATTAGAATTGCCTTTTGATAGTGCTTTATATCTCTCTCTATATGGCCACATAAGTTTTCAGACAAGAGATACTAAGGCTCCTGTTTCTGAAGCACTTTGAACTCAGACCATAACAGTGCCTAAAAGACCTGATAGATTTAACTGGCTAAATCCAATTTTTAAAATTTGTTTAGGGTTTGCCTGCTCTACAGCTATTGGGTATGACTGCTCATTATGTCGATATATGCAAAAGGACTACCATGGGACTGTGTGATACACAGTGGTGTAATTGCACTGTGGAGCTTAGTTGAAGGTAGCTGAATAGTTTCCTGCACCTGGGGAGTTTCTGCTGAGCTCAGTGATTGCAGATCATTGTCGCTAGCCAAGTATCAAGTTTAAAGGTAGTTCAGACACATCAGTGCAAACCACATTCACATGCTGGATGACTGCAGGTACTGATGTAACTGCTCAGACTGTGTGTGGTTGTCATTTCTTGGGTACTTCAGTCTTCCCTCCTTGCCTGTAATTCAACTCATTCCTCTATTTCCACTAGAGGAAATACAGACAAGTGTTGATTTTAACAAATATAGCTTAGGAATGGGCTATGATTTTCAAGGGAATCAGCAAGTTTTAGTCAGAGACCAGTGCCCTGCATAGCTTCTCTTTGCTTTCCAACTCTGGTACGGAAGATGTCCTAAGTGGTTGCTCTTACTGTTTGTCACTTTGTAAGTGGTGAATGTAGGGTAGTGTGTAATCATTTCAGACTCACTATGAAATGTTTATAATAAAAGCACAGATTATAAATTAAGTATAAATTAAATATGAGCCTTCCTGATAATAAACTTACCAAGAATAAACTTACCTTAGAATTAGTGAGATTCTTGCTGGCCAACAATCAGACTGATTATGTAATTTCTAGTTGATAGTAAGCACAGAGCAATTTTTCTCTTTTCATTTTCTTTTTAATTGATTTTCTGCTAAAAGCACTTTGGGTGGTGGTTAGTTACATGTGTTACTACATTATATTCGCTAGCCTCCTTGGAGAACATCAGACTAATTAGAAACCCTGAGCTCTCACTTGTAATTTATAATCTGGCAACATAACCAAAGAAATTAAAAAGGCACTAGGAGGAGACCTTTATGACACAGGCCAAGGCAATACTTCTTTACAGAAAGGTCAGTATCATTGAGAGGCTGAGATATTATAGGTCTACCTAACTCAACACTCAAGCGTCAGTAACAGTAATGAGTTTCTTAGTCTGCACTCGAGAGAGTCTAAAATTAACCTTATATCATCTTCAAACTTGACCTCAATCACAGCAATTAATTAACAGGCATCGAAAGAACTTTAACAAAGAAGATGAGTTAAAGGACTCCGAAGGGAACAAGAGACACTTTTATTTTACATTTCAGCACATTTTTTTTCCCAGTACTGTTTGGAAATGATATTTTTGGTAAAATCCTGCAAGAATACATTATTAAGACCAAATCTTGGACTTAATATAGGTTTATGACCTGGACATTAGTGCGTAATTGTGTAATTCAATTATGTGCTTTTTAAGTCAATTTTGTGTGTGTGTGTGGAAAAAGATATGTCTGTATATGTAGAGTCTAGGAGATATCTGCTGAAATACACACAAACACACACACACATTTGAAGACAATCAACAGTGGTATCAGAGCAGTGGCAACAAAATCTTTCCTGAATAAAACTGTTGCTTAACTACAAGGCTCATTCACTTTCTGTTGTCTCTTCTGACAGGCTGCTAGCCAACTTGCCTGTTAATTCTGATTGTGATGGTTGTATTTCTGATTGTCACCCAGCCATGAATGCATCCAAGACCCACAAATTCATCACGTGAGGACTGGAGACTGCTCGGTGTAAAAAAACCTAGATTTTGCTTGGTACTGCTTGTTGACCAAACTGCAGACCTCACAAAATAGAAGAGAATTTTTTGAGAAAGTTGTCAAAACCTCCACTTTCTAACAAAAAAAATTAGTTCACTGTTGGAATGCCTTTTTGGCATACTTCTTCATACAAAATCTGGAATTTTTCATGATGTCATTTTCTAAATTTTTCTTGCATTTTCTGGGTTTTCTTTATTTCTGTTTCTCTGGTGTAGGGTATATAGATATTTTTTTTTGAGTTTACATTGTTTGTTGGAATGAAAAAATATTCCAATGAACTTTAAATGTTTTTTTTTTACTTCTCTTTGAAATCTAAACGGTTTTAATTGGATGGAAAAGCTGTTTTCCATACAGAAATACACACACACAAACATCCATTAAGCAAGTGACAACTCAGGTCTGTTCTCAAGATATATAGATGAGGCTTGTCACCAAAGGGAAGGAAATGAGAGCTTGTTTTTTCATCTTGCTTGAGCCATGTCTAATTTCACAGGAAATCACGAGTATCAGTTTTTCTGTAGCAATGCTGCAGTTCAGTTATGCCAACTGTACAAACTCACCTCCTAAATCAAAGCTCAGATGCATTACTTCTTGAGAGCAGTCAAACTTTTTGTCCATTTGAAGAGCTGCCAATCAGTGGGAATCTATAATAAACAGCCTTACCAGAACTTCATGACACACGATTTTCTCAAAAACAATTTTCACAGTTCAATGCTTGTTTTCTTGGCCAAATTTCCAAGTATGGTGACATTGCCAGTGAGTTTGGAACAATTACTGGACAGAAAGACTTAATTTTTCAGTGTACAGGTCTAGAGCACAATTCTAAAAGTGTTTTGTATTCAAGGTAAATTTTCCTCACCTTGGATATTAAAATAATCAGAAACATGCATTATTTATAGTTCAACATGTAGACAAATATCTTCAAGATCAACATTTTGTGTATACTGTTTTCTCCAAGATGGATCATCTATAAATAATTATTATTTTCACTAGTTTATTAATTTCAAACACTTTGTCTGCCACAAGGATTACTATAATTAAAAGTGTACTGTGTATCAGAAACTTGGTGTATTCAAAGGAGATTTGTGGACTATCTGGACAAACTAGAAAAGGGTATTACTTCCCATTAACATCAAAATTTTGTACCAAATTGATTTATTAAATAAATTTAGTATTTTGTTTATAGTTAGGGATTTTTCGTCCCTGTTTTTGTTAGTAATGCTTTTAAATTAATGTGTTTTGACAGTATTGGTAATTACTTGACAAATTGGTTAAAACATAGATAGGAAATAGTAATACTGTTCAAAATAGTTGGAAGGTATACCACATACTTATATATTTATTTTAATTATTAAAGAAAATGCACCCTTTGGGAAAAAAAAAAGACTTTCTGGATTTTGTTTTGAAGAAACACACTTTACCTTACAAATTTAAAATTCAGTGGAGCAATCAGCTTGTATTGGAAGTTTATTGATGAATTTGATTCTGTGTGTAATGAAGAATGTTCTCTACCTTTGTATATATCTAGGATGTACGCTGAGCTTGGGGAAATAAAAACAAATTAATTTAGATTTGGTACTAAGTCATATGCATGCCTTAATGGTGCTTTCCAGACCATGACAGTCTCGAAGCAGTGCAATAAAAAAGAAAATAGTTCATTCTTTTGCTGGGGTTAACATTTCGTGAGGTACCTGGAATTGCTTATCAAAAAGAAAGAACCTTGATTGCCAGCAGTAGATAATGCAGCATTTTTCAGCCAGTGTGAATGTTACAGAGCAGCCAGAGATGATGAATCAACACGTTTGTGTAAAAAAACTATTAAAAAGAACAAAGTGGAAGTGCTTCAGGTCCTGGAATTTTAGCTGGTAAATGGAAAACTGACATTTTTCTATTGCATATTCTACGGTGTTAAAATTAATCAAACCCACATTTTCTGTTCCAAGTAAAATTACATTTTATATGTGTTGCTGCTCTTCTGGTTCATTCTTTGCTCTATGATTTAGAGGTGATTTTAAGCCTCCCCTCTTTCCGTTGAGCCTTAGATATGCCAGCAATCTTACTCGCATAACATTGTAACTGTGTTCCTTCATGCTCGCCCATTAAAAAAAGTCTTACTGATGTCATTCATGTTACACAGGAGATCTCACAGACAGGTCTCCTATTCTTGTGCTATTTCTGTTTGTGCAGTTGTGTGAAGGTGGCTGAGAAGAGACAGACATTATTCCTGGGCTAATTGGTTACTGACAAATTACAGCTTCTTATTAACAGAGAAGCCAATATTAGCAGTTTACAGAAGTCACAAAGCAAATCTAGAAGCCATTTCATTGACACTTCTCAGATTAAAGGCACCCTTGTTGCAAACACGACCCTGGCAGTATTTCTAGGAAACACAGTAGCTTATACATCAGGGAAACCTCCCTTAGTGTCACTTGCATGGCAGTGGTTTGTTCTTCAGGTGAAAAATACCTAAGCTACAGAACATGGTAGTGGTAAGAGCTGGATGCCATTGACCTAGTTGTTTTTTTGTTGGTACTTCTGAAAATTCTGTTTCTTCTGCTGAATATGTCATACTACATATGTATCATGTCAATGGTTTTCTGGAAAATAATCAATGAAAACAACTGGTTCTCTCACTAGAGATGAAATTGACAGTTCTGTAATTAATTAGATCATTAACCTTCGTAGGAGGTTTTGAAGCAGTACTGGTTCAAGGTTTCCTAATTTCAATGTCAGGACTTTACAAATGAGTGACTAATAAGGCTCTTCAGGTATGTGTGCGGGGCAGGAGCGTCCTCACCCTGGACTAATTGCTGAACACACAATCCTAAATTATTGCTGTGTTTCTCTTGACTCTGACCCCTCTACTCCAACATATGTATTGTGTTGACAGTGAAGTTTATTTCTAATACAGACGTCTTTGCTGGGAAGTAGTCTTTGAATTTTGGAGGAAAAAGAAATTTCAGCAGAATTTTGTTCATTCACAGGTGCTTGATAAACTGGTTTTAGATTGTGGCAATAGATCACTTGACCCATGTAATCTCTTTGGTGATTGCTCCATCAGCAGACACCATCACACTGTGCTCAGATTACCAAACAGGTTTCCCCCCAGATTTGAATATATAGGAGTTGAGAAACTAAAACACTGTTTTCTGAGCTTCTGATGCTGTGCAGGGAAATCAGTGATAATTAAATATGTTTCATTTTACTATGAAACTAATTCTTTACAGGAATTAATAAGTTATGGTTTTAAAAATATAAAGCTTAGCTTGAAAGAAGTGCTTGTGGAATGCATTTCTTCTAATGCTCCCACTCATGACTTCTGCCATTTAAAGTAGCTTTTTATATAAACCTATATAGATATATATAAAATAGCTGAGCAGATAGGTTGCCCTGTAAAGCTGAGCACAAAGATTGCTAAATCATTGCTAAATTTACTCTTCAGTATGGCACTTGAGCAAAGAGTGGATTGAAACGCTATAATGCAATACTTCATTTTTTCCTGTAAAGTTTTTTACTATGCCTAGAGGCAGAGTCTGTATCCCAATCCCTTAGCAGCATGGGACGTTGTAATGAAATTCTGTCTCAGAGGATAAATAAAGCACCACTGGGAACTAAGTTCAGAGACACTAAGCAGGAATGAAGCAAGGGCAAATGATCGAATAATCTACCTAAATTCTGCGTAAGAGAAAGAGAACCAAGAAAAATGTGAAAGTTGGACAGACAGATTCAGAGACTGTTTCTTTAAAACATTAAAGATGTGACAGTCATAAACCGGTGGAAGAATTAGCTATTTAAATTACACCCTGCTTGGGAAAACAACACTATAAATATTTTTTCATAGGTTTGTGGTAGAGCTATTGCTTCCATAGAATTAATTGTTATGTCTTTGTTTAGATTTTCCACTTCTTTTAATGACCTGTGTTAGTGTTTTGTGTGGTTGACTACCCCAGAAAATTAGGAGTCCATTAGTGTATAGATTAAGTTATGTAGATTTGAAATGTTGGACAGGCAAGGGAAATTCACAACAGGGAATATAATTTATTTTCAGAATACAGCTGAATGAAGTGGAGGAAGATAGGTTAAAAGCAAAGTTTCTTTTTCTTTTCAAGGTAATTCAAATTTCATGGTGACTGTTGTGAAGAGCACAGTTGTTTTTAGACCCTTTACTGACTGTTGCATTTAGTGTTATCTTAACTCATGAAACCTCTGGGGTATTTTCTTTAGAGTAGATATATTTTTCATGTTAATATTTTAATCTAAGCAAATCTTTGTTAAACAATAGAAAATATTTTTCTGCGTAGCTATAGTTCTATTGGCTATAAAGTTGGTCAGATGTTCAACTTTCTTGATCGTGTCTAAGAACAAGGACAAGAGGTAACAGGCACAAACTTGAACATAAGAAGTTCCACCTAAACATGAGGAGGAACTTCTTCACTTTGAGGGTGGCAGAACACTGGAACAGGCTGCCCAGAGAGGTGGTGGAGTCTCCTTCTCTGGAGACATTCAAAACCTGCCTGGACATGCTCCTTTGTGCAACCTGCTCTAAGTGGACCTGCTTTGGCGGGGGGGTTGGACTAGATGATCTCCAGAGGTCCCTTCCACTCCCAGATCATTATATGATATTGACCAAAAATGTCACATTTCTGATGAGCTAAGCTGTATGTATTTTCAACAGATTTGAGGTGAAATGACAGTAGAGGGTCTTACATGACTAGTCCTGGATTCTCTTTGTTTTGCTTAGCCAGACATCTTGTTTATAAGTCAAAGTACATGGAAGTAATGGAATAAAAATGCAGCCAAGGCCAAAGTACTTCCAATCCTTATAAAACCCTCAATTTTTTTTCTAATGGGCTTTGAAGAATGGCCTATTGCACATCAATTAAACCTTTAAAGGCCCACTATAATCTAAAGAAAAGTTGCTGCTGTCTAACGTAATCCTTGCTCGGTTGTGTTTAGAATATATCTTCTAATTCACTGGAGAATGTCTCAAACATACAGAACACATCTACCTAACAAGATACACTGTCATCGTCACAGAGGACACATATTTCGCTGCATCAGGGCAAAGAGGAATATGGGAATTATTGCAATAGATTTCAAAGCATATCTCACTAAAAGAAGCATTGTGAGGATATCCTGGCAGTCAAATACTTTTCATTGTTAAATGGCTTTAATTGTTTTCATTGTTAATGGCTTTAATACTGTGAGGAGTTATGTGGCCATCAGGGAATAAGCGACTCTGCTGCTAGGTTTCTCTGTGTAACGCATGGATTTAGCTTCAGACCTAGTTGTGCAATTTGACAAAACGGAAGCTTTTGGATTGAAGCTTCTAATCCTGAAAGCCTCCAATCAGTTGTTGATGAACTCTAAGTCAGTCTCAGATCATTAGCAGTTCTGTTTGATGTGAGAGTTTTCAAAACAGCTACATTTACACATTTTTATGGCTGTAATTGCTTCCATCTGATCAGCTCAGCACCTAAATCCTACTTAAGCCCAATGAGGAATCTGAAACTATATGCTACTCTGCAGGGATCCTTGATGAGTCCTAATGGGTGTGATAGCTTTGGAGGGGATGAATGTGTGCATGCACTACTGTGCAGTTGTGGTTGTTCTGTATGAAATTGCTAGAGCAGGAGGAGAAAGGAGGTTTGCTGTGTTTTATCCTCAAATGAAAACTGGAGAAAGAGTCTTGGGAACAGGGATCAGATTCCCAGACTCGTCTTTTTCACGCATCTTCAGTTCTTTTCAGCAATATGTCGTAGTTTCACTGAGAGGAGCATAGGTAGGTTTTTCAACTTTGTGCATTGCCTGTTGATAAAGATTCTTGTAGGAGGCTGAGATTTTGGTTTAAGCTCCTTCAGGCTGAGAGAGGCATTGGATTTCAGTCTTCTAATGCCTGGGAAAATGTTTTTCATTGTGACGTGTTGTTTAAGTGGTGATTCTTTTCTCAGGTTACAATCAAAAAATTGCTGAATTTGAGCTTTGGCTATTAAGTATGCAGTTCAATGTCTCCTGAATCCCTGTTTCTGTGTTTGGGCTATAGATGGGGGCAGGATTTCAGGATTACCCCTGTGCTTGCTACTGTCTCCTTAGCTGTCCAAGAGTTGGAAAGGATTGCTTTTTTGAATTGCATAATCCTTCCCTATCGTGCACAGAGAATATCTGCTGCTAACAAGCTTTAGGCAGCTCTGGACCTAAACATTAGACATTAGGGCAACAACATTGTAGGTACCAATAGTTTTTTACTGGGACAGATTGTGTCTGCATCATTAACTATGAGAATAGAAATAATGTGATACTTAGGTCTTTGAAGTACTTTCTGAGAGTTTACTTATTTATACATCTGAAAAATGCTTTATTTTTAGCAGAGGGCAAAAAAAAATGTTGACATTCAAGTACATCACACAACCTGACTAGGAAGATGGTTCCTCCATAGTATTAGTGGTTAATGATTGAATTTTGTGTTCTTGATACTGTTACTAGGCCATACAGCAAATGCATGTTATTATGAATAGGGAAGCCAACATGTATTTTAAAATGCAGTTTCTACTCCTGCAGAAAGAGATCTTGAGCAAACAGTGGCACTGATAAAATGTCACCAAATTTTATAATATGGGGGGAATTGTTTTTCATACCTAGTGGCTAAGAAACTTCATCTTAAAATAGAAATGCATCAATAATGCTGCAAATTTTAAGTCATAAGAAATATTGACATGTCATTGTTTTAATGACTTATGTGTAGCTGGATCCCATAATACCCTCATTATTAACTGAATGGTAATTAATTTGAATATTATGCTTACAATTTATTATTATTATCTCAAAAGAGTAAATGGCTTACCGATGCCTTGTAATGTGTGGCTGTCCTATGACACTGGCAGCAGTCTAAAGATACTCTTTTGCTGCAGATGAGAGAGTATGTGTATGATGATTCAGCACATAGATATTCAGCTCTTTGAAACTAGAAGTCTGGAGAAGGAGTGTGGTGTTGCTAATGTATAGTATTACATGGAAAAAGTAGAAAGGACTGTTACAATACCGAGTTTGTCCTACAGGTGTTGTAGTTCATTTTGGAAATAGATCAATCATTTAGAAAAGATGTGATGATGCTTTAGAAACTGCCACAGATTTAAAAAATGCAGAAAAATACACTAAATACTGAGCATATTATAGAAGTAATGTGTGAAGCAGATGGGGGGAATGTAATTAAATGCAGATTGCTTGCAGATCACATGTGGTAACTTGCATGTGGGATTGGTATTAGTGTCTGTAGGACACTGTTCTGTTGCTGAACGGAAATGGAAAGATAGAGATGAAAGGGGGTGATATAAATGAAGAGGGGTGAGAGAATGGCACAAGAAAAGACAGAGGAGGGTATGAAACCAAATTACATGCTTACTGTGCAGGGGCCCATGTCAGGCGGTGACTTTAAAGGGTGAAAGATGGAGGAGGCAGAGGGTGTCTGGAAGGGGGCAGACAAATAATCTTGTGAAAACACTTCCCTCCACAATTCCTAAAAATGACCACATTTTCTGTGGTGTTTTCCTGAGGTATTCTAGGCAGCAAAAACTTTATTTCCATAGAAAAATTCTTGTGTCTTTTGAGACAGGTCTATAAAAAAGATTACAACCTACTTCTGCTACAGGTTATTCAATTAGCAGAAGTGGAAGAGAACTGCTCTGGGATCTGAAATTGCAAATTCAGCTAATGAACCGTGTAGGTGTTCAGGTTGGTTCCATGTGACTTGTGTAGGAGAGGGCGCCTTTTTAGCTCTTGCATTTTTTAATTAGAAAATTTCACTAATGAGTACGTTAAAAGGGCATTTAAGTCAAGAATCAAGTTAAGAAATCCCAGCATCAGAGTGTGCCACTGGCATATTTGATGGAGTAGGTCACAGAGTCAGTCTCCATTTTAGCTGGTAGTTGACTCATTAATAGATTTTCCTTGAAGAATAGTGAGTCGGGTTTTTTTTGGTTTGTTTTTTTTTTAAAGTCTCATATCATCTTTTAGAATGAAGACTATCAAAACTTCAGCAAAAAATATTACTATTTTCTGGTTTTGTGACTGCCCCAATCCTGCTGGCCTTTCTTACTGCCCTTCTGTTTTCTGCAGAACCTGCAGATCTCTGTGGCTTCCTAATGTACCACTGCTCCTTGCCAGGCTCTCCCTTCTCCTTACCACTGCCCAGATAATTCTGCCTCCACTTGAGTTATAAAAAGGAAAAAGATGAAACTCAAATGAGAACTGAACAAGTTAAAAGAACCAAGAGATTCAGCACTGAAATTTTAGGGTAGACAGTGAATAGTTGCATGGTCTGGATTGAACTTCTTCATCTAAATGGGATGGTATAACCTGAGAGAACAGTTTAGAGACTTGGAGAAGCTGAGCAAAGACTTTTCTGAGTTGTGTTTCCATGCCTGTCTTGTTTCATGAAATATTTTGCGCATTTGTATCTGTTAAGTTCATCACTTTCTTCTGGCATAAAAGAACCCCCACCCCCAGTATGTAGAGCTCCTCCTTTTACTTTCATTTCTCTTTCAGTCACTTCACTACGGAGCTACCCTGCTGCCTCTAAGTTCCTACTGCTCTCCACAAAGTAGACTTTATTTTCTTTTATGTGTTATCTTATATTGCAGAATATCAAAAACTGAATCATATCTTTATCTTGGTCTACATAGTAGTGGCTACCCTACTATACAACTGTTCTTTACAGCATTTTTCAAACCTTTTCCAGCACACACTTAAACTTGGCTCTGATGCTCCTGAAGTAGCAATAATCTCTTTTTGCTATTAATCTGTCCTATAGCCAAAAATGGGTTTGGATGAATTGTTTCTTTTTCTGAAACAGAACAGATGAATTCAAATGCAATCAAAATCTTGCCTTCCCATGAGTCAGAGGGTATTTTGTACATCAAGTATTAAGGCTGTTTTTTACTTTATACCTTATTTCAATGCCCTGATTCAAACTTCAGTGTAATAAATTTTATCACAAAATCTGGATCCAGTTCTTGTAATAGTATATTGCCTTCTTTTTTTTTTTTATGGAATATCACCCTAGACTCCTTTTGTTTGTTTGTTTTTATTGAGCCAAGTATTGTAAAGCCCTAGGCAGAAGATAGGTAACCACATTTGGAAAGGGTTTAAAATGCAGGATATATAAAATGATATTATCACTGAACCGTGGAAAAACAAAGAGTGGTTTCCAAATTATACCCATACTAATATAGGGATTTTTTTTTTTTCTTTGATTGTAATCAGAAGAGTCTGTCATTTATGAGGATTCTTTCAGGCAGCATTAGGAAGGCAATAAATACCATCCAAGCATCAGAAAACATCTTATAGGTATCTTTTAGTCATTGCACTTAACCATTGTGTTGGCAGTACCTATATTGCACGTGACAGACAGCTTCAATGGGCAAAAAGAATGCAATCCACTTTTTCATTATTCAGACCAATAATGCAATGCTGTTCTTCAGAGACACCCTCATAAAACTTCTGACACAGATGATATTAGAGGGGTGAGCTAGAGTTCTAAACTATGGCAATTTTGTGATAAGAATGTACAGTGTGGCTGAAATAGAGTAATATCTCTAACATAATGAGAAGGAAGTACATATTTTACAAAAGCAAAAGTCAAGAAGAAAATGAAAAGTGGGTTCTTATCTTCATTATCTCCTCAGTTGGAATTGTTACCATTAGGTGTGTCTAAAGGCATGGATCTCCAAACAGTGTGAGTACTGTACCCTTTATTCCCATGTGTAGTGTTACATGTATCCCCATTTGATACAGGATTTAGGAGACTCTTGGTGTCCGTCCACCTTGAAAGCGTGCCTTACCTTCTACTTTTTTGCAGGCCCTGAGGTAAGCAGGAATAATTGCAGCAAAATCCTGTGACTTTTTTGCTTTACATAGCCCAGGGAACGTGGTAACAACTGCTATTCTGGCCTCTCCAGGAGCCCCATTCATTCTGCTACCTGTTTCTGCTTATGTGCAGCTCTGGTTTCGTCTGGCTCCAGTTCTCTGGGGTGCTTCTGCTCTCCAGGCACTGACTCTTCCTGCCCTATCATTTGAGGAGTTTAATGATCTGGCAAAGCACAAAAATAATTCAATATACATATTTTGTTGAGGACATAGGTGAGGGTGTTAGTTAAGTTCTGTCTTGAAGGATCTCCTTAAATTCTCTTGGATCAGTTCCCACGTTCTTCTCAGAGCAAGAACTGGGAGAAGGGATAGTACATCCTTCCTAGTTACAGATGCCTTCTGCCCAGTCCTAAAGCCTCTGAGGGCCAGTGTGGAATGATATTGAGGCAGCTTTCAGAATCCTACACCTGCTTATGGTGCGGAATCTGCAGTAGCATGGTGTGGGAAGGCTGCCTGTGGGCACCCTGTCTTGCTTCAGGAAGTCCTTTGGAGCATCACCACCCCCAGCGCATCTCAGGTGACGACTCTGCTGGTGTATGTGGGAGTGTGCATGTGAGTGTTTCTCCCTTTCCTTGCAGTCTCCCCCAGACAGTTTCAGTACATCATAATCGTTGTGCGTGTCACACATTTTACACTTACAATCTGACACACAGGAATTTCATGGCAGATATTTTGTTAGGAGTTTCATCTTCTAGCCAAGCTGTTTCCCTCTGCCTACAAAGCAGGTGCAAAAAGAGGTTTTGACTTCTGTTTCCCTGTGTAGACATTTATATAAGCAGCTGAGTGTTGAAGGGGGTAGCAATCACCTTGCAGCTTTCTTTGGCTCCATGTATAGTCCTTCAGTGCCTCTCACTTTGGAAGTGATAGATTTTCTTGTAATGTTAAGGGTCACCTTTGGAGGTCAGCCACTTTGATGAAAAAGAATGTAACAATCAGAGCTGCATGTAGTGTTTGATTCACTATTCAAAACACTTCAAACCCAATTTCATAGTTAATATATTGGACAATTTCACCTTCTCATACAGTATTTTTTACATTACTTGTTTGGATTTTTTTTTTAACTGTTATTAAGATGGCAGCAAATAGGTCCCCTTTTGTTTTTATCTATACAGTTTAATTCCTAGACTTGCAAAGGTTTCAGTCTTTGAATGGTGCCATTGCCTGGAATCGAGTTGCGGTGTTTAATGGCACACGCATGTCATTCTTTGCAGGGTCACAGTGAGGCCCAATTTCATCACAGCCTGATTGCAGGTAATTTTTTCCAGTTCCATTATTGTCTCTTTATGAGGATGTACCCAGGAATTTATGCAGAAGCCATTTTAAATCATTTGTGCTAGAGAAGCTGTATTTGAAGTAGTTAGAGGATTAGCCACATGGGGATATATTTTTCTAGGTTATGAGTAACAGAAGTTGTATATTTAGTGTTATATCCTGTTTTATAGAGGAATTCTCAGCTGGGAGAAGGAAAGAAATCCTAGTACTGTGCTGGGTGCTGTACCTCATGAAGGTATGAGATGCACAGGTAAGGATAATGTCCCGTGCATTTGGGAAACGCACTGTGCCTTTTTCATCATTTCATTGTATCCAAGTGGATAGCCATGCCAGTGGATTTAATGTTGCTCGCGTTTGTTTGCTTGGAAAGACTAGAGGAAAAGGCAGTTTTGGCTCAGTGTGACAACAGGCATGTGGACCAGCTGTCCTGTACATAAGCACCCACTGATTGGCTTTGAAAGGGAAGTCTTGGGCAAAGAAAGAGGGGAGGAAGTGCCAGTTATGGCACTGTGCATGCAGGTTGTGGAGAGGTGTGGAAGTTGTGGAAAGGGAGTGTTGCTGGGGAGCACTGAAGGCAGTCTGTGAGTCCATGACTGGAATGGTAGCTGGAGTTAGTTGTTAGTCCTCCTACAAAGAGATCGTTTTAATTTTACGCTTGTAAAAGGACTGCCTTCATTCTGTTTGCCTGGTGTGTGGCCCACAAAGTACCATCCAGCCAGCAGCCACATGCTGGAACCCAAAATGAAGCCACAGTAAGGCTGCTACACGTGTTCCTGTGTGTTCCTTCTCCATGTCTGGTGCCAAGCCTTCCAGTGGAAGGGAGGGTGAGAAAAACTTTTCATCAGGCAAGGCCTGGACTGAAAACCAGACAAGGAACAAGTGAGGGGCAAATGCAACAGCAAACAGATGGCTGTACCTGGAGCCTGTTGCCTGGCATCTGAAACGCTGTGTGCTCTCAACAGGATAAACCTGTGCAACACACTTGGGAAGCAGGCAGGTCCACTCCATGCACTAGCTCTTGGCACACTGCATTATGAGCACTGGGAGGCAATTTAGCAGAGTGAAGTTCCACTCTGAACGTACCATCTTTGTCTTAGTGGAGATAATAAGGTTTTTGTGCAAGTTTAAGTGTCACGTCTCTAAAAGTTTTGTACACCGTAGAAGCAGTAGGCTAGATTTTCTTCTTCTGTCAGCATAGATTGTGTCAGTGTAGAGAATCTGTTTTGTCTAGCTTTCTTTGGCCTAGAATAATTTCCTTTCAGCTGCAGAATTAAAAGGTAAACATTTTGTAGTTCAAAAGCTGGCTAAAGTATTTACATTTTCACTAGAGGACAAATGATCAAAACAGTACAGTAAAGGCTCTTGTAAAATATGTTTGCTCTTATATATGAAATGCTGTAGGTCAGTCTTCTGGCAAAACACAGTGAAAATTAACTAATTGTTAATCAACTAAAAAGTTTAATTAACCTACTAACTAATTAACATTCAACACTTAATTTTCATAAAGGATTTTTTTTGCAGTACACATATTATGAACAAGCTATTTAATGATACACTGCTATTTAATGATACACTGAGGGGTACTACTTTCTTAGAATAACTGATTAACAAGACAATCATAATAGCATGGATTTATAAACTGTGCTTCATATTGGAAGCATATTTATTTCTGCATATGTCCCACACAACTAACTCAGAATTCCTTCTTTTTTCCTCTAAAAGTAGAACAGTGTCTTACAAAAATGCTGTATTTTCAAAACAAAGAAGCCAGCTGTATGACAATTTCTGGAAAAGTTAAATACAAATGTTTCAAATATAGGAGCTGTTTTTTTTTTTCTTACCTTCAGGGGTAAGATCTCTTTGAATGTTCAAAAATAAGATGTAAATAGAGCTACAGAAAGATATCAATTGCAATCTAAGATAAATCACTGTACCATATTATTTTTTGTTTAAAAATTAGGCTTCTATTTATAACAAGATGAACAAAACAGTGGAACCTGTGATTTCCAAAGGTGTTCTTTGCTTCCAACAGCGATCTGCCACTATCTGAATAATCTGCATCTTTTTCCTCTCCCCATGAATTTTCAAAATCTATTCAGATTTTTCCAAGAAAAAGCAACCTCAATATTTGAATAGGAAACACAGAAACAGGAAGATTTAATATTGTACCTATATTGTTTTCTGTAAAACTGCAGTCCTAGGAGTGCAGCTCAGCTCTGGTTTGCATTCTGATTTTTAGATAGAGAATTCATTTATTGAAATGAAAATAAAACATCTCAGTCATACCAAATTGAAAATATAATCATGTATCTCAATCTGTGAAGTGTTGCTGGGGCTCTAATCAGAAAGTATTATGTAATAAGCTTAAGTGCATTTCTGCTGATATTTTCCTCATCAGTGCCTCTGATTTAATTTCTGTATTTGATTAAGAAGGACAATGATGTAGGGACTGGTATCATTTTGGAAAAAAATTAAAGGATGAATATTCTTATGAGGAAAAAGACCTTTTAAAACTTTAACTGCCCTGGTTATCTAAAATATTACTCTACACTCTGTTCTATCACTCTGCCTTAACCTAAATGTACCTAATTTTGGATCTGTATGATTACATTAAAGAAACAGGAAACGTAAAGTTATTTTGGTTAAGTAGTTGTTGGCCCATTACAGAGGTTGTCAGAGTTGGAAGGGACCTCTAAGCACCTCTAGAGATCATCTAGTCCAGCTCCCCTTACACTTGTTTGTGCAGCTAAAGATGTGTTTGTCTGAGAAGAATTTCCACAATTCAGCAGATAATGAAGGACTTCATTGACTTAGAGCAATACAAATTTTGTGAATTGAGAATTAATATTTTAGTGAGAAGTCTATGAAAATTATATATTTCATACATGTTCACTTTCCATTACGTTACTTATGGAAACAGGGCTCCCTGATTGCAGAGAAACCTAGATAAAATGGTGATTGTAGAAGATCTAAAGTGATTATAAATATTACAGTAAAAATTAATCTATCATTCAACTGGTCTCTCCTCTTGTGTCCAGATAAGTGGCATGTCTGCCGTGGGTCACAGCAGGAGGTGTTAGGCAGAGGGTGGTGTGACACTGGTGAGTATGTATTTGCACAGTGCAGCACTTGACTCCTCACCTTCCTGGCTGCCAGGTCCCTGGGGATGGCAGGGCACCGACACAGAGAGGTGTTCCTGATTTTCTGGCTGTGGTGCAAGGGTGCTTAGTCTGGCCATGTTTTGGGTCAGCTTGTTTTGGCCTGGCAGAGCTGTACCATCAGGTCCGTGAGCTGACATGATCACACCCTTTCTTGAGTTGGGAGCAGCAGGGCAGTGCGCTGGGTCGCACAGCAGCTGGAAACTCTAGTGGGCTCAAGTTCACTCTGTATTTCAAAGGTGGATAATTTGTCGGCAGAGTAATGCAGCCGTAGCTAATTCAGAATTTTAATTTTAGCTGTCACTGCAAACCTTAACAAGACTGAGAATTTTGGCTCTTGAAGAAAGGATAGAAACTTACTGCTTGAAATGGTAACCAAGCCAAGCAAATACCCTTGGGATTGTTGCTGTAGATAGGCCTAGAAAGGACTCTTCACAGAAGAGCTCTATGAACTTTTCTTGCTACTCAGTATAATTTTCAAATGCCTTATTTTATCTCAATTACTGCACTCCCATCTATTTAGTTAACTGCTCTTCACAGGAAATAATTACTATGCCCTTTTTCTCTCCCAAATTGCTATTATCTTATTGCTGATAGTCTGGTATTTCTAATAGCTTCTGATTGTAAGAAATACTGGGAAAAATATATACATGTATACAAAGAAACTTAAAGTTTTGTGTATATATTTTTTTTTCTTGTAAATGTGAATTACCTGGCCATTGCACCAAGTGGATTACAGACCTGATCAAATACCCACAGACTTTAGTATAAATATCTCCATTGAACTGAGCAGATAAGAATAAAATCCAGAGGGCAGTGTGCTAGTACCAGCAGCTCTTAATTACAATATGGACTTCAAAACCTGTTCTGAAACCAGAACTACTTCTCTGTCTTATACTACTAACATTTGTTTCAAGAGAATCCCAGAGGTTCAAAGCAATACGTGACCCTGTATTAAAGAGGAAAAGATGGTGAAACTGAAAACATGTAAAGAGTTATCCCTGATGTGCAAGTTGCAGTGTGGACTATGGTCAAGTGGTGTACTTTTGTGTTGGTTATAGGGTTGTTCATAGTCAGGAGGGCAGGGGATTTTTGAAATGTACATAAGTGTGTTAAGGAGGAGAGTTCACTAAAAGGAAAAAATCCAAACTGGCCGTTGGTGGCTACTTGGAAATACAAAATCAGACTCTTTCATGGCATATGACGACAACTGAGCTCAAGACACTTTGGGTTTATTAGCAGCACAAGAACAAGAATACGCTGGTACTTAAGTATTATTGAATCATATTGCTGACAGGCATCCCAAGAAACATTCCCAGCTCAATGTAACTTGTAAATCTAATAAATTTACTTTCTACTGTATCATCTGGGCCACTGCTGAGAATATTGAATAACACTGGACCCAGAAGGATGCCTCTGACATCTTTCTTTGTACATCCTCCCATGTGCATCACGTTGCAAAGCACAACTGCTGCTATCAGTGGCCCTTTGATGTTCCTTCATCATCACATCAGTAGCTGAGTACTTTTCATCATAAATCTGACTCATTTTTTTTATAGTCTCTAAAACCCTTTAGAGATAACAGCCACTTTCACCTGACTTTATAAAACTTAAAATGGACGCTAGATTAAAGGTCTCCAATTGCATCTTTGTTTGATGCATGCCACAATTGTAAATGTAAATAGATCTTATAAGTTCAGAGATAATTCTGATATTGGGTTGGATTTAAAGCCTCTAAAGTTTTGAGAAGATACATTTGAAGAAAAGAATACATCTATGTGTCTGTATGTATGTGTACTTTAGCAAGGTAATGCAAATCTCAGTTTAAACGCTTTTTGCTGTTTTCATTAAGTATCTATGACTTCATCTTTTCAAATAAGGAAAAAGTGTCTATACTGGGAGTGGGGGTCCAATTGTTGTTCAAAGTCCTCTTTAATTTGGAGCTGTCATGAGGAAGAAGTAGAAGCATAACTGAAATTAGGCCTTTGATAGTTGTCAACAGGCTGGAATCTCAGTTGACGTAATTCAGGATATGGCTCTAGATTGAATTTCTGTCAGTTTACATTGTCAGAGATCTTCCTCAAATACTGAAATATGCCTGTACCTGTTTTCTCACCAGGGGAAAAATGTGTTAATTTTATGCTTCTATAAGAGTATATGGATTTCTATTTCAGGCAGAGTTTTACCATGAATGGGTCAATCTAAGACATACTTACTAGGTTTAATATTTGCCAGCATCTATAATAGCAGTATGATTTCATCGTACAGTGAAATAACTGAAATGTCTCAGATACTCTGGTTTTCATGGTTATTAAGTAGTGACTTTTTAACAGCAACCATAATTTCAAAATTCACAGCTTTATGAAAAATAACTCCTAAATATATACTATGTACAGTAAGTTAAACAATTTTACAGTATTATGGTTAATATATACAGAGAATAAAGGATACTACAGGAGCTGTGTTAAGCAAATATTTAAAAGCACATTATGATGAATAATAAATAATACATAGTTCTATTGAATGTTTCCAAAACTCGTATGTGACTAGACCTAAGTGAAATCTTTCAAAATCTTCATCTAAAAAAATAAGTCTGTATTCTTTTCCTTAATTTCACAGTTTGTGGAATCTCCTAGTATTTTTATAAATAAGTCATCATCTCAATTTTTCTTTCCAATTTTTTTTCATCAGTATACGTTTCACGGCCTGCGTGATCTTTAGAAGTACATAGTTTCATTTAAGTCCTTGAGCCAATGCACTATGTTTTTTCCTCCTCCTGTTATTTTTTTGCCACACTTACAGCATCTGAATGCGAGCTGCCAGTTTCCACACGTTTCTGTAAGACACACATCCGTGTCTGTCTTTTCATAAGGGTCTACTCCATCTAACTTTATTTTTAACTTTTTAATTTTAATCTTCTATTTGTACTTAAAATCTCAAGTTGGGACTGTTACTAGAGCAGTAATATTTCTGGCTCCCTTAGAAACATTAAAAAACACAAAAAGTTGAGAGCTTATTCAGGGACGTGTTTCCAGTGAATGTATGCAGACTTAAGAACTGGGACAATGCCTGAGGTGCTTTGGGTTACCTGAAACCAGTCGGTTCCTTCAGCTCCAGATCTGCCTCCTTGACTTCAGACAGCTACACGGTCCCTTTCTTGTAGCTGCTTTTCCTTCCCACGGCTGCAGTGAAGCTTCCAAAGTGCAAAGACATTGCTATCTTCAACCTGTCAGCTTCCTTTTTTTCTGAGGCATAAATGGCAACAGCTAAAGCTAGAAGCTAAGAGAGAGCTCACATACTGGTGTACAAGACGTGCAAGGTTATCTGACGATTACAAAAAACAATTCAGAAACATCTGTCTGTTATGTGATAAAAGCAATGTTTCTTAGAGCCATCTGCCTGCTTTTGATTAGCTTTAGATTGTGGAAATAGCCTGCCTTTGATTAAGGTGGTGGGGCTATTTCCTTATTACACCTGTGACTAAAATTATAGATGGATTTAATATGATGTGTAATGATTCTGCAAGGGAAATATTTTTGTCTTAGACTAGAAGTAATGGAATAGATGAAAGGAGCGTTCCAGTGGTGTATCTTTGCTAGGGCTTTAATGGATTTTTTTCTTTGGGGTTTTGGAACATTTTTACTGCCAAACTTGAGGAAAGTCAAAGCAAACACTGTTTCGTCAAAATTTGTTTGCTTAGTAGAAATTCAAAACTATCTGGCAGATATTTATTTCTTGCAGTGGTTTTTTGTTATTCTTTTCTGGGGGGGTGGAGGGTGTTGTCTCTGTAGTTCTACTGGTGAATAGACCTTTTTTTGAGAAACTATTTTTGTCCTGTTTTACCATTCTGAAGATGGCCGATTTCTTGTACATGTTAGACAAGTGTCTCATTTTATTTACTCCACTGTTCATTGGAGTTGAAGCTATGCTGGTCTGTCAAGAGGGCGAGGAGAAGACATTTTTAAACAGAAGCAGCCAACAAGAATGAAAAGTGACAGCAAGTTGGGACTGTTGTCTCCCTGATGCAATGGGAACAGCAGGTATGTTTTGTTTCAATTCTAAAAGAATAATGACCCCACTGAGAAGAGTCACTGCTGCTAACTACGCTTGAGAGAAGCCAAGAAGCCCATAATGTAGAAAGATGCTCTCAGGCCCATGGAGGAGTGGTTCTCTCATACCTACAGACAAGAATGAACAGAAAGAAAAATGAAGCAGTCGCTCCTTTGTGAGTTCTCCCTGGTCTTTTGAAGTTATGCCTCTTCAGTAATCATTTTTGTTGTGCCCCACTGTTTTTAAAAGGAGGGTTTTTCTTTATGAGAATTTGGTATGTGTGCTGTTCTGAGTAACACATGGAGTGTTATTCGAACTAAAACTTTGATTTTCTGATTATTTTCTTAGATTTCATTTTCTTACCATCCAAATGGCCAAAATGCAACTTCTGCTATGGCTATCCAACTTTTTTTTTTAAGTGTTCTAGATGACAGATGGAGTTACTGATGAGAATCTTATTTCTGATGAACTGAACTGTACCAAAGATATCCAGTTAATACAAACCTTGTCTGCTGTCTTTTTAAGCCAAATTTTTGCTATTCAGCTATGTGATATAATACCCTTATAAGAATCTTCTATTGTTTTACTGTAAAACAAGTAACCAAAGAGGTGAGAATTAAGTGTCAGCATCACATGTCTGGTGAATATATATATTTTTACAAGCCTTCTAGCAAATAGAGGTTCTTTTCCTGTTATGGTGAAGCTGTTAGGACTGTAGTAAGTTCAAGTCAAGTCAGTCAGCAATTAAATGTTGCTGTACTTTTTTTTTTTTAAGAGGACTGCTTCCAAGACAGAAGAGATCAATTTGGCCTCTATTAAAGAACTGTGAAGATATAACTAGGAATTTTAAGATATAACTAGGAATTGTATAGGGTTTCCTTGTAACTGCCAGTTGTTAAACGGTCTGTTGAATAATTGAAGTTGAGATTCATTCTTTGCAAATAATTTTTCCAGTAATGTTTTTGACATTAATTTCAAAATTTTCTGGTAAGAGAATATTAGGTTGGATCCATATCCCATGTTCTCATGAAGATTACACTCGTAAAACAGTGTTTCATAGAACAGGTTCTATCATCTCTCTATTATTTATCTAGTTTCTTTAGCATGATAGATATTCCTCCTTCACTTCCTAATAACATTCATCACTGTTTCACTTCACAACAACGTGAAATTCTTAAACAACAGCCTAATGCCTACAAAGCCCCATGTTGACTCAAACAATAAAGGGATGCTCTTCCACCTAAATGAAAGGATGGTGAGTAAATATATGTGTATCTGTCAGTAGGGAAAGAAAGTATTGTGCTTCTGAATAGATTTTTTTTTTTCTTCTACGTAGCCTTTTTATTGTACTTCAGTTCTTTAGCCAAACAGCATGTCACTGAGCCAGACTCTGATCTCTAAGTAGGTGCCTTCCAGCACTGTTTATACTTTTCAGAGTCACACTTCATTACTCTAACAGACACACCACACCATTTTGCATACCCTTTACATATTATATCCAAGTAAACATCTCCCACTTCCAGGCCCATCTGCACTTTATTCTAGCCAAGAACAGTGCTTTTGCATGTTAAATTGTCCTGGTTGGACATGTCAACCAGAATGTAGTTCTCTTGCTTACCTTTCATCTGAAGTTAAAACCCTCTAGTTAATATCCTTCTATGCCTTTTACAAAGAGGGACTGTTCACAGATTTCATATTAAGCTGCTGCAAACAGTAAGTGAACCACTGATCTTTGTATTTACTGTAATTTTCTACTTTAAATAGGCTACTTTCATATGGATCAGTGATAAATGAACTAAAAAGTGTCCTTTTAAAGGATCCTCTATTTTTACTTTTCTAAATTTCCCTAGTTCTGTCCTGCAGGCAACTTTTTAGGAGATTTTTCCTATTGCTACTGTATTGTGTTGATATTGAAGTAATGTGAAGTATTCTATAAAGCGCAGTGGATGGAATGCCCACCCTATCAAGCTTTAAATGGAGAATTAGTAAGTGACAGTTTCTGTCTTCAAAAGCTTAATGTGTTTAAATAACTAAAGGGTGAAAAGTAAAAGCTGAAGGGTTCTTATTGTTTGCTTCTTAATTAACTTGCTGAAGATCATAAAAAGCCTGTAGTTGGCTGAAAATAATAATCTTATTTCGCGCTTCAGAACCAGTACATAACCATAACATTTTTAACCTCTGACCCAAGATAGACTTTAATTTATAATAATACCATTAATTATAAAAGAAAAAAAAAAAAGTATTTTCTTATAGCTGGTGCAAAATTTGTGTGGGATGATAATAGTGATAATAGCTGGATTCAGGAAATGAAGCTACTTAATTGAAGATGTTTTGAGAGAGTATCATTGCCACTGAGTATTTAAGAAGGCTAGCTTTGTGTCCTTAATAGGTTTGGAGAATTAATGTAGGCCTTTTTTCCTTTTCCCTTTCTTAAAAAAGAAATAAGTTTGCAGAAAGAGTCTCTGAAGCCATCTGGCTTAATCAACTTCAAAGTTCTCCCATAAGGAAGTTTTAGATGGCTCTTCTTTTTTTAAAGGAATTAGGTATGAGGAAAATAATATATGCCTTATTGGCTGGAGACTGTGCAATAGGTTCCCTAAGGCTAATGTCCAGCACAAGATGTCAGAAGCTTTCAGTTGTCCAAACTGTGAAGGGCTCTGAAACTGCCTGTAGACTGGACTGCCTTTTTTACAAAAGAGCTCCAGAGCTGATTTGGATGGCTTTAATGGTATCCCTAGGAAAGAAAAAAAAAAAAAAAAAAAAGAAGAACCCAAAAAAACCCTATTATTCCAACTTATTGTCCCTCAGAAGTGATTTATTACCTCATGTCAAGTTTCAGTTTTGAATGAGGAAAGAGCTGTGCACATTCATTCTGTTGAGAGGTTTGGACCATTCCCTGAAGAAATTTATTTTTCTACTGTGACAGAAAAACAAATCCTATTACTTTCTTTTTTTGTGGAATAGTTATCTGCCAGTTACCTGATTTGAATCAGATCAGCAGAAGACAGTTTGAGTATCAGAATCAGAAATAAGGGTTAAGAGGGTGAAGGGGATGAGGTGAGTGCAGAAGCAGGGAGCAGTAGCAAGGTGATAAACCAGGGTTGGTTTAACCTTTGTCTGTCAGACTGGCCCAACAGAGTCTTGAGGTGGGTGACAAAGGAGTTCTACCTGTCATTCAGACAAGGAACCACTAATTATAAAATTATATCTAGAAAATAACAACATGATGTTTTCATTTCCTCAGTACTTCAGTTAAATTTGTTCCAGGTCTCTATCTTGCAGGCTTATATAGAGATAGGACTAGAAGCAAGCCACTTTTGCAGGGAAAGAATTAAGGATAAATTATTTCTATCTATGTTACTCCCAGACAGGAGTTGAGCTACAAAAGCTCACGGATTTCCCTTTGGGAATGGGTTCATTCCAGCAAATGCAACCTGAGCCACAGAGTAAGGAAGAAGACAGAATCCCTCTGGAACTGTGTGTTGGGAAAACATCTAATATCGGCAAATGAGCTGGGTAGAGGGGGAGAGGTACCTTTCAGTGTTAATAATAATGTAACACTTGTAATTTGAGTTGTCTATTCTGGATGTTGTTGATAGCTGCATTAGTAGTTTACCTGAATCTGGCTTTAAGTAGAGATAGTTTTGAGGTAAACATTAGTAGCGAATTGTTCCTCACCCAATTACAGAGTTTATCATTTTTGGGGAAAAAACAACCAGAAACAAACACACAAAACTCAATTCACCAGCTGCAGAGTTGACCTTATGCTTTTCTTAATAGTTAATATTTGTCTCCTTTTGCAAAATGTGACAGCTTCAACAGAGAAAGCAAAGTGACTGGCCAGTTTTTTAGTAATACTCAGCCAGGATGTGAAAGAGCCAGTTGAAGGGGCTGCTACAGTGTCTATCAAAGGTTAGAGGGGTGATTCATGTCAACCCTTCTCTTGTGAGCCAGAGGATTAGAAAAGACAAGGATTCTCCCTGGCTATATTTTTGCATTGAAATCTGACAAGTCTTGGAAACCTGGACAAAAGAAGACTTGTCCTCTGTGGTGCAGACCCTCCAACTGTTGTCAGCAGAGAATTTCCCAAGCCTCTCACAGGGCTGAGACAGAGTCCTTCATCAGGACAGTGGAGAAGGCACCTTGGATCCCTTAAGGGGATGTGCACTGGAGAGCAGTAGTCTAAAGAAGGAGGGGAGGTAGTGCTGTCTGGTTTCTGGGTACGTAGACCTATGCTTATCTTAGACCCTGGGAACTGAATCTTTACAGTGACTCTTCTGAAGGCACAGGAATCCTCTCTGTACAAAATTCTCTTTTGATTTTAATTTTATCTTAATTAAATGCATCCTAGACGCATTTAGTCAGAGACATGATTCTTTGTACTTCATCTAATAGTTCCTTCAGGAATGTGAAGAAGAAAATGAGCACAATGGGTGTAGCATTGTAATCACTTTGTGCTTAGAGTGTCTCCTCTGAATATTCCCTGGACCTAACTACTATGTGGCCCTGAACTGCAAAAATCTCAAGCCAGAAAGGACCCATAAGAATCATTAAGTCCAACTCCCTGCTTTTTGCAGGACTACCTAAAACTTACCCGTATGACTAAGAACATCATCCAGTTGCTACATGAACTCTGACAGGCTTGGTGCTATTACCACTTCCCTGGCGAGCCTGTTCCAGTAACCAACCACCCTCTCAGTGAAGAACTTTATTCTAATGTCCAAAAGACTCTTACATCTTGAATACAGCTATTTTACATGACAATTCCAATTGAGAGGTTCAGTGATGTTCCTACCTAGCAGATAGGACTGTGTCTCTGAGTTATCTGCAAGACTGGTGGGTTGCCATGGGCTAGCAAACACAGAAAGCACTGGGTAAAACTTGAATGGTTCTGAAGATAACCAGTTTTCGTCTTCTACTGTTACAGAATCACAGAATGATCTGAGGTTGGAAGGGACCTCTGGAGATCATCTAGTCCAACCCCCCTGCCAAGCAGGTCCACCTAGAGCAGGTTGCAGAGGAACATGTCCAGGCGGGTTTTGAATGTCTCCAGAGAAGGAGACCCCACCACCTCTCTGGGCAGCCTGTTCCAGTGTTCTGCCACCCTCAAAGTGAAGAAGTTCCTCCTCATGTTTAGGTGGAACTTCTTATACTTAGGTTTGTGCCCATTTCCTCTTGTCCTGTCACTGGGCACCACTGAGAAAAGACCGGCCCTGTCCTCTTGACACCCATCCTTTAATATTTATAAGCATTGATCAGATCCCCCCTCAGTTATATACTGTTATATTTTTTAAACCTGTTTATCTTAATTTTTATTGTCTGATATCTCATTGTTTTTTCTTCCTTTTGGGGGCATTTTTCTTGCTTTGGTTGCAATTCAGATCTACAAAATGTTTTATTTCCTTGGATGTCTCGGTTAAGCTTCTGTTCCCTAACTCCCCATGCAGATCTTTATTTCTAAAAACAACTCTGTGGTTCTGTGTATATACTGAAGTCAGGCTTTCACACTTTCTTTTTCCTTAGTCGCCCTGCCAAATGTGGGGGCAGATGATCACAATCACAACTCTTATGCCGGAGGAGAGGAATGAGGAAAAGGGATGTTCAAGATTTTGTGGGAGAAGAAGGAAAAATAATGTGGAACAAATTTCTGAAAATATCTGAACCTTTATCCCATTCCCCCATTCCTGGTGCCTTATAATTATGTTGGGTTTTTGGTTTTTTTTTTTTTCCCTGGGAGGGGTCAGGAGGGAGAGCACTTTGATTTTCTTGAATTTTTTTCTGATTTTTGAAGAGCTGCTTAGGTTTTATGCCCTCCTTCCACTTGCAGGAAGAGGCTATGATGAATCTTTTGAAACAAGTGGAGCCAGTGTCACACGTGTCTTGCAGGGTGAGCCCATATTATTCATTATTTGGGAATGGTTCTGCCAGGGTTCCTCTCTCCTGTTTCTTTCTTACTTGTATCGTAATGCTAAATAACTGTCAAGGGCAAGAAGTACAGCTTCCAGTATCTGTTTAATATAGTCAGTAATCTGGTGTCCTTGGGTTCTAAGTAAGTTGACATAACTATTATTCACCCACTAAAAGGATTATAGAATTCCTTATGCATAAAATGTGCTGTCATTACAACTTCATTTTCTCCAAGAAAATGTTCCTGTGTAATACTCAGCCAGGTAGAATGGTTTCTTGGTGGCCTGTTTCTACATGCTTTAGTAAATATGTGCTTGATTATCCAACTTGTCTTAGGTTCTCCTTGGATACATTTTTTGTCATCTTTAGTGTGGCCCTTCTGGGTGTGAAGTTCCGTATTGATGTTCACAGAGACAATTTATTGTCCTTGATTTAAACTATTCTTAAAATTTCTTGTTGTTATAATTGTCATGAGCAGCTTAATACAATCAGCTTTTGTCTTGTGACTGGTATTCTCTTCTTTAGTACTGGACAAGCAGAAGTGAGTATGATCCCTTGTTTATGCTCCTGCACTTGTTCCTTTGGACTAAAGTGGGAAGAGGCTGTGGAAGCGTTACAGATAATCCTAGCAACCAGGAGACTTTGAGACAGGGCTTTTCTTAGCATTGGATTTAAGATGTCTTGTGAATTCATACTATGAAGGCTTACTGTGATTTGCCCAGGGCAAGTCTGGAAGCCTCAATATCAGATGCTACCAAATTGTGTTCTTTAGTATAGAATCAGTTCGGTTTCTGCTTGTTTATTAGTGTGTATGTACTAGCACGTTTTTCTGGATATGAGCTTTTTTTGCTATCTTTTTCCTTATATTTAAACTGGGAAGATTATTTGTATGAAACAGCTCTTGCTGTGAGGTGCAACTGTATGTATATGTAAACCTTTTGTCTTAATGAATCTTGCACAGTGTATTATAATTTGCTTGATTACACCCTTCTGTACACAATGTGCCCAATTTTTGCAACCAGGTGGCAGTTTGGAAATTGGACTAGTACTAATACTTAAAAAAATGTTGATATCAGCCTCGTGCAGATCTGGGATGGATTTCTGTGCAGAGCAGTTGCCTGGTATATCTTCTCACCTCAGTTTCACAAGCTGCTTCAGGGTGTGCTGTTCATTTTGAGACACAGATGTTTTCTCAGAGGGGCAGAAGTCACCACATTTGAACGTTAGGGACAACAGATGCTCACAGTCAAAATAGTTGTGAGTAGGCTGATCCAGGTATGATCCAGATCAGAGCCCCGCTGAGTCTGCTAACATGGGCACTTTCTATCCAAAATGTCATTGCAATCATGAACATGTGGCGTTCAAATACAGGAGTTGTGTAGCGGAGTAGTTATAGGCATTTACATAGAAACTTCACAGCTACTTGATAAGCACTATTCAAGTTCTGTTAGAAAAAAATTGCATTGTTTGCTACAGGACATGTTCCTCTCAGTGCTTCATTTGGCAAGGTGATGGCTGCATTCAGAAGGTCACTGCTCATTCAGCCACACAAGGAGGAAGTAACAATGCAGAAGTGAATGGGCAACCAGTGCTTTATCAAAATTACTTTTGGAGAGAAGAGGAAAGAATTTAGCTGGCTTTAAAATATATAGGTCAAAACAAACGGGTTTGTGAGTGAAAATGATGTAAAATAATGCAATCAGTACGTTATTCATTCTGTTGTCTTTTGTAATATTGTCTGCTGACACTAAATGATTTGAAAGTGTGTGAACTGATAGCTCAACACTGATCAGACTGCGAGAACCTAATATCCTTTGAATTTTATGAGTGCCTGTGCGGCTGCCTTAAATGTGAAGGTCCCATGGAAGTGTGGAATATGAAAATGATGACAGACTTTAGCCATATTTTTGTGCTATATAAGCACATAAAAAATGTCTAAGGGTGCTATAGAGGCCAGTGGCTCCCTGGAGCTGCCCTGGCTCTGAGCTGGCCCTGAGCTGCAGCAGCCAAACCCCCAACAGGGGAGATGCCCTTGGAGCCCATACAGAGTCCTCTGAAAGCTTAACTTCAACAACTATTTCTACAATAAATCCTACTAAAGAAGTGTTACGCGGCTACAGTATCTTAAGACTTGTTTCAAGTGGTGAGAGTAGAGACGTCCTTCACCCCCGACCTTCAGAGAGATCATGTTTCCCTTTCTTATTCTGTGCTATGCCTTAGTGTTGTGCTTGCTAGGCCTGGTGGGACAGCCATGTGTGGATGTACTGGCTCCTTAATCTGGTTGATTTCAAGGGGCAGAATTCTCTGAAATGATGGGTAGAACATTTTTTCTTACAAAGAGAATCTCACAGGTATGAAGTTACACACTCAAGATCACATGGTAGGTAGAGGGGAGGAAGAATCCCAGCCTCCACTCTTCCTCCTGCCTTGCCTAATGGGCACCCTGTCCCACAAACATAGCTTCCTCTTGCTAAGAGTAGAGTAAAAGGGTCATTCTGTTATTTAGCAGTGATGAAATAAATCCCATTTTCCATTTAGAAAATAATCAGATATCTCCGAAGTAGATCGGACTTATAGTGACTTGGTTCTGTTTACTTAAAATCGTGTACATAATGTGTTTGTGCAAATGGATACAGCACTGCGAATAACATAACTGTTCCTATGAAGAAACTTTCTCTCAAAAAGCTGCCATGGAGCTTTTAAGAACCTAGGAAATATTCATTAAAATAAGGTACCGCTGGTTCCTCTTGAAGTCACAAAAAACATTGTGAATTTACAAATTTTATGTCAAAAAAAACCTATTGGAAAATACAACAAGATATTTTGATAGGCAGTCCCTAAAAACGGTGTCCCAAAAGGAGAGAATAAAACTAAAATGGTTAAGATGTTGTTAATTGTTATTTTTCCTGATATCCTTTCGCATTTAATCAATGCGAGTTTCTTCCTTTTTTTCCTTAGGGAGGGAAGAAGGTGTGGGAAACAGATTTACTGGGCTGAGACCATATTTCTGCTGTTAGTTGCTCTGCAGCTTCATCCAGAAGAGCTTATTCCTGTTTTTCACCCCCTCAGGGCTGACTGCCTCAGGAAGTGCTTTAGATAGGAACCGTGATCCCTAGCTGAATTATGGCTGCTGCTAACAGTTTGCCCACAGATCAGCTTTGTTCAGGACTTCGGGTTCACTTTTTAAAGACATCTTTTATAATAGAAAGAAAGGTATTATAAAAAGCTAATATATGCTTAAGGCTGAGGTAGAAGTCTTTTTCAGTAGTTAGAAGTTAGTATGTAGTTAAATTTGCCTGCTTGTGTGGAAAATTTTGATTACAAGATTTCTATATTTTAATACATTTTATACCCATTCAGCAAAATAAGATAGAAATGTAAAAGACATCTCAGTGACTTGGGTAATTGCATGACAATCCCCAAAACAGTCTTTAGTGGAAAAAAAAAAGTCAACAATGTAATTTTTAATATCAAGGTAAAATTACTTTTCACAGTAGCAGCTATCTGTAAAATGTTTCCATTTGCATTTTGTGACTGTGTTTTCCCTGTACAAGAGATCAGAGAGATCAAAATTTAATTTTATTTTTTTTTAAAGGATAAAGAATATTACTTTTATCTCTTTCCATGTTGGGTGCTATGCTTTACTTTCATGTAGACAAGCGCCTTTTTTAACATCTAATCTAGTGTCTCCTTAAATTTACAGCATCATAGCCAGAAGCATAATTTGGTCCCCTATCAACAACAAAAGGTTTTGGGGCTCTTGAAATGTTTTTGTTCTAAAATGATCTTTAGACTGCTGGAGCTCTAATAAATTGTCTCTTTTTTCACATCTTTCCTTCCACATTGTCTTTGGACTCTGAAAAATGTTAGTTAGAATTAATATAGTCCAACATAAATTACTTCTGAAAAATGATATTTGTCTAAGTTTACAAAAGAGCAAGCACCTGCTAGCTCAGGCTAGAGTTACGTGCTGACAAAAAACATAAATGTTGAGTAGATAAAAAATAGTTTGCCACTGACAAAACACATCATAATCTGTCCCCCTGATCTTTGAAACCAGTGCAATGAAATCTAAACATACTAATGATACATACATTTCATTACCTTTGATCCATGTGTCTGTGTGCAATTATCTTAATTGATGAAAATTTGTATCTTAGGAAAGTTGAATTGCTTGGCTTTTAAAATTATAAACGTTATCTTTCATTCTGCAGGAAGTAGTTTAATAAGTTGTTCAGGACTGCTCGGTCAGAATTTTGTTTCCTCAGTGCAACACTTTACTGGCACATCCAAATAAACGCAGCAGCACTTCTCTCCTCGTGTTGTGAAACTTCAAAAATATTTCATTTCAACACCAGTTCATATAAAATGGAATCACAACTGAATCTCTTCAAACTTTTGGAAAATACTTTTCCAAAACAGCTGCTTCAAAACAATTGCAGTCTCTGACTGCAGATTCTGACAGGTGTCAAAAAAACCCCAAACACGTGTGTGGAGGCAATGCTGGAATTTATTCTACTATTCTGCACTGAAACATTTCAGACATCCAGCAGAATAATTTAATCTCTTTGCATAAATAATATATTATAAATTTACATTGGGGTATATATAACAAAGCAGTACGCTAAGCATTTTAATATAATTGAAATACATTTGATCAGAATAAAAAATGTTTTTTCTGTCTTGAAAATAAATGTGTATTCCATTGTCTCCAAATGGGAAAGAATTTTTAGGGCCCCATTCCTTAATTCTTCAGGGAATTCCTCCACGTTGAAAAGCAGAATTTGAAGTCAAGCTATTTCAGAGTTGGTCAGGTAGGAACTCCACTTTATGGTGTAGTTTGGGGGTCTGGGGATGAACACTAACTCTGTCATGGAATTAATCTGTGAAATGTAGGGTAGGAGGAGAAAATGATTGATGCCAAGCATTTTGTGCACAAAGCTTTCCAGGAGTTGAAGTTTCTGAATAGTAGCAGCAAAATTAGTACCAAATACAGCATCAGCAACCAAATGGTGCAGATTCTTATTCCATATAGGGTGCTACTGGGATGGAGCGATTGGTCGGCTTTTTGTTTTAAATGAGTGCATAGAAGAGTCTTATTTAGAGCTCACTGAAATCAAGCAAATCATGATCCATGTGGTTTTCATTGTGGATGAGATGTAATGTTTAACTGCATTGCAGGTTCCTTATTGTTTTGCTCAAGAGATCACATAAACTCCTTAAAAACAAACACTTTCAAAAGGTAGATGCAATGAAAAAAAATTTACAAGAAAATCTTGGGCCACTTACACAAACTGAGAAAGGCTTTGCAATATTTGTAAAATTCACAAGTGGAGCTACTAACATAAGATGGATTAGATTCTAGAAGGTCTTGCTGATCTCTAGCAGCTCTTTTTAATTTTCTTAGGGATTGTAAGTATGAATGGTTTTTAAACAGCCAGGTCCGAAGTGTTGACTTTGTCACACTATACACCATGGGGACAGGATCAAGTCTATCCTGCACTCAGCACCCAGCACCTTCTGCTAGACCTTATGCTGCTAATGGCATCAAAACTCTGTCTGTAAGGTCTGGGTTCATATTCTTCGAAGGGATGATGGTATGGAGGCAAAGCAGAAAATGTTCTTCTTGTACAGGGTACTAGTATGAAGAGGTCTTTCTATTCTACCTCTGCCTCCCCACTAATTCCTAAAAAAAATGTCTGTGTGTAGTCTCCATTGTGTCCTTGCCACTGCCCACCTCCCACACCCCAACTGGATTGCTGCTGAAAGCCCTCTTTTTCTTTTTCTTTTTTTTTAAGTAGAACATCAGTGGTGTCTTCTTCCTAGGTCTGATGACTTTTCTGACAAGACTGGGTTTTACCGAGAAGTGACTGAAATGTGTCACACAATTATATTCAAGTCCTCAGAGGATTTTTCTTTTCTCTCTCTTTTTTTTTTTTAAGCTGCAGACTATCATGTGGATTAAGATGAACCCATATGGAGTCTGTAGAGCTGAGGAAGTAGAGGGAAAGGCAGCCTGGAAATATGACACAAATCTGATGTGGGGAGTCAGGAATTTCTCTAGATTCTCTCCTAAAGCTGGCAATGATGATATCTTCACTGGCTACTGTTAATTTTGGGTTTTTGTTTTAGCTTGTTTGTGGTTTTTTTTCCCCTTTGAACATTAGCATTTGACTCATAAACAGAATGAAGGCACTACCCTACTTCACATAGAGCACTGAAAACTGGGGCAGGGGGGCAGTGGCTTGTTTCACTTTTGACTGAACTTAATTTCTAGAAACTAAAAAGGGAAAGGCTGTACATCTGGTAACTGGCTGCTCCTGCCAAGTAAGCACAAACATATTTAATTCCTTTATTTTAAGATGTATTCCTCATGTCACTTCTAGGACAAGAATTATAATTAAAAACCAAAACAAACAAACAAAAAAGACTCCATATGACTACATTCCTAATCTGGAACTCAGAAAAATAAATTCCTGCCTAAGTGTCATTACACGATTATTACATCTGCAATTGCAATGTAATTTATTTACATCAGTATTACAATGTGATACTGATCTATAAAAAATATTCTGTGACTATTAAATAGATATTTTTTTTAAACTACGTGCCTGTCAATTACTCTAGGTTAATGTCCACAACTGATCATAGGTCACTAGTTGTCATAGGTCACTATTTGTGCCCCTAGATAACATCTTCTAACTTTTTATACTCAAGCCGCCACAGCTTTTTGACCTCTGTGTGTGTGTGTATCATGTGTACAAGAGAGAGAGGATGGAGGGGAGGTGGGAAATGTATTCATAAACTTACTCTAAAAGGTGACCAGCTCTGACTCTGTCAAGCCAAGACAGGAAAACCATTTATTCTCTTAATTGTGTGCATTGGTCTTTAATTTGTGGTAATACTTAACATCTGTTGTAACTGCTCCGTCCATATTTATGGTGCATTTGGCTTTCTGCAGTGTGAAAAAGGGAATTTTTCAGCTTCTGAGGATAAAATCACCTGTGTTTTTCACATATTTCATCCCTCATTAGCCTTATATATAATTCAGCAAGCCCAAGGCAGTTTCTAAATGAATGCTACATACTATGACCAATCATGATCTTTCAATAAATAGGTCCTGCTGGCTTTTATGCAAGTTTTTTTCTTACGTATCCTTTTTTCTTTTGACAAATGTGCTTTCCATCCAGCAACAGCATGCAGAAAAATACCCCGACTTCTGTATATAGAAATATTTCATTTGTGATCCATGTGTGCTCTTTGTCTTGCCTGGAAAATACAGGTTTTGAGTTGGACTTGGGAGAAATTAGTAATTTGCTTTGCTTTACTAATCCTGAATTTCATTTTTTACTGGCTAGAGGAATATGTGCCCTGGATCTCAGCTTGTATGTTACCCTATTTTGAAAGATTTACTTGTGAGTAAGAATATGTCTTTTAATACCCTATTTCATCAATGTGGAAGTCTGTTTTGAAATAATAATTTTAAAAAGGTTTTTCCAATGCTTTTGTAATAATGGGGTAGATATTTATTTGAACTATAGTGTGTATCTGTATGCGAGAATCTTCAGGTGTAGCCAGAAATCAGTGGGTAAGTCAGTCCCTCCTTTACACAGGCACTAACAGTACAGTTTCCTCTATTTACATTAGACACTGTGTCAGAAACCTCTGGATCCAGAAATACAGCAGATATATTGTTACAAACACAGTGATGCAACTTCAGCAACAAGATCACGGACCGGTGTCATTTAGTAATGAAGGCTGATGGGATTTAGGGGACACGGAGAAACAGCTAAACTGCCGTGGAGCGTTTGTGCCAGTGCTGACACTCAGGCTGGCCACCCCAGCCCTCGCGGCTGCACCTGGCTTTGAGGAACTCCTGCCTCTCTGCTCCTACTTCAGTCATGGAGCACAAAGGTCCATGGGTGGACTAACTAATCTGTTCCATTTTTAATTCCCATTTCTTTCAGTCATAAATGTGCACATCAGCATCACGTGGTGACAGCTGATATTTCCTAGGTGTAGGCGATCTTCTGAAATGAATGATTTTGAGGAAGTGAGTAATTGTAAATTATTAATCCTTGCATAGCATGGAGTAAACACCTAATTTTATCTGACTAGTATTCTGCAATTTTTCTCTCCTTTTGGCTGCTTCCACGTGACCCCTTTAGCTGTAATGAGAGTTACATTTATGTGCAGGAGAGAGAGACGACAATGCAAACAGTCGAAGCATAATAGTCCTGTGAAGCTGCAGGGTTTCACTCTTGACAATCCCAGTGGAAGCATTAGAGTAATCTCTTGGGTACTTGTGGAGGAAGGATTGCCTTAATGGCTGCAAATGTGCCATGAATATATTAGTAAATCATATGTGGAATTCTCTTCTGATTCACTCCCCCATCCCTCTCTTGCTCCCCTGCATTGCAAGGTAACAGCAAGTCCTTTAGCATGGAAAATTTAGTATTTCATTCCACCAAAACAGTTTGCCTGTTTGTTTTCTCAGCAAGCATAATGGCCCAGGCAATTTGAAGGATGCTACAATATTGCTTACCTATATTTCTCGATTTATTAATCTTTAAAACAACAAAAAAAGACCCACTTTCAAACACATCAAGACATAAAAATTAAGCAAAACCAATTAGGACTTGTTTGTCCATGATAGTCTAAGATAGTCTGTACAAGTGCTACTGTCCATGCAGACAAGTACTTCTGGATGTAATCTTTATTCATATGCTAGGCTAATGCCATGCCTTGTCCTATCTCTTATAATAATGTCAGGTGCCTTTGGGTTTTGATTCCTCAATTTATAGTGGTAGTATGACCAGGAATTTGCAAAAATTGTAAAAAAAAAATTGACAGAACAGGTACATTGCTGTGTTTTGACAAGATTTAGAGGAACGGGAAGGCATAACAGGGTACATACTCAAAAGGTACTTGTGCACCTTTCTTCGCTCCTTTCTGGGAACAATGCATGCATTTTTGATATTTTCTTGTTGTTTTCCCAAAGCTTAACTACAGACAGACAGAGGAATGCTCAACAGAACTGCTAAATGTGCAAATGTCAGGTCTATGTGGCACTACCATGCCATCTCCATTTCTTTGGACAGGCATTTGAGGCTGCCCTTGCACCCTTGCATTTCTGAAGTGCTGAAAAGGACAGCTGTCCCGGTCACTGCCTCACTTGAGTGAAAGGGAAGTGCATCCTTTTGTACTATGCTTACACTCCTAGGCTCTCTCATATCTGTGGAAGAGTTAGGTAAATTGTGGTCTTTAATATTCTTTTAAGCGTAGCCAGTCTAAAGGTCAGTCTAACTGCAGAAAGTAAATACATGTAGTGAGAATGTATGTGTCTAATAATAAAGTAACGAAGAATTTGGAAGGATTTTTGCCTGTACTAGGTAAGCACACAAATTATTGAGGAAAAGTAAAGCAAGTGGGGTGAGGGGATTAAAAAAATTGACTGAGAATTATTACAACATTTGCATTTGCTCCCAAAGAGGAATTAATTCTAGCTTTAGAAGAAATATTTTTAACTTGGTTTCTAAGGAGGTTAGTTCTGTATGAATGTGCTGTCTTTGTCCATCTATCTGCTAGTCCTTGTATGTTCCCAGTACATGTTGAACCTGTTGACAGATTTCCACTTCAATAGAAAGCAGAGGTTTAGAGAGTATGAAATTTCATAGATGTTAGTGCTGGATAGAGGCCACTTAATGTTTGTATAGTTCAACACTTGTGGAAAACTTCCCCCATACAATATAGAGCACACTGAAAGTATAGCAGGTTCTGGGATATAGGACTTCAAAGGGACCAGAGGGTACTGTGTTGCAGAGGTCCTGGGAAGTGACTTGCTTGCCTTCTATGATGGCATTACAGCCTTGGTGGCACGGGAAGAGCAACTGATGTCAACTACCTGGACTTGTCAAAGCATTTGATGCTGTCCCGCACGTCATACTTGTCTCTAGATTGAAGAGACATGAATTTGACAGATGGACCACCCGGTGGATAAGGAATTGACTGGATGGCCGCACTCAAAGAGTTACAGCCAATGACGAGATGTCCAAGTGGCGACCAGTAATGAGCGGTGTTCCTCAGGGGCTGGTTGCTGTTTAACATCTTTGTTGGAGACTTGGACAGTGGGATTGAGTGCACCCTCAGCAAGTTTGCTGATGACACCAAGTGGTGTGGCACGGTCGACGTGCTGGAGGGAAAGGAGGCCATCCAGAGGGACATAGACAGGCTTGAGAGGTTGGCCCATGCAAACCTCAGGAATTTCAACCAGGCCAAGTGCAAGGTCCTACACCTGGGACATGGCAATCCAAAGCACAAATACAGTCTGAGGAGAAGAACAGATTGAGAGTAGCCCTGAGGAGGAGGACTTGAGGGTGTTGGTTTCTTCTTCTAGGATATTATCTATGATCATCCTGGAAAACAGCCTCAGTGTAACCAATGTTACCCTTCTCCTGCTGCAGCTCACAGCCTTCTCCAGAATGCTTTTTTCTAAAGAAAGCAACATCATGCCTTTCGAAACATGTACTTTTTTGGGGCTCTTGAATTAGCTAGTTGCCTGCCTGCACAATATATGTCCACTGTATTTGTCTGATCTGGAAGACACTGCTTATCTGCGTCTGTGGTTAAAATGTAGTTAAGCAGTAGCAGAAATGTAAAGTTTATTGTGTAATTTGGGGATTGAATTCATAGAAATGAAAGGCTGGTAATGCGTAATGTATTTATTTCCATAGCAAATATATATCTGATAAGAGGATGCCAGAAAGGAAAGTGGAGCAACAAAAATGAAAAATTGCCACTTAATACAATGATTTGTCACCTGTTGACAGTTGTGCCTGTTGGCAGAAAAGTTCATTATGAATGATAAGTTGAGGGCTCGAAGTAGGACAGATAGAAGCCTTGAAGATTTGTCCTTGAAGGCTGGTGATGTACAGCATGGCTTCTTTCTTGCTGTAATGGAGGTTAGTGTAGTTTAATATGACTGTTAGTCTATTTTAAGATATCTCCAATGAAAAGAATTACAGAATGAAGGATGTTCATAATAAAATGCTATTGTGACAATACTGGGAAAGTACAATGCTCTGTAAATATTTTCACAAATAAGTGAAGAAAGGGATTTAAATGCTGAGAACTAACAAAAATCAGAGTACGTGATATTGTAAGCCTAATTTTCATAATGATGACTTGAGAACAAAATTTTTATATCAATTGAAATCATCATAATCCTAAAAGATCATAAGAAAAATGCAGAGCAGACCATGGAGTTCATGGAATCATTCAACCAGTACAGAATTTTGCATCATGCACTCAAGAATAACGCATTTCTATTGTCATATCCCAAACAGTGGTTTCTGTTACTTCCAAATCCTTTGTTTTCTTCATATATTTTCAGTAGAAGTCTTGTATGTGTAATGTAGAATACACAATAGCAGGGCAGATTACATGCTTTTTTCATGCTCCCTACTGTGATGAAAGGTGAAGCTATAACATCTGCCTCCTTCCCACTCCCATTCAAACAGATAAAGTTTTTTGTACATGGGACAAGCCATAATTTTTTCTACACCATTAAGTGTAGAAAAGTACTTGGCTTAACTGCCAAGTAAACAACCATTTGACCCTTCATACGCTTTTTCTTCAGCAGAAATGAAACTTTGAAGAATGTGATAACTTCGATAATCTAATTTAAAAGGCATTTTAAATCCAAAAGAAACAGAGTAACTCAGTTAGTGTGGGAATCTCTACTGCTTTACTTCACCTTTCTGTTTAGTTACCGTGTCACCAGAGTATATCACTTCAACTGTTATCTTCCACTGTCCTTGCCCAGTTGTCCTCCTGGATTGCCTGACCTTGAGTAGCTGTGCTTTTTCCCTCCTAAGTTTGTAAGGACGCTTTCTTTAGCACAGAATGACTGGAACAGAAGAACAGACTCTAGTCTACATAGTTGAAAGCCACTGGCTGCAGAAGTAGCTTAATGAGAAGTGCGTACAGCATTACTCAAGTCTGATATTCTGGTTCTGTAGGGTATCTGATGTTTCAGGCTACATCTTTAAAACTTATTCATCCTAATTTATTTCCTGTTGTTCAGCTTTGCTTCCTCTTGTGGGTGTTTCTATGCGGAAAAAGACTATCCAATAAAAGGGTAGTGTTGTCTTTGCTATTGGCATTAGACTCAGTTGTGCATGCCTAGTTATGAAATGTAGTGAAATTGCATGATAATGCCATATGCCTCCCACTCTATCTATCTGTCTGTCTATCTATCTACCTATCTATCTATCTATCTATCTATCTATCATCTATCTATCTATCTATCTATCTATCTATCTATCTATCTATCTATCAACAGGTTTCTCACATATATTCTTTCTGAATGCTGTAACTACACATAGATGGAACAGATGGAGTTTCTCTGCTTTTAATCAGGGAGTATATTTGCCTAGGAATAACATGCATTTGTTGTTTCCTAGTTTTTTTGAAGGAAGAAAGGAAATTTTATATGTTATTTATAGGGTTCTTTCTAAGTGAATGAAAACAAAAATTATCTGAGAATAACTGTTCAGAGAAGTATTTGATTAGAATATTTGGTAGAAAGAAGTAAGAAGGTGAAGGAGAAGATCCCACAGGGTTGTTCCACATTGTGAGTTTGACCTTCAGGTATAGAGGATATGGACAGAGACAGTAGGTCTGCCTCTCTTGTGTATCACTGCCATGTGTGCATGCTTTAGTCAAGCCATGTGATTATAATCACAGCATTTCGGTTTGGTTCTTTATCTAATCTCCAGATAACTGGTTGACTAATTGATTTACAGTAAGAAATGTAATTAGTTCTGATAATGGCTTTTTTTATTTTGTCCTGCTATGTGTCTTCTCATCATCTTATTTAGTAGTACACTGAGTTTTATTTCTAAGTATTTGTTAATATAGAATTTAAAGCATTTGTTCTTTTGACCTTGTGACATCTCACCACATCACAGGGACTATCAGGTTGATAGTTAATGACAATAACATCCTGTTTAAGTTGTAAAGCTTTTACTAACTGACGTCTTCCTTTAATTCTGTTTTACTATGATATGTTACTCTTTTATGCTTTTATATAGATTCAAGTAATTTGCAAGCCATCGCTTGTATAGTTATTTTTGATAGAACATTCTGATTGTTAGATTGTTAATAAAAGACTTGTATCTACTTCCCTGTTTTTATGTCAAATTCTATTTCATACAGCACATTATATATTGTACCACAAGTCCTAAGTAGCTCAAGTTACTATGGAAAAGATACCAGAGTATAAGAATATATAATGTAAATATATGTTGACTAAATTAATTTGGGAGACAGAAATGAAAGTGATATATTTTAAAGTTCTATATATTGTGGGGTGTCCATTTCAATGCTGATTTCAAGAAGATAGGCTATGGTTTAACCGAAAAGACTGAGAACAGAATATGCCTCCAAATGACCAGCTTGAAGGGGCGACTGACTGGAATGACCCACACATTACTGTGTCTTATGAACACTTCCATTGCTGATGTGCTGCATGGATATTCTATACGACAAAAAGGATTTATCTCCTAAAGGAAGGCAGTAGTATCTACTTCCAGTATCACAGATTCCTTGGGATTTGTAGGACAGCAAGGATCAATTTAGTCATTGCGCTTTCAGAGCTGTCGACCTTCTAGTTTTAAAATAGTCTTCCAAAATATGCCAAAAATTACACATTACAGTTTCCAGGTTTCAGACAAGTGATTTAGAACTGGGAGAGTTGTTGCAAATGGATTTATTTTCTCACTCACTTCCCATATTAATCAGTCTTTGTAGAGGAGCAAGTCCAAATGCCATTCCCAAAAGATATCTTCAGCCTGTCAGCTGCCATATTGTCACGGGACTGCGAGGACATTTGCACTGACTTTGCTGTAACTAAATTGCAGAAGGTCTGATAAGTGAGAGGAGTAAGCAAGTGACCTCTCCCAGGGTTCGTGTAAGAACAGGCAAGCACTGAAAGAGGAGAGCTCTGCCCAGCAAACTGATGGCAAAAACACTAATATCAACTAACGGCAATTGATGTCTCTGCTGGAGATAACAAAGAACCAGGAATGTATTAAACACCCACAAAGGGAGGAGAAAAACCCTAGTCCAACCACAACAATACCTCTGGGCAGTCTCCTTACTGCATTTTCCCTTCCCATAGTGTCTTGAAAACAACTATTAAGGGGCTAACAATAAGCAAATGCTATGCCTGCCAGATAATGTTACAGCAAAACCAAAAGAATTAATGTTTTTTATCACAAAGCTGAAATTGGGCATCTTGAAATTTTGATAGGCAGGCTTTCCAGTGAATCATCAGTGTTATCCATCTGCATCAGGAAGTGATATATCACTCCTGCTTAGAGAAGCTCCATGTAAAAGTGCCTCATTTCTTGTTCACAACTCACCATTGAGGTCAAGAAACCTTCCCTGTCCCATAGCAATGTTTTACCATTGATTTTAGCTTTCCTGTCATCATGGCACCTGGCTTAAAAAAGTATCTGCTGTTCTCTCTTTCAGTATTTCATGTCCTCTTAGAACCTTATGCTTTCCTGGTTTACATTTTTTAAAATCTTCTAGAACTGGCATGCCCTTTAGCTATAATAATTTTCTTTTTTTAATTGAAAGTCTGTGAGAATTGAAATGGTGAACTTAAAGACACTCTCATGAAAATCTCTTATCTCTTCTGAGGTAAAAGAGACTGTGAATGTGCTCATAATTACTTTTGTGGATATCTTTTTAATAGCTTTGGGGACATACACAAACATTTAATTACTAGGAAAGAAGGTAATACAATGAAGAATATCATACTAATAATGAAGCTTATAAATACATAGAACTCATTAATTGATAATTATGTTGAGAGATAAGCACAACTCAATTGATTTTGCTTTCAGCAAAGAGTTCATGCAGGTGTTTACTTAGGAAGAGATTGTGAGAAGTCCTACTAGATGATTGTGTGTCAATAATTTGCTTCTTGTCCTTGGTTCTAGAACAGTGTTGATTCAGTAGGGGTTTTTTGCTCCACTTTTCTTCCCAAGCATGTTGGTTTGTTTTTTTTTTCCTTTGCACATTAATACAAAAAATAAATTAGTACATTTAGGAGGAAAGAGCTTTAGAACTGACCTGTATAACCTGAGCAAAAGTCAAGGAAAAGCCAGATAGGCAGAAGAGCTCTCCACAGAGCAGTGCCCCAGTGGCTGGTTACATCGTGACCTGCTCAGCCCAAAGGCTGTTCCATGCCAGCCTTAGCACACACCAAGGAGTCACCTCGGCACCAGAAAGGCTTTGGCTGGCTTTTGTCACCCAGTAGAGATGTCTGACCATGGTGTGAGGGATAACCTGTCTGTCTTTGGGGCACCTGTCCCTGTGCCCTCAGATCCCTTCGTACTTGCCCCAAGTGTCATAAAGGCTACCTTACAAAAGTAGCTCACTAACACCTTCATGGTGGATAGTCTCTGGCCTCATGCACAAAGTCCTTTATCTCCCTAGAAAGTCACGTGTAAATGTCACATAGCTGTATTTTCATATTATATCAATTTGTACTTTCTTACCTGTTTTAGTAATAAATCAGTTGTTAACTACGCATTTAGAGTAAGTTACCTATGGGCATGGGGTACAGAAACCCTGTCCTCTGCTCCACACAACATTGAAGCATATAGGCAGGAAAATATGTTGATAGATCTGCTTCATTCAGCTGCAGAATAGAATCTCTTCTCCCTAATTTTGAACATTGCTAGGGGACAAGAAAGCTGTTTTTATTAAACACTATTTATACTATGATTTCTAACATAGTAATTTAATTTAAAGGAAACTGTCAAGTTTAATCTGTTCTCCAATATAAACCTGTAAAAACACATTTTTGTAAGCTTTCTGTGACTCACCCACCAGATTTAGTTTGTATGCTTTTAGAGATACTGTTTTATTTGTCAAATGGCAGATACCTTTTGTAAAAAATTCTTGTTTGAAATGCAATATTTAAATGGCTTGATTTTCCTTAAATTTAATTGAAAATAATTTTTATTTTCAAAAAGTGAATAGTTCACAGTACCATGTGCAGCCCAAATAAAGTATTTTTAATTGTACAGATGAGAAAATGCATTCCCAAAAGGAGTAGATGTGTGGAAGAATTGCAAGACTTCAGGGACACTTTACCCGGTACACTCTGTTCTTCCCAAGCTGTCTCTTAAACAAAAAAGACATCTGACATTACTGCAGAGAGATCACAAAAATCCCAGAAGTTCTGATTGCTATTTCTAAAATACAAGCTTGAAGATGAGTGCCCTATTTTCATATTTTCACTCTATTTTATTTTCAGGTAAAAGGTACTGAAATCTTACAGAAGAAAGCTGAATAAGGATTTAGGACTACTCCAAACTGGGATGAATTTGCTACAGGATGGGAAAGAACTGTTGCAAGGAAAAAAAGTCTGTCAAGCTGGTTGGTAAGTCTCAAGTTTATTCCATTTGTTTAGGAAAGAGAAAAGGAAAAGAAGAAAGGTCAAATGTAAGGAAGGACTTGAAACAAACAAATAGTAAACCAGGAAAGGGTAAAAGCAAACTTAATGGATTTGTGGCTTTACAACAAAACAGAAGCTAGGGGAGATTTTTGGTATCGGAATGCTTTGTCAGCTGAAGTCAGGCTGTGGCTCATCGATATAGGGAGTTTGGCCCCAGTTTCCAGGTGCCAAGTGACAGGTACTGCAACCACACAGAGCCAAAGCATTGATCAGCAATGAGCACCCTCTGTCGGTTCAGGTCTGTTCTAGGAATACACCAGGTGGTGTCTGACTTCCCACTATGAGCAATATACTGGTTGATAAAGTATCATGTGAAGAGGATACTTTGGTAGAAAGTCTGTCATGTTGCCTGCCATCACTGAGCTGGGTAAAAATTTTTACTGCTGCTATCTGGTATGTGCAAATCCAGTACTAACGATGGGGAATCACAGCTTTTAAGCACTCAGAAGCATTACAGCCTGACATGTGTCTGTGTAATGTACTGTAGACATGTAAATCAGTGTCATTAATTATTGCGGAAAACGTAAAAAACCTACCAGTTGTTAGTTTTCCAACAACAAAAATGCACATACAAAGAAAATACTCTTTCTGAGAAAGCATCGTGTGATATGCAAAATATTAACAATAATAAAATCATTAGGCAAGCTACCAGCTGTGAGCTGTTTCAAGTATCAATTCAACATGTCAATTACATTAATATGTACACTGACTAAAAATTTTGCCAGCAAAATGCAGTAGAACACTTTTTTTTTTTTTTTTTTTTTCATACTGGTTGATAAAGTATCATGTGAAGAGGATACTTTGGTAGAAAGTCTGTCATGTTGCCTGCCATCACTGAGCTGGGTAAAAATTTTTACTGCTGCTATCTGGTATGTGCAAATCCAGTACTAACGATGGGGAATCACAGCTTTTAAGCACTCAGAAGCATTACAGCCTGACATGTGTCTGTGTAATGTACTGTAGACATGTAAATCAGTGTCATTAATTATTGCGGAAAACGTAAAAAACCTACCAGTTGTTAGTTTTCCAACAACAAAAATGCACATACAAAGAAAATACTCTTTCTGAGAAAGCATCGTGTGATATGCAAAATATTAACAATAATAAAATCATTAGGCAAGCTACCAGCTGTGAGCTGTTTCAAGTATCAATTCAACATGTCAATTACATTAATATGTACACTGACTAAAAATTTTGCCAGAAAAAGGCAGTAGAACCCTTTTTTTTTTTTTTTTTTTTTCCTGTGGAAGATTAGGAAACAAAAGAATAATATGTGCTTTGAAGGATCAAATTATGTGGAGAGAATAGCATTTTGTGTGTATACACTTATTTTTGAGAAACTGTGTATTAGGTAACAAGTCTATAAATATAATCTTTGTGGATGAATTAAATTATTATGACAAATTTTATTCAGAGTATGAATTAACCATTTTGGAAGAAGGTAAGATAAGACTGGATTCTCAATTTCCTTATGTTTTCTGTAACTGTATTCCTCAAAAAAACAAGCAAATAAAAATCCCTAAGATAATAGGTCAGTGCTTGCTGCTGGGATCAGTAGCCTTGAGAAATGGTTGCAACTGTATAATCTGAGTGTTACCTCCCTGTGAAATACATGTAATTTATTAATTCAGGTGGTATTGAGGTTCTTACCTGGTAACATTTTATACTTTCTATATACCTGGACTGATTTTTGTGCTTTTGTACTTACCTGCAAAGAATTTATGAAACTGGAAGAAAATGCAGGTTTCAAGAAACAGTTTCTGGTGAAACACACCCATTTCCTGACCTGGAATGGAGGCACAGGTTCAGTGGTTAGGTGGTCACTGTTAGAAATTAATTTAGGACTCAAAGTTTTGTCAACATTTCAAATAGAAAGAGAATTTGATTGCAGCTGTAACAGAGCAAATTCCTAGTTTTAGGAACTTGGTCCCTTAAAGATGTAAATGTTCTCTGTGAAGCTTCCTTTTAAGTATGGGGATATTCTCCTAAATGTCCTGCAAAGTAGTACTAATCAAGTATCTTTGTACTGCAATAGCCATACTAAGTATACTTAAGTACTATCACAATAAGTGTCTTCTGCTATCTCATCTCATCTTTTTTTCCTCCCTGTATATTGAACAGATGGCCTTGAGCTTTATGTTGGTGATTAATTAAACTGCACATAGCAGGAGTATTTTTTGCATGCATAAATTCCTCTTAACAAGATATGAAATTCTTTTAGCTACCAATCTGCTGGGGGGGCAGAATATTTTTATCTTTCCCATTTTTCTTTTAAACACATGCAATATGTGTCTTAAAATTAATATCTATATATTGTGCCAGTTGTTAGAAAAGGCTTAGGTTTCAATTCTGCTGGCTAGTAAAACTTAACAAGGACATCAGTAAACTGAAAAAGTTAGTTTCCACTGCTGAGAATATAAGAGACTCTTGTAGATGCACTATGACAAATGGCAAAGTGTATGGGAGAAGGCAGGCATTGCTTCATCTGACAAGGTCTGTTTAGGGCACAGGAACTTCAGCTCCGCTGCTGCACTTAGAACTAGCTGCATCACGTGTTAGAGTACTTGCACTGAAAGAAGAGGTCCCCTTTTGGGGAGATGAAATCATGAGAATGAACCCTACGCAGAAGTGGTAGCAGATGTTCTGCTGTTACGGGGCTCACTACATATACCTCTGTTGTTTCTCACACAGGCCAAGAAGTGTTTTTACAGATTTCTAATTCTGCAGTCACTGCTGAACTTGTGTTCGTGCGGGTTTTAATTCTAAGTTGATAAAATTGATAAAATTACAATGCTTTCAAACAGTGTTTTCATTTCTCTTCTCCATGATTGTTTTTCATAGGCTTATTAGGAAGAGCCAGATATGTATTAAAAAGTGATTGAAGGTAATATAATAAACAGTTGCTCCATATTCTAATTACCTTTGCTTTTATCAGTGAGTAGTCTAGTGAATGAGTTTATTGGCAAGAACATTCATGGAACTGGCTAATGCTAAGCAGTATTTTGAAAATTTATTATACCCATTTCATAAGCCCTTTCTGAATAAAGGTATTCCTTTCCTGTCATAACTCAACAAAATATTTGAATTTGTACACTTGAAATTGTGAGTTAAAATGTGTGTCGGGCTTACAAGGTTCAGTGGAGATATTAACAACCTGCAGGTTCTGAGGAGGATTTCAGGTCACCAGGAACCTCTGTGTTGTGACTTGTCAAAACAGGTCTGGTTTTGAATGTTGAATGTTTAAAAGAAAATAATTATGTGTAAGCTGAAAGTATAGGCAAGGTTTGTTTGTAGAAAAAATTGAGCAAATTATTTCTGCTCATGAAGAAAAAAATTAAAAAACTTTGGTTCATACAGAGAGGAAGGAATGAAATTTCAGATTTGATAACATCTTGTTAACTTGGCTGTACTTACAATAAATTACTATTCCACTGATGTACTCTGCTGGACAATCTCCTAGAAGCCCAGGATATTAATTAAAGCTGCATGAACTTACATAGTCAATGGTTGCCGTAGCAATGTATCATCTCAGTTACATAGGTAGAATTCAATGTATGCTGTGGAAATCCAGTATGAAGGGGTTTTGCTCATGTGTTTGTGTATGTGCATATAGATATGTTAAAAGACTTGCTGTGTTTTCCTTCTGTGTTTTTAACAATGTTGGAAGGAGAGGTAAAGGGAAGCTTAGCTTCCTATGAAAGAAAAGTTAATACAGAAAGAGAATTGATTGTGCTCTCAGACAGGTGGCCAAGGATAACCATGTATCTTGAAAAAACTGCTACTGGCTCTGGCTCTACTGTACATCTATTAATAGACAATCTGTGATACCTAACTGTGAACACACACAAACACACACATGCCTGAGAAGAATGAAATCTTGTGAGGTTAATCCCTTGTAATCCCTTGGTTGACGCCTTTGCCATCTTCTTCTTAAAAGTTTTAGATTCCTCAGACAATCTTCACATGACCTGTTTCCTTTTCCACTGGTAACACTTAGAAAAAACCTTAGATCTTTCCAGGAGGCAAAAATATCTGGAATTCAGTGTACTCCACAGTGTATATATTTGAGCTGCTTTCTTCGCATTGCAGATCCATTTTTGGGACATTATGATACCTATGGGAGCTCTTAGTAGGATGACAGCAGAAAGAGGGGTTGGTGGGGTGGGATTGTGGGAAAGCATGAGCTGACACTGTACATTGAAGACTTACATTGATGGGATGCATACAGACCTTCTTAAAAATTTGAACTCTCTGCCACTTTAATGAGAAGTTATCCAACTAAATGAGCAGCCTTGCTTCTCATCCTGCCCTTCGTAGGCTGGCTGGTTCATTAAAGAAACTTTCTCACATTCTCATTGTCTCTCTCCCTGCCTCGCTGCTATTGACCACTCATATGGGGAAGTATAATCCTCACAGTGGGTGACTTGTCATGCTGATTTCCGAAACAGTGTCTAGCTATACAAGTACATTGTGCAAGAGTGATCTCTTGCTCTCTTGATTCCTTTGGCTGGAACATGAAAAAGGGATCAGAGCTGAGCCTGCTGATTAGTTCTTAATCATGTGAGAAGCCCCACTAAACTGAATTGCTACCACTCACTGTGAATCTGTGTATCGTCACTTACCGGCCCTAAATTAAAAGGCTTATAAAAGGCTTGGCTTGATATGTCTCAGTATGTAACTTAGCACTTTGGAAAAGCTGTAAACATTTTTTTCTGTTCAAAGGGGAAAAATAATGCATGCGGTTACTTTTTTCTGTCTGCTTATTAGCCTTTACTTTTGACGGTTTTTACTGTTGTTTCTGTATAATAGCTGATTAGGCCAATTTTCCATGGGAACATTAGCACTTCAGGTCTACTGTATCTTGTCACGAGAGGTGGCATACTTGAGATGAATTGTGCACAGTGTGAGAAGTTGGTGAAGCAGCAGTGAAGTAGTTAATGCCTCTTGGCCTCGATTATGGTGCAGCTGGCCCAAATCAACTCAGAACATTTGTAGTGCAGAAATTGCTACAGCTCAAATCAGCCAGACTTCTGAGAAAAGGATCAGGGTGGCCTTTTTGCTAGATGGGTAGGTTAAGACGACCCACTTTAACTGGATGCCTGATTTAAGTGGAACATTCTTGTTTAATACAAACCTCCTTTTATCTTAATGGTATTGGCAGAGCAGCCCATTTGTCTCAATTTCCTTCAAGCAACAGTTCTTAAGCCAAACCTTGAAAGCTGAAAATTCTACTGTACCTCAGCAAAATCATATACCTTGGACTTATTCAGGTTTCCACTCAAGGTGACTAATTTTCCGTCTTGTCTCTTCCTGATATTGGAGTAGGAGTACATTGGTAGCATTGCTATTTTCACAGCTGAAAAACAGAAAAAGCTTTCATGTTTGCTTTTAAGTACCGTAACTTCTTGTGGTATTAATACTTGGAATGTAACATGATTTGCAAATTCCATTTGCTGTCAACTTGGTTCCCTTGTCCAGCCTAAATGACCAAAAGACATTCTACTTTTAAATACTTTTACCTTTATTAATATAGCATTTTTTACTGATTAAGAATACCAAATGCAATGATTTTGAGAAAATTTGAGCTGAATAATCAACATGCTTACAAAAACTTTCCAATGAGATTATCATCATAGGACAACTTGTTACTGCTTGTTTTCTTATCAATAAGTATCCTTTTTATAGCAGAAATAATACTTAAGTAGTGTTCCACTGTGAAATGTTTTATTTGCAATGAGATTTTCTATCATATCCATTGTGTTGCATTATTTTGAGCCTGCAGAAGCTTTGCTGATAAAGGTCTCCATTTCAGCATTTTGCTGCCAACATAGGTGCCAGAGGATGTTTTAATTCATCCCTCAAGAAAATTAATTTAAGGAAATTATAGAATATGCATTTTGTACTTGTTCTTACTATTTTTGTGTCATCATTTCTAGAACTTAAATGTGTACATAAGTATATAGAGAGCTAAGCAGTGTAGATGCATTGCAGGAGAACTTACTGTTCTGCATTGGCAGGGAGGGGAAGGAATGAGAGGGAGGAGGAGAGAAGGAGGGAAGGAGAGAGAGAGAGGTGGTGCAGTTTTTCTCTCTGGGTCTCAATAAGAAAGGCTTGAAAAAACCCAAATTACTAAAACAGCTGTTTTAATAAGACAGAATAAGAAGAGAAATACAGAGTGTGAATAAATCTTATGTCTCTCAGGCCTTGGGCACCCCACATTTGCACAGCATCAGATGGACCCTGGGCAGATCTCTCCCACAGTATGCTGTGCATATCCTGTCTGTCAGGAGAAGCTTGTCTTTTTCAGTCATTTGCAATATTAAATAATTTTCTTACATGAAAACAACTGTATTCATAAAGGATATTTGCATGAGAACTTCTTTCTGCACTTTTAGGCAAAAGCAAGGCCACGTGGGTGGCATGGCTACCAGCACTGAGGGGGAGCTGCCTGCCGTCCCCTCTGTCACAGTGCCCAGGCTGGGGTTATCAGTGCCCGCTGAGAGATTTGGGCAGCACAGCACAGTGAGGGCCTGGGAGTGCTCAAGTTAAAACTCTAGTGGAGCACTAACTCCTCAATGTGCAACACTCCCCTGGTCAGGATCAATGCATTCCGCCCCTTGATCCTGCCACAGTTCACCTTTCCCAAAGACACCATGAGTTACAGGTTATATTAATAACATACTGGCAGGCATGGTCTGTTGGAGATCCCTGACCCCTCAAATATGCAAGGCTGCATATTTGCAAATATGCAAACCTGCTGCAAGGCTCCCAAGGCACTTGCTCTGCTGTGGCATGGGTAAGATTTGCTAAATGGAACTTATATTTAGTTATTGCAAATGAAAGCATCCCAGATCTATGCACAGGCCATGGAGTTGTTTCATAACTCTGGAAGTTGGTCTTCTCATACTTAGTTCTGTACATCAAGGAAAGTGCAAGCTTCCATCAGTATGGACTTCCCAGTGTGGTGAGACTGATTCTGAAGAAGATGCCTTTGAGATTCAAAGATTATTTCCTGACAGAGAAAGGCAGCAAAAGTGTACATACTGTGCAGAATGTACAGTTCTGCATATTATTTCCTACTTTATATGGTGAAGGCTTCTCTGAAATCAGACTTTTTTTTGCTTTGGTTTGTTTTTTTTCCAGAAAGAATTAAACTGGGACCAAAACAACATGCTTAGTATCGTCAGCATTTTCCTTCTCCCCCAGTCTCCAAAAGAAAAACAAACCAAAACAACTTGCAATCTTTGTAAAAAGTTTAAGAATTTCTGCACTAAAACTTACAATTCAGAAGCTGTGGCTGAGCTTTCCTTAAAAGTGTGTTCAACCTGCAGACATTAAGGATTGTCTGATGGATATGTCTTGATAGACTGAATTTTGAATACTTATTACCTCTCTGCAAATAAAATTGCATCCTATACCCAGTGAGTTCCTTAGGCTTGAAATGGGTTGTGTGGTTGCTATGCTTCTCCTCATTAGACAGAGAAGGCTGAAGTATCACGTAATGATGAAATATGTTCCTTTATATATATGACTGCCTCTCTTGATATTCTTTGGCTGAGAACAGCAGGATCCATAGATGCTATGTATTTCTGCTTCAGCACAGCTGTTCAGAGTTATGAAAAATTCCTAGGACAAACATCCCTGGATATATCTGGACCTAGGTCTGTTGCAGATTTTTTGCTGGGGCTTTCTTCTATTCTTTGTACTGATCTAATTATAAAGCTTTGATTGTCTTATTGATTTAGTGGAGCTGTGCCTGTTTCTGTAAGAGCTGAATTTGACTCTGTGTCTTCAGATGGAGACAACTGAACAGGACTCTCCCAGGCCAGAAGGTGATTCCCCTTTGGCATTGCCACAAAGGCCCCAGTTTGATTATGCCGTGCATCAATACATAGATCGCACACAAAATGAACTGAGTCAAGCCAAGGTTTTGCAAACTTTACCAGATGATTAAGTCCAACATAGCATTTTGCCAGCAGCTGGCAAAAAGAACTGCCTTGGGAAGAGAGAGCTCAGGTATCAACTTTACTCTTAAAAAGTGTTGAATATAAACTGAATACATGAAATATTTTAGGTCAGTTGTGTGTGTTTTCATGGAATGGGTAGTAATTAGTTTATAAAGGCAGATGTCTTTTCTGTGGGTTTGGTTTTTTTTAACCTTGTTAAATTGCTGATTTTATTGAACATTTAAGAGCTCATCACTTGGGTTAAAACATTTCAATGCAGTGATGATACTAAAGCATGAAACATAGGTTGCTACTATTTAGGAAACCATTTATTATCATTTTACAGAGAAAATCATTCCAGAGAAACTAACTTAGGTCATATAGTGAAGTGACAAGTGGAGGCAAGGGAAGGACAGACAGCCAGTTATACAAGCCAGATTGTTTGACACTGATGTGCTGCATTTTGTCAATTTACTATTACAAAAGAGATTTCCAATTTTTGCCCTACTGTCTTATATGTCCTGCATTTTGCAGCTGTAAACAGCAGGCATACGGGTTAGACTTCTGCCGAGTCTAAATGGAAGAGCATTGTCCCAAACAGGATTGACTCCTAGATAGTGTTGATACATAAGAAGGTGAAACAGGCTATCATAATAACATAGCATAGCTGAGGAGTTAATTTATATAAGCTTCTGATGATGCTCACTTTGGCCTACGTCAATGACAAACACTTAAAAATTTCTTGTCCTCAACAGAAGAACTTTGTCAATTATGGAGTTTGGCTTAAAGGATCAGGGAGCTTTTATGGCATTACCGTCACTCTCTGAATGCGGATCTCCTTCTCCCATTACATCCCTACATAAAAGTAGTCCTGGGCAGATTGACATATGCCAACTTGCCCACCTTATTCCCTAAAAGAAGATCTTCATGAGCAGTCAAATGTACATACAAGTATCTCTGTTGAAAACAGGAAAGAAGGAAGTTCTTCATACTTGGAATCATATTCCCAGAACTGACTTGGATAGGGAGAAGTAAGATATACTAGCAGTTCAGGAGTGCTTTTTTATGGTGAATTTTGTTTATAAATGTAAAAAGCACATCTTCTGTGTTTAATACTTAAAAATAGAGCAGAATTATGCATTTAATTTTATTTTCCAATAAATTATTACAGACTTTCTAATGGAAATACTTGCCCAATGTCTGGTTGCAAAACTGTTCTTGAAGAATGTTGAGTGCAGTCTTTTATGGTGACTTTTTCCCATACTCAAAGATTGATAAAAATGAAAGTAGCTTTGAAATACACGTTTATCTGGAATCCACTACAAAATCACTAGCAGGAGTAAAGACTGGGGGAGACTGAGTGCAGAAAATGACCCTGTGTAGTAGTAAAAGTGTTGTCCTAAGCCTTCAATTCATGCGGCTATGGAATTTCAACAAATGATACCTGAGTGCCCTCCAAGAGTCTCCCATGCTCATCTCTTTGGTTTTCTCAGGATTTGTGCTTTTCCCCTTTTTTCTAGTCCATGAATAATTTGGATATTTTTTAATGTACTGAGAAAAAGAGAATGCGTTTTGAAGATTTTAGTGAAGATCCTTAGTGTTTAGTTGCAGTACAAATTTCTCTGGCAGTCTGGAGGAAATTGAGAGTCCCCTGTGACTTTAAATGAGCAGGGAGCATTTGGACTTGAGGATTGCTGCTCTGTATTGCTGTTGGCAGGCCTGTTATGTGTTTTCCAACTCTCTGGTTTGGCTGGGATCCAGCATCTGTTGTTCTTCATCACAGGGAGTCTTTCCATTACCTTCTACCAGTGTTTGATAAGGCTTTTTTAGACTTAAGAATAATCGTGCCTCCTTCCAATGACTATTACTAGTGTAATAATCCATAGCCAAAGAAATTCAGCTTTGGAAAGGTGTCACTACATGAATGAGCTTGCTTGAAATTTCAGAGGTTCCTGGAAGAAAAGAATACGCGATTTCTGTGCCATCTATTACATCTTTCAGTGAAAGTTTAGGTAAAATTTTACTTCAAAAATCAGCCATTTCATGGCTAACATGGATTGAATGAAACTTTATGGCTGCCAACAGAGACCACCAAGCCCCATTATTGTATAACGTGTAAATGAAGGAACCTTATCAAGGGCATAATTATCTGTCATCTTTAATTAAACAGCAGTAATGTGTGCAAACACAACTGCTAAAAAATAACCCTATAGAGAACCAGTATAGTTAGTGTTCTGATGGTTTCACGTGAAACAGTTTTCCAATTTTATTCATATACTGAAAGAGAATAATAGTTATTCTGATGAAGTTAGGAAATTGTATAGTTTTTTTTAATAGATTAGGCAGTGCATACTATCTATACAGTGGTACTGCATAGCAGAGTTAATGAAGCTGTTAGCATGATCTGTCATGCCAGAAAAGATCCTGAAAATAATTAGAAACTGACTGTGAATATTTAGATAAGGTACATATTAGATATACTGCGTTCTTTTGTAGAAGATACAAGTTTGCATTTAAAAATATTCAGTAACCTCTAGCAACAGTTATATAGTCAGAAATATGGACTTCATGAAGTCTGTTACGCTCCCAATGTCATCCTATTTTAATAAAAGGCATGAGCTTCTATGATACACTGCTTATCAGGTACATACAGTATTCATTAAAAAACCTAAGCAAACACAAATTTTATATTACCATTGTCATAAGAGAGCTGTCAGCATATTTATCCAAATGGATTTTGTAAGTGTATATCTATCAGCTTATACATTTTTTATCACGTATGTAAATTAATATATTGTGGATAAAAGAGACAAAAGCACATTTTAGATGGGCAGGGTGTGCATGAGCTAATGGGGATGTGTAGGTTGAAATGAACAATGAAAAAATACTATAAGGGAAATTAAGGTTGGTGCAGGAATAACAAATTTTAATAATGTGTGTTTAGAATGTTGGTTCCGTTAATGATGAAAAATTGCAAGGAGTGTTATCATTATCTGCAAGTTCAGATCACAGTATCTCAATCTGATGGGGAAAAAAAGCAAATTGGTGAATATTATTACATCTTTTCCTTGTTTTGCCTCTAACCTCAGAGGGAAATTGTAGTTAACTTGCTACATGTCTGTCAGGATTATTTACTTAAAGTTGCTTAGGGATACATGAAGACTTTAAAAAGCTATTTAATGTGGATACTTGGGAGTAAAGAATTAATTAGACCATTTCCTATTTAGAAGGTAGACGTTAAAAGTACTTTGTAGGATTAAGTTTTTACATATAGTGAAACAGTGTAAATTCACTGAAAGAAATGCTAGCTTTCCAGAATTAAATGAAATGCAAACCACAGTGAAATTCTTGAAGACTGTAAAACGCAGCACTGTGGGGTCAACATTTTATTAGTTTTAAATTATTTCAAGATAATTAATTTTTTTTTCTACTGTAAAACAGCATGAAAAAATCTTGCAGGAGGTATACCACTATTAAAGTGTAATGCTTAAAAGATTATGATACGCATACTCGAGAATTTTCTAATGGTGTGGTCAGATGATCACTTTTGATTGCATTAACACTGTTTTTTTTTAGTTACCTATCCCTTGTCTAGCTTACAGTAAAAGATCTCAGGTCTTCTGCGATGCAAAGAAAATGATTATTTAAAGGAATGCTGAAGACCTCACACAGCTGGACAAAACCTGTTAAGGTCGTTTTGAAGATTGCTACGTTACTGTGGTCATAAGCAAGTGTCTGCCCCATACATACCTGTCGCAACAAATTAGCCTCTCAGTTCTGCAACAGTAGCATACAAGTTACACAAAGGATAACTGAGGAGAAAACAGGCTATTTTTGTGCTTGTAGTAAAAATTCTGCTCCGGTTTTGTTTTCGTGCTAGTCGTTTTTCTACCTTTAGCATATCTCAGTGTTAGGGCCCTTTTGTTAAACAGATATAAAGACTCTGCCCTAAAGCAGCCCATTTGTTTATTTATTCAGAAATCCAATTTTGTTTGATTTGGAGTAAGTGCCCTGGAAGAGGGCTATGCCTGAATGATGAATAACAAGTAAAAAAATACCGGTATGTTACTATCCAAATCTTTTGTGCTTCTCTTGCTGTTCCAATGAGAGTTTATTCAATGCAAACAAATAATTCCTGATCAATGGATAAGTTATATGATAAACATGTGGCACTAAACAAAATTAACTCGAAAGAGGCAAAGGTCATTTTGTGTACCATCCTACAGGTACAGTGAAGATAAATACACAGGAAATTAAATTGTGAGGTGAGGTTCATGTGTTATTTGTCTACACCTGCAATTTTTTTAATTTTTTTTTTTTTTAATGAAAGCAAAGAACACTTCAGTCACCCAGTAAATGCAGTATTGCCTATACTAGGAACAGACCATAGGCTTTGTACTGATGTCACATACCCTCCAAAATGGAGTTTGCCAAGCACACTATGAACTTGTCTTGAACTGCCTGGAGGTTTTCTTGGCTTGTTTAGGTGTCTTAGCAATTTTCCGAACAATCAGGAGGCTATGACTAATTTGTTTTACTTTTCGCAAAGTCACAGACTCATAAAGGTTGGAAGTGGTCTCTGGAGGTCATCTGGTCCAACTCCCAGCTCAGACTCAGCCAGAGCAGGTTGCTTAGGACAATGTCCAGCCAAGTTTTGAATATCTCCAAGGATGGAAACTCCACAGTTTCTACAGGCAACCTGCCTCAATATTTCACCACTCTTACAGTAAAAAAGAAGTATTGTCTTACATGGCAATAGAATATCCTGTATTTCATTTTGTTCTTATTGCCTCTTGTCTGTATAGTGATAACTCTGAGAAGAGTCTGGCACCGAGTCCTTGCTCCTCTCAGTATTTATATATGTTGATAAGATCCCCTTCTCAGCTTTCCCTTCTGTAGGTTGGAGAGTCCCAGCTCTCTCAGCATCTGTCATACCGGTATGTTACTATCCAAATCTTTTGTGCTTGTCATCCCTTGTATGACAGATGCTTCAGTCCCTTCATCATCATTTTGGGCCTGGACTCCCTCCAGTATGTCCATAACTCCCTTGTACTGGGGATCTGTGAGAGCTGGACCAACCACTCTAGATGTGAGCTCACCAGTGCTGAGCAGAGCTGCTTGCTCAACCTGCTGGTGATGCTCTTTCTAGGGTAGCCCAAGAAGCTGTTGGCCACCTTTGCTGCAAGCGTGCATTGCTGACTCCTGGTCAACTTGGTGTCCATCAGCACCCCCAGGTCCTTCTCTGCAGATCTGCTTTCTAGCTTGTCTGCCCACAGCGAGCACTGGTGCCTGGGATTTTTCCTCCCAAGGTGCAGGACTTTGCATTTCTTTTGTTTATCTTAGTGTGGTACACCCATGATTTTTACATAGATAGTAGCAATAAGTAGTCATTCTGTGTAGACTGAAATATTTATGGTTGTATTATAATGATGTAGTGTGGAGGAATACACACTGGTATTATAGCCAACTCCTTACAAGTGGGAATATAGGGTGCAGTGTAGAGGAGGAAAAAGGGAGCAGGCTGGCACTGCAGTTAGCAGTAGTCAGTTAAAGAAATACAGATATGAAACTGAGTACAATCAGTTTTAGGACAACAAACAAAACAAAGAACACCATCCAACATATGTAAAAGATGCCTTAATATAGTAAATTTGGAGGTAATCTCACCTTGCACACCAATGAAGAAAGATCAGGGTGTAAAAATGTGCTAACCAATATCTGAAAAAGACCCCAAGCACATCCTAGAGTGAGAAGGAAGAAGAAATTATCAACATCATACTCCTCCCAGAGAAGGACACGCAGGATGCTGGGAGTCAGTGTACACCTCCTGCCACAAATATCAAAGTGATTAATTTTAGTATCCAGAGGGGCAATGAAGGACACCAGAAAAAAAGCATAGGTATTAGGCACGTGCATATAATGATTTTAATACTATTATTAAGACATTTTTTGCCATGTTCTCCCCTTTCCTGTTTCCGTACTAATTATGTGTGAATTAATAATAATTCATTGATTAATCTATTAACATTTCAGGTATAATAACAGTAAATTTTTGGCTTCACATATAAGATGTTTTTAGCCCACAGCAAGATTTTGAGTGTAACACCTCTCTGTGATCCTTCTTTCTGTATAAATGTCTTTGTTGACCCAAACCACTGTTCAGAAACCTGAAGGATGGTTCATGCCTAGATCCCCTTTCTCTTTCTACTTGAAAGAGAAAAAGCTGTGTTACTGCCTTCACATGTCTCTTTCTAACTCAATATCTTCCTTGTGCTCTGTGTGCTCGGTGCCACTAGAGTCTGTGAGTGGGAAGATGAAGAAATTCCCTCCACTACTCTGTAAAATTCTGCCTTGGCACATAGGAACTCAAATAATTAGCTCTTTCTCGGCTTATTCAGGCTTGGTAGAGAGCGCACAATGTTTGTATGATGTTTCTAAATTCCATCTCGGAGCAAAACTGTCTTATTGCACCCTTAAACCTTTTCTCTCTCCCTCTGGCAAAAAGATGATTCTTAGGGGGTTCCCTATCAAGAAACACCTTTAGATGAGAAGTCAGATGAGAAATTACTTAAAATACTGAATGCATTCATTTGTTCATTCAAGACTCTGTAAGTACTGTCCCAATGGAACCACTTGTTTAACCACAATCCAGGCCTACATGATTTAGCCACTTATAAATAGTTTGTTTAATGCATGTTCTTCCACTGTTACTTAATACCAAAGCTATTACCACAGTAAATTCCACACGTACACTGAAGGGAAGAATTAGGGAGAAGAGCAAACTTTGTTTGAAGGCAGGTGCCTTTAAGTTTGCCATTGAAAATAATCACAGAAATTCCCTTTGTAGCAAAAGCCTGGAGACTGAAAAAGGGAGATGTCAGCGGCTTTAGGCACAGACATTCTGAGTACTCCTGAAGGACCAGTCCAGCCTGAGAGCTGTTCCAGGCCTAAATAAGATATTCAGTCACTAGTTAATTACTAGTTAATTTGGTGTTTCCATAACAGTATGGTCTCTCCAGAAATATGCCTTAGGCAGAAAGAACTAAGCATTGCTTTGTTTTCATGAAAATGCACAAATGTAGCTTGATTGTACTTAAGAGAGGAGAGCTGTGTATGTTGCAAGGTTCTCAGTGCCCCTTGGGAAAAGAGCTTTGAAGAGCTTTATTAAATGTATATGCCTTATAAAATACTGTATTATATATCTTATAAAAATGCTTTAAACCCCCTGAAATAATGAATGTTAAATGAAATCAAGCAGAAGTAAAGGACAAAGGCTAATAATACAAAAGAATAAGCATGGAGTTTAAAACTGTTGTAAACTAATCCTCTGAATTAAAATTAAAATTGGTGAGGGTGATATGTATTGTAAATGGCGTAAATTCTACTCCTTTTTCTTTTCCCCTCAGTTAAATTCTGATCTCAGATAAATTCTGTCTCTGAGCTATCCAGAGTAACATTGCCCCTGTTGTTTTATATGCAGAAGTTGATTATGGCAGACTTTGTGATTGAACAGCAGATTTGGAAATTTCATCCTGCACAATATAACTGATTAAAATAAAAATATCTAATGTCATCCTTATACTCACATCCCAGTCAAGTCTTTTCCCCTGATGATCTGCTTACTACAGAACATTTCACTGCAGTCTGCTTTTTCAGAAACAAAGGCACAGAAGTGAGATCCCTAAAGAAAAATGCTGTGTGAATCAAAAAATTCTTAGTGTTGCCTCCATCGAGATGAAGGGAAAAAATGGCAGTGGCTTTAATATCTAAGAATACAAATGTATAAGGAAATTTGTAGAAAGAAGCAAGAAAGATACTGCTGTCTTTGAAGGCATACAAGGCACAAATATCCTTTACTTATATTATTTATCACAGTAGAATAAATTATGAAGGAGAAACTGGATCGGGGAACCATGAAAATTAAAATATGTGAACTCAAACTGAACAGTAAATATATGCTACATGCTGGAGATAATAAAGAATATGATTCCTCTGTTGCCCTTAAAAAATGGGAAATAAAAGACAGGAAATACACCGGTATATTAAAAAGGTTAGAGACTTGGGTTTTTAGGGGTAACACGTGGTAAACACAGCAATTGAATTATATCAGAGGGTATCCATTCCACGCAGTGAAATATATTATGCAAAGGCTTTTGACCTTTAAGAAAATATGTTGATGATTTTCCTCTGCATACAGAAAAATGTCAGCATAGGTGTAAATAAATGTCATTAACTTTGTTTTTGTGTTCAGAGTATATCCACAAGGACCAAGACGTGCTGGTATTCAGACACCTGAATGGAGTGGATTTGAACCACTCATTAACCCTCCTAGTTCACTTGGCTGCTCAGGCTGTCTCAGAGGTGTCAGCCTCTCATCACCAAGGAAATAGGTTTTTATCAGGTCTATACAAAATGAGGATGGCTATGATCTTACTACTAAAACTGCACACAGCACATGTAATCTTATTATGCTTTGAAGAATTTCTTTCCCAGGAACCTGAAAAAGTCGTTTCAATTTTCTGTTTTATCAATTGAAACATACGTGTAAGAAAATGTAGAAACAGCACATTTCTGGTATAGAAATACATATCTGTATCTTTCACTCATTAGCAGATGCCTTTTCAGTCCAAAACCTGTTGTTTGAATGTTTCGTGTTTCAGCATGTGACTCTATTCTAAGCAGTACATTACAGTGCAGTTAAAACAATGCCTCTCCATAACCTGAATACCTGGGACATTTATCTCATCCACATTTCTATCTGTTCTGTAGCTGCTTATACCAAAGGAAGAAGGGTCGCTTAGTGAGCGTAAGATGCTGAGGAGGGAAGGTGATGGTAGTTCTTAAGGAAGCTGAGCTGCAGTCTGTCCTGGTCTTCCAAATATGTTTCTCTCAGTTCAAGCAGAGCAGTCCAGAAATAGCTTATTTCAAGACTCTGTTAATGCTCCTATATATTTTCACAATTTTAAATTTTGAAAATATGATCCATTTCATTATTCAGTGATACACTATAGTCAAGTAAAAAAAGAATATGTCCTCCCTCCCTCAACAAAGCTAACACTGATAAGCAACTTTTCAACATTTTAAAAATATGGTTTTGTTCCTTAGTTTTGCAGGAATGTTTCTGAGAATAAATGGTATTACTTTAATAATAACAATGAGCAGAAATAAATGCCTGCGGGCAACTTGGGTTTCATCAGTATTTTCATACAATTTAATGATGATTGATAGTATAAATTGTTGGGAATCGCAGGCACTCAGCGTATTTAAACATTAGGTCACTTGTGTGGATGTAGGAGCCAAATTTAAGCATCTAAGTGAAGAAAAATTCATGAGGGTGTTTAATGACATCTTGCATAATAGCCTGTCCTGGAAAGCTGGATGCTGAAGGGGTGATCCCATAGACGCCTGCCTCTTATTCAGATCTTTGATTTCAGTAGCAGTACAGAAATCAGTTTAAATGGTCGTAAATGTCTGCAGGACTGAATCCATTGTGGAAATCCCCTAAAGTACATCAGATTGTACCAGGGCTCATAACTCTGCTCCTTTCTAATGCACCTTAGTAAGTCTCAGGATGCTGCCTTGACACATCCAACACTGTTACTTTATGAAGCTGTTTAAATACTCCACGAGTTTGCTGGTAGAACTACGTTGGTGCTTTTTTTTCTTTAATAGCTCATTGACACATTTTGTGCTGTACTATTGGGAGATTAATAGTGGACTCAATGACAGAAGACTTTGTAATAGCTACTTTGTAGTCATTTATAAATTGTTATGGCTTTCACTGTATGATTCAATACGAATTTAGGTTTTAAATGTGTTATGAAAAAATGTTTTCCTATACCTACCTAATTTTCAAACATTAATAACCAGACCATTCACTCTATATCAAGAGCACCTTCTTTTGTGAACATGATGGCTCTGGAAAGAATGAATTTTACCTTTGGTCTCCACTTACATCATGAAGCCTACACAGGTTTGGAGCAAACAAAGATAATGAAAATATGCTGCCCAGGAATATTTTTCTTTCAGGGCTCTAAAGGAGTCAAAATTACTAGGCAGTGTGATGCGGTAACTGTATGAGTTCAATGAGAAGTTAATAAGATCCTGTGGGACAATAGGTCATGTGCACATGTGCTTATAAATATGTGCATTTGTGCATATGTACACGCATGCACATATGCAGCTGTGGTGAAATGTATGAGTACACGTGCAAAAACACTCAAAAAATACATCAATAATTTACTGATCTTTCTGAAACAGCATTTTAATGAGTGCTTTTATAAATATGCTTAATTCTAAAGTGTACAGTACTTATTATGACTTGTAAAACAGGTTCAGTGACATATTACTCTCTTTTTCTTCAATGTGCGTAAGACTTTGATGTTTGTTATGTCATTTGGTTCACCATAAGTCAATTATTTATGTTGGTTTTAAAATCTAGTTTAGAAATATTACTAACTGACATTGCTTAGTGACATTGACAATGGCTCTGCCAAATTGTACAGCAAACCTGGTTTTGAAAATAACTGAAACTGGAATTTTAAGGGTTTAAATTAGTGGTTTATAAAAAATCCTTAAAGGTTTTTAGAATTTAGATTTGGATAAACGTCAGAAAGTCAAGCTTAGCTGAATTCTTTGGTGTACAACCAAGCTGCAAATTGCATGCTTGAAGAAAACTTTGGAGAATTCACTTTAATGAGTGTTGTGTGACTATCCATGCAGAGCAGATTGGATCAGTAAAGTTCAGTGCTGTGTTCCTCAGTATTTTGATTCAGAGAATTTCAAGTACATAGTGGAAAAATCTTTAAGAAGGGAGTAACCTTCAATATTTATGAGAATATTACATTTTATCCTTCCTTTCAGTCTTCAGAGCTCAAAGGTGATGCTGCAGAACATGACAAATCAATCTGTAGGTTAGAAATAATCCCGAAGTGTTCAGTGGAGCTGAACCTCCATGCAGGTCTGCTGATGAGGAACATGTTCTACCATTCTGTGCCCAGTTACAGAACTACACTGTACTCATGCATGCTGGCTGTGATAGTTTATATTTTTGAGGTGGTTCAGATTATTTTCTTATAAGATACTTTTCTGATGAAAAAATACCCAGTTCATCAAAATCACAACCTTTCTCAAGAAAAGGTCAGCTTTAACAAATGTTCTCCCTTTAGGAAAACATATCGAAAAGTATACAATCTGCTCTTGTCTTACTACAGCAGCCTTAAAATAAATATAAAATAATTATCTGCTCGGAATTTCATTTTGAAATTCAAGTGAATGTGTAATAAAACTTAAACATTATAGAATGTTTATAGAATTAGCTGAGTGTTTTCCTATTAGACATGGAATTTTGTTTTATTCTTAGTTCTCAGAAGTATCACATTTTCACTATTCTCTATTGCACAGATTTTCCCAGTTTAAATTTCCTAAATATCTTTGGAATTTTTCAGTTATATTACAATTGGAAAAATTCAGATTTGGTAAAATATCAGGCACAGAAGATAGGATACCCGCCTAGGGATGTGGCTTACTGAAGATATGTCAAGGATACTTAAATCCCTTTTTGGCACTAGGTAAAATCTCTTCTATGTCAGGTCATAAACAGTAATCACAGTTGTTCAGTATTGGATTTAATTACTGTTCAGTAGAGCATGCATAACATCTGTAATGGATCTTTTCCTGTCTTCTAAAACGTAGAACTGAGGAAGAGATCTTTGATGTTTTTAAGAATAGTTCTGATTTTACTTAAATTCATTTCAAAGTATTTTGTATAGAAAGTAGGGTTAGGGCAAAGAACCCTGAGTTGGGAGTGGAAAATAAGGAAGCTTGTTTTTCCAATCCAAAACAAAATTATTTTAGTGTTAGACCCAATTGGAAGAAACTAAAAGCTGTCACACAGATGACAGCTGAATGCCAGATGCAATTTTGTAAGAATAGGCTCAAATGGAATGAAGTCTTCTTGTAAGTCATGCTTGTACAACAAGATAAATGATCTTGATACCTTGATTTTTATTCGTCTTGTGCTAGAGAGGAAAAAGGACATTTAAGAAATTTTCAAGTTATTGTATGAGGTTTTTTCCTCAAAACCTTTAGCATGAATTTGTGAACAGAAACAGTTTGGAAAAACAGTGCAATATATAAATTAATACTGTAAATTTAAAATCACAGATTTAATAGAAGAACTTTTCCTTTAAATGCTAACTACTTAATAGTTTTGACTTGGTAAATACCATTTAATTACAAATTAAATGCATGTTCCCACACATTAGCTGTTAATTATCGTTAATATAGTAGACCGAAAAGTAATTACCTTCAACAAGAAGCGAGGTTGTAGAAGACAAAAATAATCATGTATTTACATGTAACAGAGTGCATTGTGTGTTAATCCTCTTCCACTACCTACTACTTAACTTGTAAATAAACGATCAATGATTTCCATGCAAGAAAAGACCAACTCAATATCTTTCCCCTATAAAAGAAGCATTATAGATTTGTTTGGTTATAAATTCACTAAACAGAAAAATTAAGAAGGCAAATGATGCATACAGCCAAATTAAAATGAACTGTGGGAAAATCATTAAAAATTAATGTGCCTTAAATTTCATTCTAAGTTATTTACCACTCACGGTAGTTTTATTGCTAATTCAGGAAAACAAACAGATGAACCAGGAAGAATACAAGCTTTATTTTACCTTAAATGACACGGTGATATAAAAGAAGCAGCATTCAAACATGCTCTGTTATTGGGAGTTAGTATCAAGGCATGATACAATACCAAGATATTATGAAAAATCCTTAGAATGCATGACAGAGCAAATGCATGTGAATTACAATGTGGAAATGCAGTGTCACTTTGATTGATTTGTTTTGTTTTTATTTGCTGTACCTTAGAATTTTATTAGCAAATACAAGATTGAAGGAGCAGATTTCTCTATTGAAAGCAGCTGTATGGATGGGTTCTACAATCCAAGACTGATACTCAGAAGCACTGCTTGCTTTGATGAAAAGTTTCAACATTTCAGTGGATAAATCCTTTACATTAGAGACACAATACTAACAAATGAAATCTTGACACTTGGAACACGTTAGTCTTCTTTCTAAACTTTGCTTGCCAGTAATGAAGCTCAGCCAAGTTGCAGGAACCGGAAGAGTTGAAGCAGTGCAAAGACAGAATAATTATCAGTGTGGCATAATAGGAGTGGAAACTAATGCTAGTGTCCACACATCATACATCCGTTACCTTGAAATAAGGTGTTGGCATTATCATGGCATTCCTGTTTCACTAATGTATTTTAGAAGTAACAATAGGAAGGAAAAGAGCATTTACCTTTTAATCATACCTAAGGTGAAGATCTAAAGTGGCCTGAAAGAAGCATGGGATTCTGGGCAGCTTCCTCAGGATTGAGAAGAATTATTTGGTTGTTTCAATCCTGAGGGGCAACAGGAATTTACTGAAGATGCCAGGCCCCCAAAGATCATATTTTAACCTCTCTCCCAAACACTTCAGTAGATTATCCCCGTTCCAGTCCATTCAGTTTTTCCCATCCATGTCCCTAAATAATTTTGCTCAATGAAGACAATGTGAATGTCAAATAAGACCCTCTCTGTTTATTTTAAGCAAAGGTTGTCTTGCTTCTTGGGAAAGTGAGAAAATTTTAGTTTAAAACCACTTTTGCATTATTTTGTACTGTGACAGTGATTTCAAATTCTAAGACAAGAGTGGGAAGAAACACACTACTGAGATCTCATAGCTACTGTTGATAAATATCTGAACCTTCTAATATCCTAGAAGCCTATAATTTTGTCTTCACGGGTAGAAAAGCAATGCCTGTTTTGAAATGTAGACCAGCTGATATTCCTCATCTAATAGTATATTGAGTAAGCCATGTATAAGTTTTTGGAAGGAAACATTTTGGTCAGGGATTTGCCGCGTCACAGGTAATATTTATGTGTTTTCTGTTATTTTATTAATTTTATTATTCATCTAAATATGTCTAACAAGGGGTAAAACTTCTCAGTTCTTTCTTTATCAACTGTCTCAGGGAATCATTCCAACTGGCCTTTATTGATTGATTTTGTAGTTGTGGCAAGCATGAACATTTTTATTTGTCCATCTATTCAGTTCTGTCTCTTTTACTTCTACAGAATTACTACAGGGCCTTTGAGCGTATTAGGAAAAATGAGTACCCAGTCTGAGTTGATGTGCATTGTTGGTTGAAACACTGTGCTCTCAGCTGTGAAAATATTATCACAGCCATCAAGCTTTTTTGAATGTTGATGTGACATACGCAATGCTTGGTACTTCTCAGAAAAAATAGAAGATCCTTTGTGAAGTATTTACACTTGGGTTCTTCTTTCCCTACTCTGCAGAAATTCAAGAGATTCATTGAGTCATACCAACTCCTCCAAAAAATGATAATACAAGGAGTAGAGAACCGGGAAAGTCATCAGACATGACTCTGTAATTACAGCCTTTGATACAGTGCCATCAAATCAGATTCCTCTGACACCTGTTTTCTTTCATTCATCAAATTAAATATATAGAAAACATGCAATCTAGTGGAAATTTAAAATAGTATTAGTGCTTCTTCAGTGATCAAAACAATACCAGTTCTTGTCTTTTTAAGACACAAGTGGTTTTACACTCCAGTTTTATCAGAGGTTTTTCAGTTTTTGCTTCACAGCTTCTCAGACTACCATATTTCCTCAGCTACGTTTTAGCTTTCTAACACTGGAAGTCTGTTTTAACTTCTAGGAAAGATATTCCTTGTCCCTATTTGCCACTATTAATGTCACATTTTACTATCGTATAATTCTCTGTGTTAAATGTTTCACTTTATTCTTTTTAATCAAAACTGAGCAGTTAAAAACGTTATGTAACAAAGGACTTGCTTGTGCTTTCTGATGATGTATCACCGTAGAATTGTCTTATTTTCAGCCACAGACAGAAGTATGAGATGAGCTTTGTCCAAAAATGTTTTCCTTTGGGAAGATAGCATAGGTTGGAAATTGGAAAGATAGTTGGAATTAGATCTGATTTATATTTGCAAAATTGACTTGCACTGTACATCTTTTCATGATTCCATCTTGATGTCCCCATCTATATAGGAGAGAGAACATTTTAACACTCATAGGAGATGCTTGGATAGAGAGTTTAATCCTGGTATATTCTGAGAGCAGTAACAATAACACCATAGAACCATAGCAGAAAAAAAAAAAAAAAGGGGAATCGTTAGAATTTAGCACTTATTTATAATGAAAATTTATTGTTAAAATTCATGTATTTTGAATATTTCTCCCAAAGTTTCATGCCATGTTTCATATTTACTCAGATGGCATGACTTCATAAAGCTTTATGTAAATGTGAACAAATATAATGCATGGAAGAACTATAATTTGATATATACTGTATACTTAGCACTTGTCTAGTGAAAATACAGCCAGCAAATCCTTTGGAAATATTTCTTAAATATTATAGGAAAATATTATCAAGAGTCATTTAAATAGTTGTGCATAGTGTACCTACCTTTTGCACCTTCAGGAAAATAAATAAAATGGTAATAATTCTATTTTAAATTTCAGTATGAAGCAGAAAATTAATTAGATGAAGAAGAAGATTTTATGAAGAAAATGAATGTTTAATCCGCTACATTTTCAGACCAAATGCTTTTTCTTTCAGTGTAAGAAGTGTTGCTTTTGCAATTGCAGTAGAATAGAATTGATAGGCAAATTTATTTTTTCTTTCTGGAATAAGCTATATAGATGCTTGCTGGTCATGGATGTTACAGGCAGAAATAGTTCATGGACTATCAGGCTACTTAATACAGAACATGATTGCTGTTCACTTTTCTAATAACTTAGTGTTGTTATCTCCCTTTGGGGTATAAGCAGAGCATTAAATCACTTCCATTTTTATGAGGATCATATCAAAATACCAACAGTAGTATTCTGTCTGGCTCCAAGTCTTTGGATATCTGATTTTTCTAAAGCTTATTCAGTTCTTTGTTTAGAAACCTATTACCAACCAAATTTTTAGAACCATTTTATCTCTGGTTATATCATACTTCTTCCTCAAAGATGTAAGTTATTCATTACTACTTGCAACATCTCCTTTCTCTTAGAAGATACATTTTTTACATTGCTCCAACATAAGGCAACAATTATTTTTCCCTGTAGCTCAGTTCAATTCATCTTGAAGACTTATCCATGTTAGTGTACCATAATTGCTCAGATTTTTTTGTGTGTGTGTTTTGCACTTTCTCAAGATTCCAAGAAAGGACATTATAAATCAAAGCTTTACATAGAGTTTTGGTTTGGCTTTTTTCCCCCTATTTTTAGCCAATGTTTTTAGGTTTCATCACTTCTTTTTTTAAAACATACCCTTACTCTTTTTTCTAAAATAAGTAAATGGTCAATATATTCCCAAGTATTAGGTGTGTGTTTTGCTGACTTCATCTAAGAAAATCACTGCATTGGAACCACTTTTTGAAAAGCAAGTAAATCCATTGTAGTAATTCCAGTCCTGCCACAAGTATCAAATAGAGCCTGTATCACATTGTGGAAGATGAGACTATGGCTTAGAAATATATATTAATTCTCTTCAGGTCTTGCATTTTTTGTAAAAACTGTTGTTAAATGAGTGAGATAGGATGAAGGATTGATCACATGAGGATGTATGTTTTTCGTTAAGAGTCCTCATATATACTAATAAATCACACTTGAGAAATGCACAATTTTTATAATACCTTATATTATTCCAGAGTGGGTTTCTCTTAGAAAGGGCTTCTAACAGATAACCTCTTGGAAACCATGGTAATTATGTCTACGTTGACTGATTTCACAGCGGTAATTACTGGAGTGTATTCATCAATTACAGTCCATCCAACTTCAGAGTTTCCATATTAGCTTAAGAAAATTGTCAGTTTTGTAAATAGTTGTTATTTCTCATTTATGATAAACAATTCTCAGCGCTGGTCATTTTGAACCAACCTGTGACACAAGCAAATATCTATTTCCGAAAGGAAATAGCTAACTTACAAAAAAAAATTGCATGAGCTGCCCTCATTACCTGTGCAGGAACTCAGCTGAAAGGCTTTTTCTTACCAAACATAATCTAATCACATTTTCACAGTGGTATCTCTTACTTTGTTTTGCTATAGTATTTAATTTTATGTGACTGGCAGACTTTAAAGATTTTGAAGTTATTTGCTTTTCTATACGCTTCATATAAAGGGTACTGTAAATCTTTAAATCTCAACTTACTTGCCACTATCATTCTTTCACATTTTTATCCTCAAAATTTTTACTGTTCTCTTCTCTTCTTGTAACTACCTTTTATAACGCATTTTGAGTTCAGACATTTTCCTGATGTGTTACGTTATGTGGCCCCCTGCTGTCTTGTAATACTGCAAGATCCATAAGGTAATCACTACAAAATGTGCAGTAACATTTAATAGCAATCAAAAAAGAATCAATGTATATGTTTTTGCTTTGAGATGTCTAGCTTGCTTTTCTTTTGTTTGTTTTGTGATGGAACTTATTAGAAACATGCATACATTTATTCATTCAACTGCCAAGGCTACACATAGGATGATGAGTAATCAAGCAAGAATAAGGAAAATCACTTTAAGTGGAGAGTTAAGAAGGTCAAGCAGGCAGAAAACATATTGTCGGGATTTCATCATAAGTGTAGGTGTCTTCTCCGCTTTTAATTAAAACCAGTATTTTGGGTTTCTGCTCCACTATGACTTGTGCAATGGCAACCCTTATCAGAGTAATTTGACTGATATTCTTACTGGCCTTTGCTGCCCTGCTGTAATAAATGTTCACTTGTGTGAGAAGCTGAGGTAAGTCATTTGCTCTTCTATGCCTGCGTAGCGGTGTGTTAGCTAAGGATGATACTTAGCCAAACATTAGCAGCTTCATTACCTCCTTACAGGGATTAACTTTATGCTACATTGGAAAGGTTTTACATTTTTCCTTTGTATTTTAGAGTCAATGGTAAAATCAGAAAACTGTTAAACACAGTGATACTCTCAAAATTTTCCACTATGTAAGAACATCATCGCTGTTAACACATCGCTGTCCTTTTTTCCTACTGAGGAAATAAAACTACACTTTTCATATTCATTTGCCCTCTGCTTTAGCTTTACTATTCCCACAGAATTATGTCACCATATCAAGTAAAGCAACTCAATAATAACCTTTTTTAAATAGGTCAATTTTAGATTTATTTTTCTGCAGGCATGAAGAGGAGCTATAAATGACACTACATTTTGAACACTGATAGCCTGTAGCTAATTAAAATTAATTGCAAGTTTAACTGATATTCTAAGTTATATGCATAAAATTGACAAGAGCAATAAAAAATGGACCATTAAACTCATAGTTTAGTACTAAATTGCATTTGAGGGATTAAAATGATATACCCATAGAGATATAGATATTTGTATTTATGAACAGTGGAATACAAGGAAATCTGGAAAGAGCTAAAAATGGGTAGCCTGAAAGTAATTAGAACCAAAAGTAATTTTTTTTTCAAATTCAGAAACCCAAAGACAAACAAAATATGTGGGGATTAGAGGGAGGGCTGAAGGCAATCAAGATTCAGAGTCTTCAGGTGGTAGAGCCAGAAACAGTATTTGCTCATGGTAGTACTTCTGACCATGTACCTCCAAAGTAGCCTGACACTTGGTAAATGAGGAGGGAAAAATAATGACCCTTTACCTCTGATTACAGCCCAGTTCTGCAAGTATGGTAATTCCCGCAGAATCGTGTTGTAATTTTGGTTTAATCTATAAATGCTTACAGAATCCCTAGTAGCACTTGCAATGGGATTTTAGTCTTTGTGCTCCATTTTTTGCTGTGCATTTTTACTGACTGTGTTTAATGCATTTGTAGAAAGCCTGTTATACCTTACACACTATCTACCAAAAAAAAAAGAGATAGGGAAATTGAGAAAACTTTGTAGAAAACTTGGGATGATCTACAGGTTGGTATCATGATCTTAATTATTTTTTCTTGACTTAGAACTTGGACATATTCTTGTATATGTTAATTTGGAATACAAAGTATCTGGGACCTACGTGCAATTTATAAATAACTACTAGGTCTTCTGTAAACTGCTCACTAGGGGTTAAGAGTGCTGGCAAACAAGAATTGGAATGCTGCTTCTTGTCTTTTGGGAATGCAATGAAAAGTGTTGTTAACTAATCTGCCAAATGTTGTCACTGAGCCACTGCCCCGAATGCAAGTGAAATTGAAGCAAAAGACACCCCCATACATCAAGGTTCAAAGCCAGAGTACTGAAATGTCACTTCCAGTTTCTGAAGTTTTGTGTATGAGCTAAACTTTAACCACAAAAGAGAATAATTTCACTCACTATTTAATGGTACTGCACTCCACATCTGACTACTCTTGGGTGCTCTAAGACTGCTCAATAACTATTGAGAAATTTCGTGGAAATGATCATAATTTCATTGCTAACAATGCCATATAATTGTAACCAAATGCTGGAAAACCATCTATAGGGAAATAAGCATCCACTAAAGAAGACTACTGACCTCTACCTGGTTGTGAATGAAATAATCCATTAACTGAGATTCCTGCAACTAGCTGCTGTTTAAAAATTAACATTTAAATCCACATCAGGACACAGTAAGATTTTCCGTATAAAATTGCAGTCTTGAGGTAGCAGTTGAGAACACTGCTAGACTTTTAGCAAGTGAAATTACACTAGAATAGCCTAAAATTTAGAAACTTCTTGGAAATAAGTGCTAGTATTTTCAGGAATAAGTAAAGTTTGTTTTCCATTCTGCCACAGTGCAATACCTTAGCATATTGCCTCTATTCACTGTAAACTAATATTACTTTAAATTGCCATCTTTAATACATTTTTTTCTACCTTTTTCTGAATCTCACATCCCAATATCCACTAATGCAGTCACCAGCTAGTAAGTGGCATCCGTTGCTATGTGTTTGATATACCACATACATTGTACTCCATGCTCATAAAAAATCTGTCTTGTGTCAAGGTCTAAATAGGAATTTTACTTACTAAATGTAGAAGTTCCCAACCTGTGTGATTAATAAAAAACAACCTGAAAAATGTAATTTTCCGTAAGGTATCTGTAAAATATCATGCTGGTTTTGTTTTCATAGTGGGTGAAGAGGAAAAAAAGAGTTTGGCTGTCAACTAGATAAGCATTTTTATTACTACTTTAATCAGTATTTCACACAAATCCAGCTTTGTTTTCGCTTTTGACAATTGCTAACGCAAAATATCATAGATTCTGTGTACAGAACTTACAAAGAGTTCATTTGGACTGCAAGCTGTTTCAACTTGGCTTATTAAGCTGTTTTTATTATCTTAACCTCATCTGTAATTATATTATCCTTGTATTTTATTTTGTTTTTTTTCTTGACTTTATTTGTTGCTGACTTTACTGTTGGAGACGACATCACCTTGCAACTCCGTACAATTCAGTATCTAATTTGGCCCAATGAATATGGAAAGGAGCCGTGCTTAAAGATAGTGTTAAACTAACCATGACAATGGTTCTGGTTGAGCCACTGTGGACTTTGACACAGATGTTTCTATGTTCAAAGTAAGATAAGAAAATCCAGTACTTTTTCTGAGAGGTGGTTGATATGCTTTCCTGATTACCTGAGAGAATGGTAGAAACACAAAGCTCAACATGATGATAAATGCAGAGATCTCTTTACAGAATTTGTTTTGCCTTTCACTGTGCAATTCAGAAGATAAGAAGGGGAGTAAGGAGATCTAATGAAAGAAGAGGTTAGATGCAAGGAATACTAAATAAAACTGAGGTTTACTGAGCATGCTAGCTGTCTGACAGATGATTATTATAGTTTCCAGATGCATACTCCAGTTGGATCCGCATGTTTCCAGATAGACATGCCAACTTGAGACCCTGATGAGTAGGTAGATGTTGGTCTTCTCTGAAGGCCAAAACTGCTTTACAGTATTTCCTTGTCATTTTCTCCCACTCCAGTATTCCTCACAGAATGAGGAACTCTGGATTCTTAAAGCAACTTAACAGGTGGAGTAGACACTCCTCTTACATACTTGAAATATGCATTCTTTAGATACTTCAGTCTAGCATTTGGAGAGCACATATTACATTCTCGTCTGATGCTTCTGAAAGAACTGGGAAAGCTACTCTGTTGTGAAGTTAATAACAGCAAATAGAGTTACTCCTGAATATTGTAGGGCTTGCATGGAGAAATAGTTTTCATCTCTCTGCAACCCCTCACATCAGCTTTTGACATCTTCAGGTCCAACTAGATGCTCAGAAGTTCCAAAATGAGGCAGTTGAGGAGGAAACGTGTCTGTTCATAAGTGCACATTGTGTATATTACTGTGTTTTAGAGACCTAGTTTCAGCAGACTGAATCTTTCTTTTAACTCCTTTCGAGTTCCCATTCTTGTGACATTGTCTTGTCCCTTGTAATTCATCCCCTATTTTTAATTATTCACCCTTCATTAATACATGTTTCTATGGCCAGTAAGAATGAGACAAGAGAATTGATTGGCATGACACCCCTGAGGCATTTAAACCAGTCTGTTGCCTCCAGACTGGCAGCCTGTCATAAACTTAATGTTTCATGCATGGAGAACACAATAGTGCTGTAAAAACAACACCAAAGTTCATCTGTTGGCAGAAGCACAGGTTTGCTAAGGCTGCTTTAAAGATCAAGTGGAAAGCTCTTTGGGAAGGTAAAATTGACACAATAATGTTAAATTTAAATTAAAGCCATTATTTGCCAGGAATAATAAGAAAGCAGAACATAACAAAAAACTTCTGGGGAAGGAAGACTGTGACTATACAAGAAATGTACAGAAAATATAAATGTTTTTCCCAACCTTAAATTGGTAGAGGAGGATTATATAAAATGAGATTTATAAAGTATCATAGATGACACTAATAGGTTCTACATCTAAATACCATAATTTAAGAACAGTGTATACCTTGGGGATATAAAGTTGTTGATTGTTTGATGCATAATTGGTCATTGGCACGAAATTCAGCATGAGCTAGTGAGATGAGCTTACAGTGATCCATTATTGTTTCTCAATAGATTGTCTCCAGGAACTTTTTCGATCAGGATGAAGTGTAAGTCAGGGTCTGAGCCTTACCTAGTTGCAATAGCACAGTGTGATACCTAGTGTTGAGTTGATCTCTGTGACGTTATATTCAGTGGTCTACACCTGTTAAAACACAAGGGCCATCTCTGACACTTTGTGCATTCAGAGGATAATCCTCAGAACAAGAAAAGGATATGTAACATGTTTGTAAATGTAGTCACTCATATTATTTATAGTGCTGGCACACGCTGAAGCCTGAACGTCTAATCTGCTGGCAACAGAAAAACACTGGGACAAGTCATCCAGCCTATTTTCAACATCTACTTTAGAGTGAGATGAATGTTGCCCCAAAAGCTTCCGTTTCTCTCCCTGTATAAAGGCAGTGGGGATGGCTCACTTAGATATGGTCCGCTCCAGGTGGATTGCACCCACAGTGATTTGAATAGAACACATACCACACACCAGAAACCAGAAATTATTCTATGATCATAGGGTACTACAGAAGAAGTTTGATTAGAGCATTAGTAACAGCAAATTTCATATGGAATTGTGGACCAATAAAATAGCAGTTTGTTTTGTGAGATTTGGAGACATCATCCAGACTTATTGGGTTGCCATCCAAATGTGCTAATCCCCTTACTGTCACCACAGATCACGTAAGTCTATCTGAAGTTCTTTTTTTACCAGTCAGTAGTTTGACAACTCACAGGTTTCTGCTACACAGTGAGGGTATCAAGGTGTATGTAAAGGGCTGCGGCTGATGTCCAGATAAGCCAGAGAATCAGATGGAATAAGCATATAAAAGGATACATGGTGCCACTCTGTTCTCAAACCCATTTTTACTGTTTCTTATAAGATTAAGAGCAAATCATGCATTCTCAATAATTATGCCTGTTCTTGTATACATTCCTGATGTAGCACTTACTGTTTATATTTTTCCCACCTTTTCTTTAAGCATTTTTTGAGTTTGCAAGATAATAGTTTTCCTCACCTGGCTTTGTTGATGACACATGTACCTAGAGCCATCATAAAACTTGCTAGCCTTTTTTCCTTCACCAATGTAGGTTCCATTCAGATGTGCTGGTCTCATCATCAACTCTGTGATACTCTTGTCACTTTGGTAGTCTCAGGGAAGAAGCAGGCACATAATTGAGGACAGGAGTCAGCATCAACACAGCTTATTCATGGCAGCTGCAGTACAGTACATAGAGGCAATTTTCACTTTTTGTATGTTTAAAAAGCCATGCAATCTTAAAGAGAGTGCCTTAAAAATATAAACACTCTTGGTATCTTAAAGACTTTTATGCAGATGGATAAATACAATAGTTCTTGCCACACCTGCACTGTCCAGCTAGACTGGAGACAGTAACTATTGCTGAAAAGTCTGTATGAATTTGAAAATTCATTTGTACCATGTGCAATAATGGACATTAAGTGCTCTTTGGAGCAAGAAACCAGTGATTTTTCTCTTGACATTAAAAACGGAAATCATTATTATTACAAATGACATTAAATGAGCAGATTTACACTACACTAATGCAAGATGGTTTGGTGCATGGAAAAAAAAAATTCCAAGAGGACTTTTTCATTAAGTGAGCTGATAAGTGGGCTTGACCATATATTTAAATTACTGCTTGATTAATTTTTTCCCAATTACACAGCGAACAATGCTACCACTTCTTTGCATCATAATCTTGCCAATTCTCAACCCAGCTGGAGACTTGGAGAGGTTTAGTGAATTTTGTGAAATAACAAATAAATGAACAGGTATAATGGAAAGCCAAAGTTACTGCATCATAGTGTATCTTTACTAGGAAAGTTATAATTTTAATCTACCTTATTTTTATATAACAAATACATAGTATAATACTACTAATGAGACCTCACTCTAGCATCTGCTATGTTATCTATAAGGACAGAAAAGACTGGTCTATAGACAGATACCTGTGATGATGTTTTCGTATTTTCAAGATGTAAGTTAAGGGGTTTACTGCATACTAATTCAGATTTTGTCCTTGGTTACTTTCATGCTTTCCTGTTAAGAGAGTGGCATACATGGTGTTAAGAGATTTTTCGGGATCTGGCACACATTGTTCGCACTCTAAGGCCTAAGTAAGGCTTAAAAAGGGTGAGGATCTGTGCTCAGCCTCCAGTAAGGAATTGTAGTGTCCCTACTTAGCCCTAGGTGAAGACACAATAAAATACCACTGAATATTTTAGTACTGTTAATAACTAAGCTGAAACCACTGCTGACTAATATTATGGTAGCTGCTGTTTATCAACTGGGCAGCTAAGTCACTTAATGCTTCTCCCATTAGAAAGGATTTGTGTGACCTTTTCCTTGAACAATATTAATCCATGCAGTGTTTGGAAAAAGCCTTTGCTACTATGGACAGAGGAAATCCATTCAGTTTGGGGAGGTGCCTTGGAAAGAGCACATTTTCTGCTGTCTTCAGGGAAGCAGCAGACAATGCTGCGTCTGCTAATGTTAGAAGGAAGCAGGAAGAGAAAGCACACACTCTCTTCTACCTTGTTATTTACTGAAATTAGTCCAGTATCCACAGCAGAAATATATCTATGCTAAAATCTGTGGTATTTGGACAATACCTCATGACATGTACAGTAATAGAATCACTCTTCAAGTCTGCTTTGGAGGGAAAAAACCCTGATGTGCAAAGAGCTATGGTCAAAAGCATTGTTTAGATTGGAAAGTGCAGCACTGGAATGTTAAGAAATAACAAATTGAAGGGGGTTTACTTATGCATTCATATGTTAATTTTAATATGATCCTATTGCCTTAGTTAGGAAGTCTGTCTTGCTTAATCCAACATCCTTTAATTTTTAAATTCAGCAAAAATAATTTCCTTCAGTATAGTGGTTTGTTTGTAGATTTGTGCTACTGGATACTGCTCTGGTATTTGGCAAATCTTGAGTCTAATTTGAAGTCCCAAATGTACCTGTCGCGGACGGAGTGATTACCTTCACTAGTTAGAGTGAAGTAGTGAAATATTTATTAAGGTGAAACAGTGATTTAACAAAACCAGTAGTAAGTGCGATAAAACCAGTGGTAAATGCGATAGTGTTTTACGAGATTCGATGTCAGGGTACGCTCTATTATTTACTGCACAGAGGACATGGTCAGACAAGCTGTCAGGGAGACCCTCCCCTTGAGTCACGAGGTTCAGAAAGGACCCCCTCCTCAGAGAGGAGTCTGGGTGCGGCTGGATCCAATCCTAGTCCCAGACTTGGTCAACGGTTTATGTCTAAAGGATCATATATGCACAATCAATCCTTTACATTACTTAGCTGAGATTTCAAAGTTTAGCATGCTATTAGTCACTTACCGAGAATCTGTTGGGGCAAGGAATCTCTCAACCTCGAGGATTAGAACCTTCAGTGAGTGTCCTCACCAAAGGGCAGATGCTGGCGTGCAGCCCGCTGCCGTACAGGAGAGCTCAAAGGGGCTCTTGGGCTGTCCACTATTTATACAGTAAGATAATTGACCTATAGTCATATTTTCATGGCAACAAAATTTCTAGGTCCCCACTCCAGACAGTATTTTGACTCTGCTGCCAGCTATCCCCCAGAGACCGGGTGCAAGTTATCACAGCTGCTGTTGTGATGGCCGTGGTGGCCAAGGCCGGGCAGGAGCCGGGGAGCGGGGGGGAACAAAACAGGGAGAGCACACCGCCACAGTACCCAAACAAATATACATATCAACACTATCCCTAATGAATACTTATAGCAATCTAGTTTGTTTATATTCTTGTGTATATTTCTAAACATAAAAAACTGGGCTTAATGACAATATCAAGAAGGCCTCAAACATTTTAGCAAGAAAACCATTTAAAATAACCAGCAGTGATTACATCCTTTGTGTGTAATACATTAATTTTTGTACAGGATGATAGAAAAAAAAATATAATTAGTACCTAAGGAGCCAATTCTCAAAATGGTGAAGCCTTTTTATGGGTTCTTTTTCCAAATGCTGTTAGTATTTGCTTCTTGAGATGGTTTTATAAGAATTTTTAAAAAATGTTTTAAGTTTTTTATGATCTTGCAGAAGTAATTGTCAGTCATTAAAACAAAAACGATCTCACCAAAATGCCAGTGGAAGAAAATGAAAGACAGGGAACATTCCAGCAAATCTGATCAGAAATGGGCACAGTATTTTTAAATTGAGTAAGATTTAAGAGGCTTAGCTGCATGTTAAAGCCCAGAGAATACAATAAAATTGTTGTAATAGCAATAGTACATTTTTAAAAGTTTCAATTTTTGAATTTGTTTCAATCCAAATTTATCTGCTGATAATGTTCTTTTATATGGATCCACAGAGTTGACTTAGCAATGTTTTCGGATCTCAAGCTACAGATATAAATGTACACAAATCCTTATTTTTATATAAGCATGATACAATGATACATGACACAATTTTCACAGGAAATAATAGCAAAAGGTTATGAAAATTTACAGATAACCAATAATGCCAAATTATCAAATATCTAAAAGAAAATTTCACCTTCTGTTGCGAGATGAGAGTTTTAACTGCGTCCTCAAGTAATAAATCGTAGTGCTTTTGGAGATATGAGTTTTTGTGTAACGTAAATTTTCTTCTGATGTTATGAGCAGGCATAGTGTAAACTGTTGTGGTAAAACTTCCCAGACCTTTTGTCACATGCTTGCAATATTAGCAGTCACCTCCCACTCCCTGCTGCGGTTAATCATAGAATATCTCAAACCAGAAAGGACACATAAGCATCATCAAGTCCAACTCCCTGCTTCTTGCAGGACTACCTAAAACTAAACCATGTGAGTATGAGTGTCATCCAGATGCTCCTTGAACTCTGACAGGCTTGGTGCTATGACTACTTCCATGGGGAGCCAGTTCCAGTGACCAACCACCCTCTCAGTGAAAAACCTTTTCCTAATGTTCAATCTGAACTTCCCCTTCATCCCATTTCCTCGTGTCCTACTGCTGGTCACCAGAGAGAGGAAATTGGTATCTTGCCCTCCGCTGTTTTCCTTGAGGAAGTTGTCGACTGCGATGAGGTCAGCCCTCAGCCTTCTCTTCAGCAAGCTGAACAAACCAAGCAACCTCAGCCACTTGGGTGAGGGTGTATCTTGCCCTCAACGCCTTTCACCACCTTAGTCACCCTCCTCTGGATGCACTTTAATAGTTTGATGCCACACGGTGAATAGTCTGCAGTTGATTCAGCGGCAAAGTTCTTCTGCTCTAAATGGAAGTTTTTAATGTTCTCCTGTTTTGGGGGGAAGAAAAAAGTTAAATGGAAGTGAAAATTTTGCCTTCAATAATTACCCTTTTTTAAGTAACATGATAGGCTGATGTTGTGGCATTTTTAATGAATGTAGAAGTCTGTGCAATTAAGAAATAGTAGCAGATGCTCCATGAAACATAAAATCCCCACAGGTGTCAGAGTTCACAATCCTTGCAGTGTGATGTTGTGTGGACGGTAAGATAGATGTTGCCATCCAGCCAAGTTCTTTAACTATGAAACTGAAAGGGATGTGTTGCTGATCAAGCCACACTCACTGCAGCTGTGCAGAAGTTGCACAGCCTATGCTTTTTCATGCAAACATGAGAAGTGGCTGAGGCAGATGGAAAAAGCCATGTATTTTTTCAGCATCCATAATCAAGTAAAATATTCCAAAGACTTTATTCCCCAAAAGCCAGGCCACTTAAGAAAATATTTGATTACAGCTTCTCTCTGGCTTTTAATGTTCTTTCCCACCCTTCCCTCTTTAGAGGCAGCTCTGTAACAACAGATTCTGCCTCAGCAGCTTGGCTGCTATTTGAAAGGTGAGTGAACTCTCTAATTAGGGGAACACAATTTCTACTTGCTGCTCTTCAGCATGACTAGGGAAAGCAAAAAGTAAACAGAGTACAGGTGCCTGATCACCCATGTGATCTATGATGTGAAGCGTTATAATGAGAAGAGAGCTGGGTTGCAAAGGAGATGTCCTGGACCTTTTAATTATATCTCATGCATCAAATTGTAGTTCTGTTGTCAGGGAAACTACTTTGCCTCTCTCTGTTCTGAATCACTGCCACTATGAAGTCCTGTGGATTGCAAGGAGAAAACCCAGAGAAAGATCTAAACAATACATTATTAAATAGCTTCAAATTAATATTAATAAAATTGATTTGTCTGATTTGGCATTTACCTACCTCCAGGTAGCATTATTTTTCCAGCTTCCATAGTTTTCAGAGTCTGTCACTTCTGAGAGCTCTGAAGTTTGGTCCTTGTTTTTAGAAATGGGCTACCAAGAAACCATTTGGAGTGGCCAGAGAATGCAACTATGGCATGTTCATAGCTAGAAAGTTAGGGTTTTTCTGTGACCTTGTAGAAATCATTTTGCTCACAATCCTAAAAACATTGGATGCCTTGGAGGTCCACTTTAGATGTCTGTTGCCAGTGTTACATGGTAATAAGCAACATCTGTTCTGAAGGTAGATTAACAGACCATAAAGGCAAGCTTTATTCAGTCAGAAGCTTCTAAGCAAAGCTACGTCAGTATTTCGTCAGACTTAAGAAAGAATGTTAAGACTCAGAATCTGAAGACTTGCCTGTTCTTATAATCAAGTTTGGAGACACCTCAGTGTCAGTGGCAGCTTCCAAAAATTAACATTCCAATGCCTTCCTATTTTTGAGGTTTAAGCATTCATAATCCCCATTCAGGATCATGGGATTTAGGAATGGTTCAACATGCCTAACTGTCTCTGAGTCTCCACAAAAATCTAAAGAACTAAAACCAAATCAATGCATCTGAGAGTTTAAGCCTTACTCCATTTCTTTCTTACTTCTTGCATTTATTATATAGAAAATGCAATACGTATATAATTTGCTGTTTGTAATGCTGGAGTAGTACCAGCAGCTTACAAAGAAATCAGGAATATCCAACTGTTAAAAGTAATTGGTGTCTTTTCTAAGAGTTCTGTGCATTCTTGAAGAGGGATAACAGAGATATATGTTGTATTCACATACTTAGGTAGAGCACGAGGCTAACATAGATCTGAGTGTCACTGAAAACTTGAACTACCACATCCTTAAGAGTAGGACATCAAGTCCGATATAAGAAAACCAGCATCATATTTTACTGGAATGTATTTTCAGACAAGTTTTGAAGATGAATGTAACAATACCTGAACTCAACTTAGATTTCCAGAAATTTTATGCATATCATTAAATTTCTCATCCATTATTGACATGTATATTTTATCTCTCTTGTTCCTCCTTGTAGAATAACTAATATGCAAAGACTGCCCACCAGACTCCCTGAAATGTATTATGTTAATAATGGGCTAAAATAGAATAGCTGTCCTAAATAGCAGAGGAAAGCATAATGCTTTAAATTAGTCTGCACAATATTGAAGCAGGACTACCAAAACAGGAAAAAAAGGTCTGCAGCAGACTTTGAAATGGAAGTAATAACAAAAAAACATAAATACAAGCTTACTGAAACAAACTGGCATTAAACCTGGGAATATTTCTAGGCTTAATATAACTCTAACACTTGCTTGGATTTCCTTATTTTCTCACAGTTAGGGTACATTTACTTTGTTAGTCATGTCTGCCCGGGCAGCCTTGTGACTTTTTCTGTACCTGGTACATAGTTGTTCTTAAGAAGTCAGAAATAAGTTAATGCTTATTGTTTGGCTTCATTCCAGTCAGTAAGTAAGAGATGGGAAAACAAGTACTCAGCTTTCACAAGACTTCAGAAATAGGCTGACCAAGGGAATGACTGGAGGAATTTCAGCTCCCAGCTCAGCCATGGGTGCCACATAGTCTTCCTGATTTGAAAGTGTCATGGTTCAGCTACCTATAAAGTTTTAATATCCTGGGAAGAAAAAAAAAAAAAAAAAAGGAATTTTTAAGTTGAGGCAGTCATTCCAGTCAGTAAGTAAGAGATGGGAAAACAAGTACTCAGCTTTCACAAGACTTCAGAAATAGGCTGACCAAGGGAATGACTGGAGGAATTTCAGCTCCCAGCTCAGCCATGGGTGCCACATAGTCTTCCTGATTTGAAAGTGTCATGGTTCAGCTACCTATAAAGTTTTAATATCCTGGGAAAAAAAAAAAAAAAAAAAAGGTATTTTTAAGTTGAGGCAGATTCTTAGATGAGGCTAGGACTCAAAAGTTAACAAAGGTTATTCTTTGAAAAATCTTGTTGCTATTCCTAAGCGTTTCCTCCAAATTCATTGCAATAAACACTTTCTACCATGTATACTTCAGGGGCGTTTATTTCAAGCTCTAACAGAATCTGTAAGTTTTGCATTAAAAAGTCTTCTCAGTAGCATGTTTCTAACTTAACACAGTGTGCCGCTGAGACCAATACAGTTATTTATCTTTTAAGCACATGCATACAAATCCCTTCTGTCTAGCGAGGATCAGAGTTCTACATCTAGATGCTGACAGCTCATGCAACAGATACTGGGTAGGAAATGTGGCATCCTTGGAATCTTTGCTTTAGTAGCATGAAGGAACTACTAATGAGATCTTAAAGGGATTAAAAAGCCTTTTGGAGAGAGAGAGGAAGTTGTTTATTTCAAACAATTATCTTGTGATCAATATTTCTGCTACTGGAAATGGAACTCCTCAGGTAGTTTGGTTGGCAGTACCCAAAGTCCTAACGAACAGATCAGAATAGCACAAGTTTATCTTTCAGGACTGAAAGTGTTCAGAGTGGCTCTGAACCTTATAAAAGTATGTGAATAACTTTTATCATCAATAGCAAATTTAAAACAATTTAAATCACACACCAGTAAATCCGAAATTACTATTGCCCATTTATTTTTGTCAAATTCAAAAGCTGATAATCTTCATAGGTCCTGCAAAACAGTTTTCATTGAGAAATGGGAACATTTTGGTTTTGAGTTCATAATTTTTTTTCAAAGGAAATTGAAAGAAAATTTGAATCGCTTCCTACATAGAAGTTTGGTATGTAGTGGTATAAAACGGCTGCATAAAAAGAGCAAGAAATGCAGACAGAACAACTGAAAAAAGAACCCAAGGCATATGCATTGGTTTGCCAGATCAATGGCATCAATTTTCTCCTATCCAGAATATCTTCTTTAGTTCCTGAAAGAGATTTAAGTAAAGTGAAGAAACAATAAAAATCAATCTGCTAAAGACTGCTTACAGACATCAGTTTCAAACTCAGTCTAGTCACCAGAAGAACTGCTTTTGGTCTGAGCCAGCTGAAGCAAATGGAATGCTTTTTTCCTACCTGTACCTTTCATACTAAAAGTATGTGAAAGATCAGTGTGAATGTATCCTTTCTTGACGGTGTGGATGAGTGAGGACTCAAACTAAAATAAAGCTAGGCTCTAAGGTCTTTGCCAAGAGTTGGATTTTCTCTCTTCTAACATCATGCACAAAATCCATAGTTCAAAGCTTTGGGTTTCAGAATTCTTGCTTCAAATCCATCCTCAAATACACCTCATCCTATCCCCATTAATACCTTTGAATTTGGTTTGAAGAAAGCAAGTTTTGGACCGTAGACTTATTCAATACACATTCCAGTAATGGAGCTGTTATACCACCATGCATTTTACTGGCTCATGGTCTCCTGCAGTTTCTAGCTTCCCTCACTGCCCTGACAGCCTGGCCCCTCTCCATTGGAAGGTGTTTCAGAGGCCATGCAAGGGATGGGTAGTCTCACAGCTACTTGTCCATTGGTTGAATGTGATGGAGCACTTTCCACTCTTCGACAACAATTCTGAGTGCGGGAGAGCAAAGCTGGGGAACGCAGTTCTGGGTTTTAACCTATTTTTGGCTTACCAAGTCTCCTCACCTTTTTAGAAGATCTCAGAGCAACTTTCCACAGCTGCCTTGTTCTTGTGCATGTTCACTTTCCCTGAGCCTTATTGCTGATGAGAAAGAAGGACACTGCTGTTGCCTTTACAGAGGACCTCTTTTCTGAGAGATCTCTACCTACTGAAAAGCAGACATAAAGGTCTTACTCCAGCCCTAGAATGAGCTGGAATAATCTGTAAAAGGAGTGTCCTGTGTGTATTTCTGTCTGCCCACTGATGTCATAAGCTTTTAATGCAAACTTTAAAATATGTAATGTATAGTGTTAAATATAAAAATGGAGGAACCTATGGCCACCAGCTTTTGTGGTTTATAAAAGAGAATAAACTACTTTATACGTTAATTTATTGTTTTCAACCCTTATTACTCATCACAGAAGACTGAGTAGTCTCATGGTTCTCCTTTAACTAGTGAAAAGTAAGTTAATTCATTGCTTTATCTGTGCCAGTTGCATACTAAAATGCAGGGATGAGAGAAGCAACTAAAAGTACTTTTTTTCTGTCATGGGAGTATGATTCATGCACTCTTATCTGTACCCACTATCTTGCCAACCTTTTTTGTTAAAAATCCTCTAGGGAAAAAAGATGAATGTATAAACACCTCTGAAGTTTTTAGTAAAATGCTCATGATCATTGTAACAAAAAATATAATCATTTAAAGTTTGTGTGCAGGGGCAAAAAGAAGCCAGTTATTTTTATTCAGTATCTTGTGCACTTCACAGTGCAAAAGATAGCCAAGGTCATGTGCTAATTGTTTTTGAGTTTCCCCCCCCCTCCCTCCCTTGGTATTTTTAGCCTTTTCAGGAAGGGACAATGAGGTTTTGTTGCTATGGGTAGGTACTGGGCATGGACACGACATATTTATTTCAGGATTTCTGGCTTTCAAAAATCTTTTTATCTCTCTGGTTTTCATTTTCTTAACCTAAAAAAAAATATAAATAGGGGGGATTGTGACACTGCTTTGATAGCTACAAATGAAAAGTATAACATTATGAGTAAGTATTATTATTTTTTTTTCCCCACTAATTTTTTCTAGGAGTCTTTTTGCTTAAGAATTGTTAATGAACAGAAGGGTTTTACTCAATGTGCTTGTTCAAAATTATATGCCATATAGAATATATGAAGAATCAGAGACCTAAGGAAAATTTATGAACATTTATTGGTGTGTTTGCTACTCAGATGCGGTCTGTTTTGTTTTCCTGCAGACATGGTAACGTGATATTTTAGTGAAAGACATTTGGCTGAGTTTGTAGATTTGGTCCTGCAGCAGTCACAAGTGGTATATGCAAAATGCTAGGACTCTCTAGGAAGAACTTGCTTTATTATAGTCATTCTTTATAAAATCGTAAGTGATTTAGGAACACAAATGTTGCTGATTTTCAGTGGGAAAAAACCCCACAGAAATCACTTTTGGAGACCTCACTGCTGCAGTATAGTCAAAAACACAAGCAATATATTTTAAGCTGTTGCTGAAATATATCTGGCAATTTTTCTTTCTCCAAGGTATGACACAATGGCCACTCTGGCCTGCTCTGTAAAGGCCTGCCATAGTCAAGACACTCCATGCCTCTGTGTGATAGTTGCATCTCTTGTCTATATTACTCCTGTAGTCTATGAAATATTTGAGCAGTCTATTCTTTTGTGTAATGTCTCGTGCATTGTAACTCAAAGCTGGTCCTGCAGATGATATTATTAAAAAAAAAAATAAAAATTAATCGGATACTGTGCTAGGAGTATTCAGTGGGAAAAGAAATGTTTCTATTCTCGAGTCTGGAATGGTATTTGTAGGTGTTTGTCTTCAGCTGTCTTTCAGGCACAAAAAGCCGATCAGTCCCGGCATCTAGTAACATTCGCTGGCCTGATTGCACATGAAATGCATCTGTACAGGTGTGTCCTGAAATGGATTAGTTTGTCTGGAGGGAGTTTACTGGGATATTATTTTCTATTTTCGTTTTGTACTGCACTGGCATCGGTGAGAAAACGTAGGTCTTATCTGCAGCATATGATGTAGCAGCTCTCCAGGTGAGCCAGGCAGGCTCCTTCTGAAGTACTTAGTTCAGCCTTAGGCTGTACTCCCTTCACATCAGCACAAGTGCTGGGGGCTTGGGTGCTGCTGGGTCAGTCCTCAGTCGCTCAGGGTCTCTGCACTACACTCCCTTGGGCACGGTGCATGTACTTAGGATCCTTTTATCAGGGTGTTCGGTGCGCCTTTGCTTTATGGAAACCTACCAAACAACTCCCGTTGTTTTACTCAGTTGCTGTTCATGGAGAGTTTCTTGGAAGTACTGTGGAAGGAAGATAACAAAGTAGGTGAGAAAGTAGGAGAGAAGCTGTTTGTCGGTTTAATGCCCCTTAACTAATGGAAAAATATTTCAATCTTGCTAACATGGTAAAAGTGCTGGAGAAAAAGAGTATTAATGAAATGCTTTAATTTATGATGTTTTTCAAAATGTTAAGTTCTATCAAGAGAAAGAGGCCTTGCTTTTACTCTTACTGAAAAGGGGTCATGATAGCTAATGTATCTAACTTATATATGTGTCCTGCTGTCTGAAGTTAAACATGACTTAGTTGCCTGCCTCTCAACTCTATTGTTACAGTGATGTTTCATCTGAAAGAACATACCAATACTTATGCTCCCCTAGCCACTGCTACATTAATGTATATTAATGTGTTTATTTAATGCATTTATTCTTGCTTATACACCATTTGAATAGTCTCTCAGTCACTTCCGAATAACTTTATGGTAATGCTTGAATCTCTCTTCAGGAAGGACAATGATTGCTTCGCCCTCCCCAGTTTATTACTTTCTGTACTAAAATTTTTGCAAAAGATGAAAGCCAGCCTGCTGCTGACTCTTTAGATTATGGAACACATAACTGGGGAAGCTTTCCTTGCTAAATTTCCTTACACAGAAAATCTTGGTACCGGTACGTGAAAAATTGTTCCTAGTAAAAATTGTATTGAAACCAGCATATACCCAAGAAGTATCTGAGTCATCACTTTTTTTTCTAGAGTTATATATGACTAGGTATATTAAATAACCAAAGTTGCAGAAAATGGAATATTTTTGTTCTTGATATCTTCTTCTAAGCAGGACAACACTGCACCTGCTATCTTTTCTGCCATGTTTCTTGCATGCTATGCCCTAGCCCTATAGTCTCCTTCAGCCTCACTGATATTGAGATTCTTCCCCTTATTGAATGAATTGCTTTTTCATTGAAAAGGATTCTTGTCACTTTTTGGAAATAGTTGACCGTAAATAAATGTTTCTACAAAGCGTTACACTCTTTTTAATCTTACAGAGATATTTAATTTATTTATGGAAATTCTTCTGAGGCAATGTTTGTAAATTATTTTACTGATACTTCCCATTTTATGGAAAGTAAACTTTTAATAGACATAGTAAAAAAAATAGTGTTAACAGCTGCTTTGTCTGTGATGAGAACACTTTTTTGAAGGAAAAAATGTAGAACTGCTTGAAGATATTGAGGGATTTCCCTATGAGTCTATTAGAATCGCACCATGCAAAAACTAATTGCGGTACTGCATTGTTGACTTTCCAGATGCTTTTCATTTTATTGAAAAGTATCCTCCAACTGTCTTGGCAGCCAAGAAAACTATTTTAAGCATTGCTGGAAGAACAAATTACTGTGACTGTAGTTTATAGCACGTAGATACTTGACAGTACCCTGTGTGCTTGCTTTTATCCCATGGTCAATGCAAGGTAGTTCAATGAAATTAGGGTAGGCAAACCCTTCTACAGCATAGAAGAAGAGCACACACAGAGACTGCTTTTAGCGGTGTAGCTGACGTGGTGTAAAATTGCAGCCTAGCCTGCTTCCTGATAACTCATGTAACTATTACATGTAGCCATTCCCCTATTTGCTCTGTATCATAATAATTTTCAGTATAGGTTATATATCTTACTTATCAAGATTTATGGCCACTGATTAGACTACACTTACATATTAAAGACCATAGTCTGTGTAGAGTATCTAAGAGGGACAAGTCAGGCCACAACAGGGGTTGATATAACACTTGGAGATTAATTCAAAGAGAGTATTACTGAACGTAGAGGGCTATATGACCAGTATAAAACCTATGAAAACCAAGTAACTTTCCAATCAGAAAATATGTGTTGCCTCTGTATCATGGTTTCAGTAGGGATAGAGTTAACTGTCTTGCTAGCAGCTGGTATAGTGCTATATTTTGGATTTGGGATGAGGGTGATGTTGATAGCACACTGGTGGTTTTGGTGGTTGCTAAGCAGCCAAGGCCTTTTCTGCTTCTCACACCACCCCGCCAGCGAGTAGGCTGGGAGTGCACAAAAAGCTGGGAGGAGACAGAGCTGAGACAGCTGACCCCAACAGACCAAAGGGATATTCTATACCATATGGCGTCATGCTCAGCGTATGAAGCTGGGGGAAGAGGAAAAAAGTAGGGGATGTTCAGAGTTATGGCGTTTGTCTTCCCAGATAACTGTTACGTGGGATTGAGCTGTGTTTTCCTGGACATGGCTGAACACCTGCCTGACTATGGGAAGCAGTGAATTAATTAATTGTTCTGCTTTGCTTAAGTGTGCAGTTTTTGCTTATTAAATTGTTTTCATCTCAACTCATGACTTTCCTCACTTTTACTCTTCTGATTCTCTCCCCAATCCCACTGTGGAGAAGTAAGCATAGACTGCATGGTTCTAGTTGCCAGCTGGGGTTAAACCATGACACTCTACTAAATGAAGGGACGTGAGAGACAACTAATGCTAATTGTGGAAATAAATCAATGAATTGTTTTATTATGTTTGAACTTGTTCCGTTAATTCACTAACAGTTCTGGTCCTAATGTTGAAAGCTGTGTGGCATCCACGCTTGGGCAGAGTGCTTTCTTGGGCTTTGTGGAAGCCCCTAATGAGGATGGTACCCCTTCAGCGTGCCACAGGCAGGAGGGGAATAAGACTTCTTTGCATGCCTTCTGAGCCATGGATGGGACAAGGTAGTACATGAAAGTTTAGGAGTCAGCTTTAGGATTTACAGTCTGCCCCTACTGGGTGGTGTTATTCCAGCACTGAAATCTGTTCTTTTTGGGGTACTGATGCTCAGGCAGTGTCACTGATTGAGACACCAGTAAGATGAGATTCAGAAAAGATTGGCAGGGCTAAGAGAGACAATGTAGGGGAGAACGGTGTTAAATGGGATATTCTGGAGATGAGCGAGGAAGGAAGCGACCTATTCTAAAACACTCAGATCCCCATTGCAAGGGGAAGTAAATATCACAGCAATCTTAACAAGCCAAGCTACAAGTATTCTGATATTTATAAATATGAAAAAAAGCTACAGGAAGATACTCAGAAATGAGAAGTTAATATATTTAAGGCTGTCTAGGAGTGCATCTGTCCTATCAAATAATAGTAGTCCTTGGTTTATTCCTGGTTCCCTGATTTTCCACACTTCATATATATAATTTCATGCTTGAGATCTCTTTTTGGACTGATATGTCATGTTCCTCTGAGACAGAATTTGGAGGCGTGTTATCACTAAGGACAGACTCTGACCCATACTGGGGGAGAGGACACCAGGCCAACACCTGTCTCCAGCACAGCCCTCAGGTCTCTTGCATGGGACCTTGTACCCCCAGACAAATCGGTTGCTCCTGTGCCGTGCCACATGTCATGGTGAAACAGAAGCACTGTTCCAGTGGCCAGCAGCCCAGCCCTCACATTATTTCAGACACTTTGAATTGAAGAATTAATAATTGAAATAGTAATTGCTAGGGCCGGGGACTCACCACAGAGGGCCCAGGGGACACCTGGGCAAAGTCCCATGCTGTGTGGGTGCACCCTGTCTCATCTAAATGGAGCTTCCCCTGAACAGCGAGCTATGAGCCATTCACTTCTGTCCTGTTGGTACAAGATCAGCATAAGGCTGCAGTATGGTACAACCTAATTTGTCCTCCTTATATGTATATAATGATATAGTCTTCAAATATTATTTTCCTTTTTTCTAGCCAAGAGTAGTCCTAGGCTGTTGTGGACTTACTACTTTCCAGGAATGGAAGTATATTTTTTTCCAGGGAGTGCTAGAAGTTGAGAAGAACAAAAGCGTGTTCAGTGAGAGCAGGCATGTGGGAAGTGAAGAAGAGTAGAAGCAGAGATGGCAATCTCTACAGTCCTTTTAGTGAAGTTCATAATAAAACATGTCCTAATGGAACTGAAATAAACACACAAAAATTGAGCAGTTTTAAAAAAAAGATTAGCCCATATGTAATTTTTTAAGCATTTTTCACGAGATTACATCAGAAAACAAATATGTATTTGGATTCTTGTTTTTTAACTTTTTCTAATACCTCTGGCATTATTCAATGCAAGAAACCACCCACTACCTATTACATCCCATACAAATATTTATTAAATATTTTTATTTTAAGTTTCATCTTCCAAGAATAAGGCTTTTTATATCAAATTGTAAAATTCCCACACTGGAGACTGTTTGGATGCTTTGTAGGTTTATTTACATGTAGTTTATAATCTGACATCCGCAGTTCTGTGGGCTTGCCTCATACTATGTTCCTATAAATTGAATTCAGGATGCATAGCTTAGCACAGCCTTTTGACTTTGAGATTTTGTTTCTCATAATGTAACTGGGGAGGGGGAGGGGGCAAAAACATGTGTGCTGCAGTCAGAAACTTATGTATAAGACTCCTACCTCCACATTACTTGCAATACATTTTAAAATGAGTTGTTCTTATTTTGTCCTCTGAACCTGTGCTTCAAAGGCAGCTGTGATTTACAAGATATTTTAAATGGAAAATGTGTTGCCTGCTCCCTTGCAGCCTGTGATTTCCGTCTTCCTTTCTGCGCCCGCTCTGCACAGGTGCAGTTCCCTGTACGTTGACTAAACCTCTCTCAGTGCTTTCCCACATACCTGCCATTATCTGGTATTCCTGTTGTTACTGACTGTCCCCGCACTCGCTGAATTCTAGCAGTCTCCTTACCGAACCTGACTGGGACATTCAGTTAATCTTTGCACAAAAGAGAAGGTGGAGCCAGTGTTTGAATGCAGCCATCAGCCTCCATGGTTCCTGCAAGCTCCAGGGGCTAATTTTCTCTTACTCTAATCTGAGGCTTCCTAAACCTTTTCACTGAGAGATTTGCTGGTTTGTAGAAATGAAAGAGAAGTGATTTTTCAGAAGGTCCCTGTTCAGTGCTGTCTGTATATTCTCAGTTCTTAATACTGGAGATTTTCCAGTTGCAGAGCAGTTAGGATTTCTGTGGTAGAAGAAACGAGGCTGTGAATGCAGTAGCAGTTGCAAGACTACAGAAATTACATATTTTTCTCCTTGCTAGGCAGCAGCAGAAATAATCTATTGTTGCCCCCATGTCGAATTGCAGCAGATGTTGGGGCTTTACAGTACATCAGGTTTTTAGTTGAAAAGAAATTAGTTACACAGACTTTAAAATACTTTCTGTTGGTCTGTTGCTATTCATAAGGTGTAAACAATCACGCTTACCTTTGACAGAGAGGATAAAAACAAGCAATATGGTATTCAGGCATTTTTTCCAGAAGAAAATCCAACTCAATTTCGTTGTATGAGAAACAGTATTTCCTATAAAAAGGCTCTACTTTATGTTATTTTTCAATCTTATCTGCTTCCACACTTTCCCCTATTCCCAGTCATCACTGGTAAAGCTGCATGCTCACTACTGGAGAGCAAAAATAAAATACAAATCAGCAAGTAATTTATTTATTGAAAAATGTCATTTTAGAATTGACAGAATTTATAATCAATTCAGGCTAAATTTACTGAAAAGTTTCACATTTCAGGTGGAATAAAAATTAAGCATTTAGAGTGTAAACAATGCCTCAACAATTTAGCAAATGCTGAAATTAACTGGAATCTCCCATAAAAAACATTACCAGCATTTCTGAAATCTTACCTTGGGTTCATATAAATTAATGGCCAAGGAAACAGTAATTACTTTGTGTGGGAGTGCTCTTAACTCTCATTTTTCACTCTCTGTTAATGTTAGAACTCTTAAGGGTTGTCCTTATTCTTACCTAATTATACTTTTGCTCTCTGCATAGACTCTGCAGGTACGTATGGAGTCACTATAACTTTATGATAGCCCTGTAAAAGGGAATTTGAATGAAAGTCCTCTATATATTCCTGGACTATGTCCCAATTACTTTCAAAACTGCTGTTTTTTTGTTTTGTACCAAAAGACTCCAAAATGTTTCCACTGAAGTAAGAGAATAGTTAATGTGTAACTGATACTAATAAACAGAAAAAACCAGACATTTTCCGTTATGTCAAAGGCAATGTTCTGTTCCCAGACACATTCTAGTCATAAAAGTCAACCCTCTGTTATCTATCATACTGTTTAAAAGTAAAAAATGTAAGTTTGCAGATGAGTGCAATAAAGATTTGAACGTAAAATATCTTTTAATAAAATGCATTTTGCAAAGCTAAAATTGTTGCTCTAGTCTAAGGAAACACATGCTTTATCAAAGAACAAAAGTGATTGATTTAAAATTGAAGAAATTGATTTAAAAATTAATTTTTATCTGTATTTAGGTAAAAGTTTTTGAATGTACAAAGGAAACAGGATTAATCAGAATAGAATAACCTTCTTAACTGTCATTTTTCTCCATTTTGGAGAAGACACATATACCGTTTCATCCTTGTCAACTCTACTTACTTCCAAGTGTATTTTCCTAATATTAGCACTTCCAAATTGTTTTCACAAAGTTACTCCAGGCTGTTTATAAAAGAAAAATGTAGCTTTTCTGTTATACAATCTTTTCTGTAATATAAATTGCCATTGTTCTCTGATCATCTTTGAATAATGATCTGTGTTACAGGAACTCACCAATTTTACAGAAAAAGATCTCCAGCCTAGACACAGTTGTCCCTATAGTATGCATTTGGTTACTCACTGGGCGAGTAACTCCATTACTGCCAAAAATGCAAAGTAAAGATATTTGTGTCCCATCTATATGGGAAAATAGAGTTTTGCTAGGGTTAACACTGTTGTAAGCTTCTGCCTCAATGCTAAATACAGTCTAGATGACCTTCCACATTACTGTTGTCACTCAAACAGAAGCTCAGATGGCAGAGAACATATTTCAAAAAGATAATTTTAAGCTGGTTCAATAACCTGGAGTATGAAGCTTTTCCAGTTCCAGTTATATTAAAATGCAGGGAAATAGAAGATGTGTCAGAGTGCATTTCTTTACCTTCACACCTAGGCCTGCCCAAATTTCCTTGGGAAGTACAGGCTACCCAAACTGATGGTGGCTGTTACCCAAAGCATATTGAAATTACAGATACTTGAGGCAGAGTTTCAGAATACAGAAGGAGCTGGACTTGACTGGGGCTAGGAGGTGGGATGGGGAGGGGGATAAACAAGTAGTTTTTGTGTCTTCTGTAACAGCTGTGACAAATGAGTGAGGCTTCATCCTACAGGCCATTTTTACTTTATCTTTTCTCCTGTACTACATATCTCCCCCCTAATATTATCATCTTTTATCACACCTTTAAGATTCATCTCACTGGCACAAAGCTTTTGGATCATGGACCTTACATCCATAATTGATTGCTCAACGGGCCATCTGTGACTTCTTTCTTGCTAAGATAGCTAAAAATTCAGAATTCAGTTCCTTGCCTCTCATTTTTATTCCTACACTTTCTGAAAGAGTTTCTGACAATTTCTTCTCATTGATCTCTGTGCTGTCCGTATTCATTTTACAGCTATATGGTGTGATTTTACTAAATAATCAAGGAGAGCTAGATCTTTTCTTCTACCTTACCTTGCACATCAGACTGAAAAATGCTACGCTGTTTTTCTACACTTACTTATACTTGTTGCTTTAACGTGCCAGCTGAATGTTAACACTGCATCAAAAACCAGCATGCCTACTTTTGTGGGCACTTGAAGATACTATTTTTTATTATGTAATTACCTAGAAGACATGGCAGAGACCAGAATATCATGTTGCAGGCACTGCATGCGCAAATATGAAAAGCTAATTGTTCCTGTAATTTCAGACTACAGACTTTCAGACTTTCAGAATTTACTGAATAATGTATCAAGTGCAATTTCATACAGGAGGGAGGAAAGGTTATTTCTTTCTTCCATAGAGGAAAGAGGATCTTACTTGACTTCTTTTTTTCTGTAGCCATTTTATGTTCCATACATTGTGCTCTTTGCAGAGATAATTAAGTGATCTATTACAAATACCATTTGCTTTGGTGCCTCTGGTTTTTGTTTTGAGGTGGGGTTTTTTGGGTAATGCAGGATGAAAAGTTTGATAGCAGGTGATACAGACTTTCAAAAAGAGACAAAATTGTAAGTGCTAATCTCAGTTCATAATAGGATAGCTCCACCCACCCAAAATATGAGAAGCGTAGAAAATTGGAAGAAGTTACAACAGGATTGTGTGATTAGTAACACCTGTAGGCTCTCACTTCCTCCCTGATTTTATCCATCTTCCTTCTCATATACTATTAGCTAAAAATCTGTGACGGGGGAAAAAAGCTGTCTCACAGGAGTTTCAGTGTACTGATGTCTCAAGGACAGGGGTGGAATGGTTCAAACATTAACTCTTGCTCAGGGCTGTGCTTGAGGGTACAATAGAATCATTTAATTGCACTAGAAATATTTTTAGATATTCTGTCACTTAAAAAGAGTGTAAGAAATCTTAGTTCCACATTTCATGATCTCTCTGCCATTTGTCACCGTAAGCAATGCTAGTAGATCTTATATAAGTATTGGATGCTTTCACAGAACAGGAAGAAACTCAAAACACTGATGAATTTTCTGTCCAGATGCTAAGCCTGTTCAAAAGGAATGTGATAAAGCAATACTAACAGGCCTTAGAGGATAAATAAAGTTCTTTCATAAAATGAAATTTAGGAATTAGGGCGTTTGAATTAGCTCTATGGTGAGGCCAAGGGACCCTGTTCAATTAACTTCAATTTTGTACTGAGCAGCTTTGAAACTGAGCATTTCCTAATATGTACGGATATGCCTCTTGAGATGCACGAGATTCAATTGTATTGTATTTATGTTTAACTACATACATTCTCATTGTCTCATACCTTATTTCTATGTTTTATTTGTGGCTTGTTTTGCAGACAGCTTAGCACACTTACAAGGCTGACAATACTTCTTCTGGCCATGAAATGAACCATGTGGTGTCAGCTTCAGATCAAATAATCACTGGGGTTTTTTTCCCCTCCCATCCTTGCTCTATCAGGCTGTTTCAGAATAGACCAGTGTTATGCCTTTTTAAATTATGCTCAGAATATATACAGTTATATCCAGTCATCGTAAACTCAGTTCAGACCAGCTGAAATAAGCATAGCCCATGTTAGAAGAAAACTTATATAAATGTTTTATTAACCCAGTGGTTCACCAAATTCAGACAAAATGCAAAACATTTGCCCAGTTGAGCATAGCAAATTTGTAGTAATCGTAATACTCTGCCTCCTTAAAGTATCATCATATATATAGGACATTCATGCAAAACTACTGGAAGAGCTGAATTTGAAAGAGATTATGGTTGTATCTTTACCGATACATAAAGACTGTTACTGCGAGACCGGTGCTGGCGCTCATTAACAATGTCAGTATATACAGAAGAGCCTCTCCCATCCTCACAGAGCATCTGTTAGTGGTCCAGGGATGGAGGGGCAGCTTGCTGTTGCAACTGCCATCTGCTCTACTCTTGTGAGCAAGAATGTCACAGTCCTATGTTGGCTTAGCCGCCAGATCCACATCCAGCAGCTGCCTGATTTTAAAGCACCTATCTTTTTGTAGAGGCTAAAGAATATTGATAAGCGACACAATAATTTGAGAAAACATGCAAAATGAGCAAAAAGCGTAACTGGAAAGGATTTTCAATCTTGTTTGGACGCCCAGAACTGAAAAAACAAAAAGGGCTGATTCTATTTAAAAGTCTTGTAGTGAACTCTTGAAAGGATAGCAAAAACCATACTTTTATTGGTTTCTGTTCCTGCTGCTGAATACAATTTCCACTTTATGACAGTAGGAAACTGTGTTCATAAAATTGACTTTCCACAAAACCCAAATCTACAGTAGATTTAGTTTATGGAGAAAGGAAAGGACACACAGAGCTCAAGCTGATGTTGTGAAATGTACTCGACTGAGGGTACTCCATCCCTATTTTAAAAACAAAAAATCTTCACCAAAATGTAGTTAATCTACACTGCATTAAAATACATACTTCCTCACTCTCACACAAGTGGCCCTTTCTGTCTTGCCTCTCCGAGTGCTTAGTAGAGCCGCACCACGGCAAAATCTCCTATTATGAAGACTTCATTATTATTTTTTCCAGCGATGGTACCAGTGCATCACAAAATAGTATCATAATTAAAAACTAAACTTGTGTCAGCAGCATAAAAATGAATGAAGAACACACTGATGCAGAATACATTTGTTTTGTTTTTATTACCTTACTAATTTATAAACCATTAAAATGGTTATAGCTGACTTTCTTAATATGTGAACTCACAAGGTGATTCTGTATGAACAACAGTAAATACAAATAAATATCAGCAAATTAATAACTAGAATGCAGAAAGCAGCTTTTAAAATCTGGGATGATTTATCTTCCCAATCTGAATAAATAATTAAAGAGAAAACCTGACTATTTTTACTTTTGCATTTTATTTCTGCTAATTGGGGCACAAATTAAATTGAACATAGTATAAGGAGAAATGGCTAATTACTCAAAGGCAATTAAAGATTCTGAAGGCTGTATAGTAATTATGATTATTTTCTTTGGAAAATGAGAACACCATTTATCTCTAATGCATTCTATGTAATTAAGTCCATATGCAATTATCTTTCCCTTACCATCCACTTCCAATGGGAATTGGTCTTTAAAATGTCTGGCAAGAGAGACTGTAATTGTATGCAGTGGGATACTTCTGTACATAAAGAATTTCTTAGGTTTTCTTCTGCATGAATTCAGTATGTTTCCTAGTCTGTTTTTACTTGGCGAATTTTGACATGGCCTACCTCATGCTAGACCCATGGCACATTCATTTGTCTGGCTCTTGTGTCCGCCCGTCTATTCCCCTCTGAAGCCTCCATAACTTACCATATCCCTCAGCTTTTCTAAAGCTATGTTGCTGACCTGGCTATGTATCTACTCACAGCCCTGCAAAGCTGGGCTCCATGTAGTCTTGCTTGAGAAGGGACTGAAAGATAGTGGTGCCACCCTCCACCCTTTATTCCTGAGCTGTTTCTGCAGCCAGATAAGCAAAGAGGCAAGAGAAGCTACAGGGAATGAAGAAAATTGCCTTTCCAAATAGGTCTTGATGTTTTAGCTGATAAAGAACTAGACACCGCTTTCTATGCACGTTGCTTTTTCCCTTCTCTCGAGGTCTTTCCAGCCTAGTCCTTTCCGTGCTTATAGAAGGAGATCTTGGCTTTGCAAAGTCTCTTGTGTGCAAAATTAAGTAGAGCTTGACTTCTGAAGGAGGTCACCATGGGATGTGCTCCGAGGCCTGTGGAAATCTGTCTTCGAAAGGCAATCGTAGTATCAGCAAGCTTTGGCTTGCACTGTACCATTTTATCACTCATTGAACCCTTTTGTACGGTCAATGCACAGAATGACTCTTAACACTGCACTGGCTTTCCCTGTGGCTCTTACGTAGCAGTGAAAGGGAATTCCCAGTGATAGCAAGGTTCTCTCCCAGTGGCACACAGCTCAGCCACTAGCAACAGGTTGATCCCATGCAAAGTCCCAGCAGGTACCTGAACTGCCCAGGAAGCTACATGGGTAGCGCTTTCTAAAAGTGTCAAGAGGAAAAACATCAAACTGCGTGGCCCTGGAGGAAACCAGTAGGGTAAAAGGAAGGTTTTTCTCTGAGTGTTCCATGGGGGCACACACACATATACATACACACGTATGTATGCAGCGGGCAGCCGCAGCTGTTGCAGGGCTTTTCATCGGTGGGCAGAGGCCATGCAGCTAGGGGCAGGGTTCATGTCCAGAAGTAGGTAATGACCTGGAAACAGGGGGTAGAGGCGGGTTATGTGGGCGTTTCATGGCTTGTTGGGTTTTTATTTTCTGGACAACAAATATGAAGCCATAAAACACAGGAATAAAAATGACTGGACACAATTTAAATTAAATTAAGGCTGCATTCCATGATTTATTATCTTCTTAATGTTGGTTGTATTTTACATATTTATTACTCTTAATATCTAACTTCCTGAAGTGAGCCTTTCTGCATACATAGTTCTGAAATGCCAGACATGGCCAGACAGTAATGCTGCTAATAAAGTCTGTAGTGTATTTTTGCTCTATGAAATGTACAATAACATGAATGTTTAATGGCCAAAAATAAAGCATTTATTGTCCTGAGTGTTTAAGCCACTATTGAAAAAAAATGCAAGGCTGTGCAGTCTTTGTGCACCCTAGACTAATATCCTAAAGCAGTTATTAAATGGTCTTATGCTGCTTTATTTACGTATCTGTTAAATACTGCCAAACCTCTGAAAAAAATGGCTTATTAGTACTACTGACACCTGTACAATTTAACCAGATTTCTGGATTTTGTCACAATTACTTACTATGCAAATAGAATTTGATACATGTAAAACTGATTTAAAACAAAAACTATCTTCCTAAAACAGTTGAGGACAAACGTAAAGAGTGTTGGTTTTATCCCTATTAATCCAGGATTTTAGCAGATTATCCTTGAAGTACATGCACCTACATATAACCCATTGCCTGGTGTTTCACATCAAAGTTCAGCATTTTAAAGTTATTTACTGATATGTACACCAACCCTTTCCAATTTGGGCACCTACAGTTGAATAACTAAATCGATATTTGAGCTCCTAAGCAAAAACAAACTCAGCCTCCTAGAGCTGCAGAGAGTGGCTCCCTTCAGAATTTGCTGGTCTCAGCAATTTTTGATAATCATGCTCTCCTTGTTTGGAAGCCTGAAGTCAGTCACTTTATATACTGATTCAGAAATGTGAAATGATGATTTGCCACAATGAAATTCTCAGTGAAGCTGGATTAATCAAGGACCAAATAGATTACCACTGTAAAAGGAAATTGCAGTTTTTTCAAACATCTGAGGAGGAAATTTTAGTTAGCTTGCTCAAAGACTCTTCTTTAATCAGCTTGAATATTCTTATGAGCAAAATGTAAGAAAAAAAAATGACCCCCTCTGCTTTGATCTCTAGATTCAGGTCAGTCTTGTCTCAGGCAGTATTTTGTGGGAGAAAATATCTGAGTTTGAGTGGCATGCATTGTACAAATAACTGCATTTTAATAATGAGTTTAAATGGAATCTGAGAAATAATCTATCATTCATAAATGAAGGTTGAAGAAGAATCAGAAAGAATATATATATCTTGCTTTGAAATTATAATAGTGCCAATTTTTGTCTTTTCATCCCCAGTTAATCAGTTCCATGATTAACCCTATCTTATGCACCAAGGGCAATGAAAGATGCATATCCCTTGCTATTTGTCACACTGGCACAAGAAAATGGGTTTCACCATTGATTGTGTCAGTTAAGTATAGCCTATATTAATTGTGCTACTTCCCAGGGGAACCTTGTGGGGTTCCTCTGTGAAAGAGACAACCTCCTGAGGTCCTAATTACTTATGATTCCATGCTTGCTTTTTGGTTTGGAGCACTACAGCTTTGCACTGCAATGCCAATAAGTAATAGGGCAAGGTGGGAAAATATTTCTGGTCTTAAAAGCCACATAGCATTCTTCATGTGCCCATGGGCCTTATATGGCACACAGACAGCAGATCACAGAGAGTAGTTTCCATAAGACTTGCCATGCTCCTCAGGGATCCCTCGGCTCTAATATGGAACTAGGCTGGGCCAAAAAATCAGCAAATGTAGCTATAGGTGGCTGGGCCAAAAAATCAGCAAATGTAGCTATAGGTGTTATGGTACCTACACTGTTCATGAACCCCAGCTTGGCCTCCCTGTGTTGGGAAACAGAAAAGCAGGTGTGTCTATTTATTCAAAGGTACTGCTTTTTGAAGTTCACAAAGGCCATATAAAGGGAGTAAGATTTCTTCTTTATTACTGCATCAGAAAGAACATGAAATAATCTTTGTGATAATCCAAGAACATACTGCATATTTTACAACTTCTTTTCCAAGGTGTAAAGTATGTTTGAAGTTGTGCAGGTGTAGTATTATTCAGGTCCTGTACATAGCTTAACATACATTTTCAAGGGAAAAGGTGATTGTGTAATCGTTACATCAGTGATAATGAAAGTTTGCCAGTGGATTATTGTACAAAAAATGAAACTTTCCTCTAGTTACTTCAAGGAATAATACCCTCATGTTTATTGTAATAGTTTCTAAGCCGGGGAGCAAGAACCTGATACTGTAGTCTATGGAGATACAAGCATATTGTCGGTGATGATCCTATCAGGCCACACAAATGAAATGTTTGCTCTTAAAACTAAGCCAGCTAATCTTTGCCTAGCTTGAAAGACACTGCTGTACACAATGAAATCCATTTCTTTTTAGAGAATCTTTAGGTGAAAGTAGACAACATGCTACTATCTCTAGTGAAGGGATTGGTTTATCTTACCTGATTCAATCTTGGTATGATGAAAGGAAGATCAGTCTTGCAAAACTTTGGTCAAGTCATGCTGAAAAATAACATCTTTCTGTTCACTGGGTATTTGTCACCCCTGATTCCCTATCAAATTCATGTCAAAACCCCTTCCTTCCAACAATCAGCACTTCATGCTTAAAGTCACATCTGAAAACAAACTGCTTCTTTCTGTTTCATAAATTATGGCAAACTGTCTGAATCGTGTATACTGTTAGCTGCCCAGGAGTGATGGTAGAAAGGAATAGGCTTTCACTGTGTCCTTTTGCTGATGTAGTCAGAAATAGGTGTAAAATATACAGAGTTGACCAGTCTCTTCAAAAGTTGGGGCAGAGGGGTTCCCGTTTGCTTCTCCCTCTGCCTCAGAACAAAGCAGAGGAAAAGAAATACTGAGAGTTATAGACTTGCATTTGAAAGGGAAAGTGTTTTTTGTCCGGGATTGGTGTGGCATAATGTTTGCTTTAGGCACAGGAATCACTTGAAACTACACTTAGCTACTCTAACTGTACTGGAACTGCCTCCAAGCTGGGTTTTAAAAATGTGATCAGGTGCTTTTCTGGCTGATAGGAAGGACATTATATTCTTAAATATTTGCTGAATTCATACTCTCACCTTGTTTTTAATATCATTCCTAACAGGCAAAAAGGTAGAAACTTTGTTTTGGAAGGGAAAAGCAGACAGGAGTCATTAAATATCTCTGAGTTTGTTCAATCTGTTCAGCTCCTTTACCTAAACTGAGTACAGGTGCTGCAACAGTAGAACAGGGAGCCTGAACTGCACAGCCAATGTGCTCCTGACAGAAACCACCTCCTGAATTTAGATAAAGATGTGGGAATGCAAAAAGATGAAGGCAGCATTAGAAAGCTGAAAAGCTGTAAAATGTTCCATTGTTTAAACAAGGGCATTTCTTTATACTTCGTAAGTAAGCTTTCACATTATCTTTCATGTGATCACACGTTGGGGATATTTTTGTCTTGCCAGTGATGTTCCGAATTGCAAAATGAGTTTTCCAAATCTACAGAAGCTCTAATTGGATCCCCTTTCCCATCTTTTACTCTTTGAATTTGTGCTTAAAAAGTACTTTTTTCCTTCCTTTTCCTCTTTTAAGATTTTCCAGAAACATTTGAGTAATTTATCCATGCATGCAGTCTAACAAAACATCTACAAATTGTTATTACCTGCAATGATACTGTAATAATCACATTTATTTTATGCTATTTTAAACATGCGATGCATTATGTGAGTATAGTTTTTAAAACTTGTGTGTGTATACATATAACGTATCAGCACAAATTATGCAGTATTATCAGTCTCAAAGAAGGCAACAGTCATCAAGTGTGACATTAGCCTACATTTAGTGCTATCAGTGGCAGAGAAAAAGCTGGGCCCAGCATTTTTAAGAAGATACCATGATTGTCTTTTTCTGGTGTTGGCAGCACAGGAAAGCTATCACTTATTTTCTTCTGCTCCTGTATTGGCTAAGGCCATGGAAAGGGTAATTAATTCCTAATCTGTTATATCATGGATGGTTTGGTAACTACCCTATTCTCAAACCTCCCTGAAGGGGATATGGCCTTATTACAATGATGAAAAAAGGTGGGGTTTTTTTTCAATTTTTCAAAACTAAACTTCATTCAATAAGGAAAACAGTTTTGGTTTTTTCCCCCATGAACTTCTTCACTCTGCATATGCTGCAAAGCTGGATATCTCTCGCCTTGAAACTTGCATGAGTTGGCTGAAAAGAAAGCCAAAAATTCCTGTAAGGTCCATTTTCTTTCTCATTGCCGATCTTGCAGGGAAGCAGGTTCTGCCTTCTGCCTGACTATACGGTAGAGATTTACTGCATTCAGAGAGGAGAATGACATACAAGGGTCTTTTCTCCCTCCTATATGTGTTACTGCTCTGACCCTTCTGTCAGGGCTTGGTTAACGCTGATTCAAGTCACCAGTGGGAAAGCAGGAAAAATACTATACTTTTCTAGTCATTGGGATTTAATTTTCTCTACTTGGAATAATCATGAGTCAAATGGTTAAGAAACCATATTTTTATAAAAGGAAGAAAGAAAATTGTGCAAGGCAAGTAAGCAGTAATAATTAGTATTTCAAAAGATTAATTAAAAAAAAAAATACGGTGTTTTCTTTGGTAAGACCAGCTATTTTTTCTTGGACTTCTGCAATAATTTGCTTACAGTTCAAAGATTTTTAAGACTTGCTGGGTACCAAGGTATGACTTAAACCAATCTGATCTGTTAGTACAGCTTGTTTGTGTTAACCTCACTTTACTGACTGCTCCCGCTACCCGCTAGTTCGCTGCTGGCCATGCCTTAGACTGGTTCTCAGCCTACTAGAGGTTTTTCCATCCTGTGCTTTCTCTGTCAGCCTCTCCATGTTCAACTCTTGCTCTGCTAGCCATCTTCACTAGCCCTATATCATCCTGCTCCTCATACCTTTGCCGTACCAGTTAACTGAGAGAGATTTGTTGACAGTTGTCCCATCTCAGCTCTGTGAAGGGTGCAATGCGAGGGAGAGCTGGATACAATCTCTTTGCTCACAGGAGACTTTTAAGCAGCTTATTCTGTCTGGCACACACACAAGATGCATATGCAAGGTTTTATATCTTGCTCCCCTGTTTAGCCTTTATAATGATGAAGTCTTACCTGTTTAAGAGTAAAGCATCCACTCACCTCATGCATAGTTAATTGGGTTGGCTTTGTACACCGGTTCAAGTACATTTCTTCATTCTGTATGTAACTCCCTGCTTTCACAGACATGGCTGTCAGTGCATGGAAAATAAACTTTTACGTCCTTTTAGTCCTTTAGTCCCTTCCATTTGTTTCCCCTTTGCTCTGTGAGGGAAGTAACAATATTGTTATATATATACAAACAATATTTTCTTTGAGTTTTCTGCCCAAAGTGAGTGGAAGGAAAGAAAAAGATGTGGAGGCTTTGCTTTACTTTGGTCCTCAGCCAACAGGTTTATATTAGGAATTGGACATGGATGGATTTGTGGGCGTTTTGTGGCCCCTCTTATACTGCCTTTCTGCCTTTCTTCAAAAATACTATACTTAGAAAAAAAAAATATTTGGTTATTTGCACCTTTTACATGCAAATTAAAATCCCACTACTATTGTCTGTCAACAGGAGAAGGTTTCTCCCTGTCTTGAGCACCACAAAGACAATTTTAAGAGTGCTGCCTTCACAAGAGAGATGAAATTAGGGACATCTGAGGCAAAGAATGCACAGTTGATGTTATTCTTGTGTCCTTTCACTTGAAAGACATATCACAAATCCACCACATCTTCCTAAAACAAATGCTACAGTATGGTAAATTGTGCTCAATCTTAAAAAATTATTCTGGAATTTTGTGGCAAAGTTTATTGCATAGGTATGTTGGAGAGAAAATTCCTTTTCATTGCAGAACACATACCGTTTCTCTGTCTTTAATGAGTTTACTTTACTGAGGTGTTCAGCCCAGTGAAATGGAGAGTTTGTTTTCTGTCATAGCTTCTAAGGCAAGGACACAGATTTAACATGTAGAAACCAACTCTTTTTTTTTGGACAAGAGGAAGCCCTTTATTACACAAAGTTAAATTCACTACTTTCCAGTGTTGGAATTTTTATTAGGTGTCATTTGACCTTTACCTCCCGTACTTCTGAGATTTGCCTTAGTTTGGCCGCAACCATATATTAAAGACTTATCTCTTTAAGGTATTGATAGATACATAAAATCAAAGGCCAGATTTTTCTCCTGGGAATGTCATCTGTACTAGATCTCCTGTTAAAGTATTTATTTGGCATTTCATAGATGTTAAGGGCAGGCGGGAGCATGCTGATTATTAAGTCTGACTTCCTGCATTAGCTACACTAAGTACCTCATCCAATTAATTTATGCTGCAAGACCACAGCTTGCATTTAAAGCTACAGATACAGGTTTTTAAATTACACTGATCCCTACTTAGACATTTTAGTAACAGAGAATCCACTAGGTGAGTAGATTTGGTTAGTTGTTTCAATGTGTATTATTGCACTTGGCATTAAAATGTGCAGGCTATTATGAGTCTTTTTTGTTTGATTGATTTTGTTTTTCTTTTTTCTTTCCTAGTTTAAGAACACTGAATTCATTGGGACATTAAAACATACTTACTGGCTTCAAAGTTCAGTACTAGCTGGCCTGCAGCTTAAAAAAATCATGGTAGTTGGTTCAGAGACTATTGTCTTGCAGTCAGAAACAAACAAGTTAACTTAATTTTCCCCAAGCAAGCAAGCTATCTTTCACATTTCTCAGGGTTATAAAAAAATACACACAGCATGTAGATGTCTGTAGGATATCTTTCTTTTTCTTCCTTTCATTTTTCCAGGAATGTTTCCACTTCCCCACTCACTCTAGTCAGGTTCTTGTTTTTTTCACAATTTCCCAGACTTGGAGGTGGCTATTCACAAGATGACAAAAGCTTTCTCTGTCAGCTTAGTGAAAACTGGAAGAGACAGAGTAAGAGCAACTATAGAAATACTTGTGCAAAATACTTGTCTTGGTCACATCTGACAAATACACAGACTGGTTTTGCATTCGAAAAAATAGGAAAGTTGCACATGCAAGTTCATTTCATGGGTCTGTTGCAGCTGCTGATGGGGTGGGTGTTTCAAAGGGGAATTTTCTGTTACAATATGTCGTCTCTCCTGCCTCTAAGCAAGCTTTGGTTCATGCCTCATATCTGCCTACAGGATTAAAAAAACAGGGAAATCCTGCAACAAAAGCAGAAGTACTGATATAGTGCAATATTTAAGAAACCAACATAATGCAAGGGAAAAACAGAACAGTGAGAGAACAAATTTAGAAATCATCATGCAGACTATCAGAACTATGGGTAACGACACAGATCTCCTACATCCTGATTTAAGAGCCTTCAGCCACAAGATCTGTTCAGTCCCATTGAGAGGGAGAAAGTTGATCCTTAACTAATGTAGGCTTTACTTAGGCAGAATTTCATCATTAGCTTTTTCTTTAAGGATTTTACTTGTTATTACTGACATTCCTTTATTATTTAAAACTGTATTTCAAATTTTAGTAAAATTACTGGATACAATATTCTTACTGGAAGGCATTCATCCAGCAATTTGTATATTATTCTAAAGAAATCACAGGAAAAAGTTATATAACCACACTTTCTTAGTCATCAGTGATGGTAGTGATTCTTAGTTAATCTAATACTGGCATAATTAATCAAATCAGTGCTCTTCCCCCGTGTTAATAATCTGGATAACTTGGTGACATACACATTATAGTAAGACAAACAGAATACTTTCTACAGTTATATGCTTTTACCTTCTGTTGACATTTGTCAGTGTGTTAGCCGTAACAATAATATTTATACTGCATGAAGTTTACCCTTGTGGTATCACTATCTGATGATTAATGACAAGTCATTTTGGGCACTTATAACTGTAGTGGGTCATGAACATATCAGTAGAAGTGCAGCAAACTTTGAAGAACAAATTTGAGAGAGGGAGAGAAAAGCCTATCTTCTGGTTACATTGGTTTTAAGATGGTGCAAGCTGCATCTTCCAGAGATGCCCATTTCAGCACAGGATTTAAAAGACCAGAAGCCAATGGCACTTACAACACATTTCTTTCGGACAGTTACCAGCAGGTCTCTTTTGGCTTGTAAATCCCATTTAAAGTGATTCATTCCATTTGGTGTTGTCTCGCACACTGAATCAGCTGCAGCCTGTTCTGTTCCAGTGCCGTAAGCATCACACCATAACATATGACTGATGCCATAAGCAAAGAACTCTCAAACTCTCAGCCAGGAATTCTTTTTGGAAGACCTCGTGTTTGATATTTCATGCCAAAAATCCTCGCTGTCCTTATTACATACATACTTATTAAGTTTTCTTCTCCTTGTGTTGAAGAGGGTTTTCTTTTGTGTTTCTTAACTACCTAGTGCAATGAGGTTGCTGTTTGTTGCAGGGCAATAATTAATTAGGGCCAAAAAGCCACTAAGTATCTGAGATTTCGGTTTCTGTGGTGAATGAAGAAGATACATGTATGCATGATACTATATCCAAGAATGGCATAAATTCAGGTCATTCGTATATAATCAATGACTGAAGCAATAGGAACCTTTTAACTTGGTTGATCTAGCTTCTTCTCCATTGCATCCTTGAGCCCTACAACACTTCTCATACTCTAATCTATATTCTCATCCTTATTAAGGAAACTCTTTTGTTGTACCTGTTGTTGAAAAAATTGTCCTCATTTACAGACTGAATTTACCCCTTATGTTCTTTCAGTCGACTTATTTTAAAAAAAAAATCCAAAGTCCAGGGTTTAGCCTGCAGAACCAAGGCAAATGTAAGATGATAATAATCTCTGATTCTTTCTTTTTATGAACTAAGTGTTCAGCTGTGTTGTTTCTGAATAGTCTTAGTCGAAGTGTTGTGCCTCTCCCTGCAAAACCAGGTACAGAAAGAATGTATACCCACATTTTGTTTTTCATAAAATGTCAATTGGGAGAACTCATGTTAGGGTCTAATTGAATGTAATTGAAAGTAAAGGCTCATTCATGTTCTAATATGAGTTAATGGGTTAAAAGTTATGAAGAAATGTTGGTCTAGATACACAATTTCAAAAATTTCACTCTGATCCACTAACAGTTCATGACCTGCAGTGCCTTTTCATTTCAAATGACAGCATTAATGGATATTATTTTCCCTGCTGTATTTACACACTACATTGACATTTGCATGACAGCAAAAAGGACCTGAATTGAAAGATTTCAGAAAATCTTTCGGATTTTGGATTTTGGATTTTATTTTTTTTTTTTTTTTTAGTTAAGGTGGGTAGAAAAAAGAGCAAATTATTGCATACTTTTGTTTGGAAAATATCCTGTAGATGTCCTTTGGAAAGTGTAGTTCACATCTCCCCTGTCCCCTGTCTCACTTTCCTACAAAGGTGAGCAAGCAGATTAGAGTATAATCCTGCATGTCTCACCTTGCAAGTGGCAAAATTGTTGTATCTTTGAAATCCCTGACACAGATGCTTTCTGGAAGTTGTTAACATCATGTGTCCAACCCACATGAGGCAGAACAGGAACGTGAGGAAATCAATGAAGTTCAGTGATAAATTATTTTAATTGAAATGTTTATTTTACAGCTTTTAATAAAACTTCTTTATATTTGGGGCTCTTTGCCCAAAAGAACAGAAGACTACTCCTGTCCACTAAAGTCTCCTTTCATAGTCACTTTCAAATAAAGTTAGGAAGCACCTCACTGAGTATGAAAAGTCTGTTGTATTAAATCTGGTACAAAAAGCTCCAACAAAGTAGAGGAAAGTGGGATGTTTTTAAGAAAATTGATCAGCGGGAAAGAGGAAAGGAAGAAATGTGTGTTTCCCTTGGATAAAGATCTTTTTAATTACCCGACAAGTGAACAGGTTTCTTGAGGGGAAGTTTCATAGAGGTTTACAGAGCAAGTACAGCTAGCTGATAGTAATATCACTGAAAAAAGGAGGTGGTCTCCGGAGACCAAACCTGAAAACCTGTCTAAATTATTTTCTCAAAGTGATTTTCTGTCTCTGCAGATTGCCTCACTACTTTTGGGGGTATATGCACTGGTATCTCCCAAAGCAAATGACAGGAATTGATTGCTGGATATAGCGCTTCTTGAACTGAAGTTTTTAAAGCAATTTCCCAATCCTTGGAATTCAAGCTATAGACCAAGAGAATGTAGAAAACACCTCACTTTCTCATTTTGCATTGAATTTGTAGGTTTGACTGAACTGTAGTATTTTGGGAAATAGCAAAGTGACACATTATCAATCTGATATTGTAGACATGTTAGCAAAAAATATTTCAAGTCTGGGAACAACACACATACCCAGATCCATGAAGAAATTTCTCATATCACACAGAAACTCAGATCTGCTTCATCTGAAACAATGCTTTTCTAAACTGCATTCTTACTGACAAAATCAAAGCCCTGTGATTCTCCCTCATCCTTCTCCATCTAAAAATTTTATCTTTACGGAACAGAAAATCACACAAGAAAAACAGCCAGATGGATGAGATGACCAGTAAAATAGTTAAAATAGTGAATTTCAAATATTTGGTTTCAGTAAATGGTTTGCAGACAATCATAAAGTAAAGCATTTTGCAAAATGTAGCCAGAGTTCAAATTCAAAAGTACATTTGTTTTTAAGGAGAGATTGTTCTTTCTCTAATGACACTGAATGCTAAATTAAATTGCAGTGATACCTGATGAAACACCAAAAGACCATGACTGTGTTTTAGTATCTGAAATATCTAATGACCATGAGATAGTTTTAAAATAATTACATTCCTAAAAAAAAGCAATTAAAAACAAGAGTTCAGGATACTATCGATAATATGAGTTGCAAATGTGTTTCAAAATCATTAACTTCTCTTTTTTCCCCATTAGTCATTTTCTGTGTGTGTCTACTTACAGTATTCTTGTGTAATTCATTGTATGTGTTCAGCGATTTAGTGCCATGCATTTGTAGAAGTAGAACCGTAGTTAGAAAGACTCTGTAGAGTTTAAACAATAAAAACAAAATCTGTTTTACACAGCAAAACAGTGGGTTTTTTCCAGGCTCCATTAGACAGAAAAGAGTTTAAAAAACATGAAAACAAGTCTTTAGCTATTTTATTCTTTCTCCACAGATCTCCTTCTACTGCTTTTACTCAACTGGTGATCTGTTTTCAAGAGTGATTTTTTTTTTTTCCCCTGACACTAACAAGTCAGAAGATGTAGGGCAGGTCCCAGAGGGTGGAGAGCTGGTGCAGTTAGAACATATGCAATTTCCCAGAGGTCCTACAGTAGAGACAGGAAGGGACAGACCCCAGGATAGCCACATCCAGCTCTGTTCCAGCACTGCTGAGCCACTGGCTGGTTTCCTGTGGAGCACCATCTTTGTCCTGCGCCACTTTAAAGACTTGGGCAGCAGATGAGGAAGCTCTCAAAAGATTCTATGACTGCCTCTCCCTTTCTTGTTTGCCAAATATAAACTTAATGAAGCAAGCAGCCTGGCCCATAGTCTGCTGCTTTGCATGGACATAAGTAAGCCATAATTTATGTAGCAGAGTTCAGAGAGCTGGATACTCAGTTGCCTAGTAGGAAGATGATTATATTATATAGCTAGCATCTGTGAAGAAACATACATTTTACCCAGTATACCAAAGCTAGATCATAACAAAACTGTTGTCTTGTCTTAAATGTCTCTAAAATGACATTTACAATCTGACTGTACTTCATTATTCTGTGCCTTTTCTTCACTATACACCCAAATTAATCTTTCCATTGGAGGTGGCAAATGACTGCCCAGCAGTCATTAAGATAGGGTCTTAATGTGCTTTAAAGCTTTTGATTTGCCTAGCACATGGAATTCTTAGGTTTTACTTTAATTGGTGACACACAGCTCACACATTTGTGTAGAGGCGATATGACTATTTTAGTCCAAAATTAACAAATTATAAAAGTTTACAGCATTACATTCAGCCTAACAGAATTCTCAAACCCAAAAGAAAAAATTATTTTTGAAGCCTATGTTTTTACTGCTGTTGTCAGCCTCTGAGTCGATGACGCATACATATTTCTCAGTGTGGAATATTTTTTTTTAACACTAACTTTAATGGCTGAAATCATGAAACACTGGACAAATATTGTTAATCATTCCTTTTAACAAAAGAGCTTTTAATGACTTCTCTGGTTGTGCTCCTTTTCTTTACTCCAAACATTATTCACTTTTCTGAACATTCATTCCACTGAATAAACATTTAGCATGGTTGACGTAGTGAAGCGGTATGTCTTGAACAAACATTTTTTAGTTAAAGAAAAATCTCAGTGCTTTCATTCCCATTTACATTATGATGAAGTTAAAATTGATGGTAACTCTCACTGATAGATGAAATATACTGCACAAAGGGTTTAAACCCCTTCCTCCTATTGAACCTTAGAAACGTAAAGCTTGCTTAATCAGAAATCAAAATGCATCACAGTCTTGGACTGAACAATTGAGGCCACCAGTATTCTAATATATTTACAATCATGCTTACTTTGTAATGTAGTCCTTTTTGAAACTGGGTAGCACAGTCACAAATGACAGAGATGAACGGGCATCAAGAGGACACCTAATTCCTTTCCTTGCCCAACACCTGTCTAATTCCTGATAGATATCTATCTAATGTATACTTAAAAATCTCTAGTGCTGGAGATTCCACTGCCTCTGTAGGCAATCTATTCCAGTGGGCTTCATTATCCCAACATTAGAAAAATTATCATAATGTCTCACCTGAATCTCTTTTAATGCAGCTTAAACTTATTACTATTTGTCCTATTGCCATGGACACAGAGAATTTTGCAGCAGCTTTTTACTTCTTGAAAACTCTTATATCTTAGCACTGTCCGCTCTCTGCTAGGCAAAACAACTCCGTCGAACCACATTTCCGCCTTGTTATTGCTCTCCTCTAGAGTCCAGTTAGCCCACAACTTTCCTACAGTGCAGCCCTACCAATGCTGAGTGGAAAGGATTGTGCTGTGTATTTTGCAGGCTGTGTTTTTACCTCCTGGTATACTTTTTCATAATGGCTAACACTGTTGACTCATCTTCGGTTTATGGTCCTTTAAAACCTGCAGATCTTTCCTGCAAAACTGCTACCTACTCAGTGATTACTCATTTTGAATACAGACATCTTATTTTTTCCTGTTAAGTGTAGAACCTAATGTTTATTTATTTTGGTATCAGGCAAAGCACTTTTTTCAGTTTTTCAAGATCATTCCCTCATTTACTGAATGTAACATATTTGTGGTCTGCACTGGTTAGTTGCTGTGTGACTTTAATAAGCATGCTCTCAGCTGGGCCATTAAGAAAAATAGTGACTAATACTAGGTGATGATGACCACATAACACATTCTTTCATTTTGACACTGAAGGACAATTTCTAATATTTTTTTCACTCTTGCTGTAGATTTCATCTGGCATGCATTTAGATTGTGAGAATGTTGTGTGAGGAAAACCTTACCAAAGAGAAAATACATGAGAAAGATCTAATAGTTCTCTATGAACTCTTTCAGGCAAAGAAATTAAAGTGATTTGACACTGTTTATTCTTGACAAATCCATGTTAGCTGTTACTAATCTTATTTTCTTCAAGGTGCTTATGAATCACTTGTGTGACATATTCTAGTATTTTTGCAGGAACCAAAGACTACTTTGCCAGAAAGAAAACTCAGAGAGAGGGGAAAAAAAGAAAGAAAGAAAGCCCTCCATTCAGTTTACCTTATCAGTGAATTGAATTAAATCAAACCTTATAAAGGTCCAAGAAATAGCAGGGACAGCTGTCTGTAACTTTCTCCATCATCTTCTCCTGCTCCACATAGGCTTTAGCTGAACAAAGGGAAGATTGTCAAGGGATTCAAGGATTCAGGAAGTAAAACACCAACCTAGAGAGGTGTAAAACCTAATTGGAAAAAACCTCAGGTTGTCAGTGTGGTTGGTGGTGCAGATATGGTGGGTGATGGCAACTCAGCAACGTTCGGGATTTTTCCCAGTGAGCATTACACATCAGCCTTTCTCCTCCTGTCCGGTGCCTGCCTCACTAGCCATGACTACTCCAGTGTTTTGTCAGGATGGGTAATTAACGCCTGTTGTGTCCTAGATATCTTCTGTGGGTTTACCAATAAATTGTTGCTATAGCTTCCAAGTTGTGTGCATCCTGCTTCCAGTGGCTCTTTGTCCCCGGTGCGAAGTACTTTGGGACAGAGGGGCAGAGAGGGGCTGCAGAACTTTGTGGCTGGGAGGGAGAGGGTTTGCAGGGGGGCGCTGGGAGAGAAAGATCCCTTCTTTCAGTGGCAGCAAACCATGAAACTGCAAACCTAACTTCTAATGTCTGTAATCTGTCCTATCCTGTTGCCGTTGTCACTGCCTCGGTGCATTTGCCCAGCCGCTAACAGCCCGGTTGCTTCCAAGGAACGCTGTAAAGCCAGGCAGAAAGCTGTTTGCCCTTCTAGCATTGTAAGCCAATGACTTACTTTCTCCTTATAGTAACTGAATAATAATTACTTTACTACTGGTATAACTATAGTCAGTTCTTATATTTTGGTGTCCTTTAATTTCAAATTTAGCCTTAATCAGTAAGCTTAAAATAAAACGTTGTTATACATTTCCAGTGACCTAATAATATATGGTAGTTTTCTTTCCCTCTCTCCTTTTCAATTTTTCAGATGTGACTGTACTGAAATGCTCTGTTTCTAATGGAGGTCTGGAGCAGAACAAAGGAATGAGACAGTACTGCTCAATTAAGCGGTGCTTATATCTTCTTTACATCACTGGTTTTTTCCTCTCTGCCCACTGCTTTCATGCCTTGATACTTTACTTCCATCTTGCCTTCCAATCTAAGCATAACTAGTAGCAACACATAATTGTTTTGTTTTGTTTTGTTTTAAACTTATGAAAGTATATGACTCATAAATAACCTAAAAGAAGTATCCTCTTTCAAAGCTGCTGCATCATTTCTTCCAAATGGAAGTAAAGCCCAATTCTCCTTGCAATGCAATGCCAATTCCCTTTGTTGGTACAAGGTGGAAAAGTGTACTCACAAATGTGTGCAGGGGCAAGAGAGTCTGACACCCAGATTGCTGGCTGTCATTAGAGTCCATTTTCCACTACTAGAGGAGAAGATGAGTTTTAATTCAGCCTATTTGATATGTAATGCCTCATAAAGATAATTCAATACTCATGAGTAGAATATGTTGCATTTTATTCAGCAAAAGTTAAAAACTTGTCTACCACTGCGGTATAGAGGTGAACAATTGCTGACACTGCAAATCTGCTAAATTGTTTTTCCTTCTCCCACCCCCCCTCCCCAGCTCTTTCTCAGTTTATGGGTTATCTCATTCGCAGAAGAATCACTGAAATCAGTGTGGTACTTCATTTCAACAGGGTTAGATTAGGCACACATTATACTGTAATTACCCTAAATCAACACTTAAGTCAGTTCTAAATCAGGACTAAAATTTTATGTACTTATATATGCATACATGTGTAATGTAAAAATTGAACCCTAAACTAGTGTAAGACAGTAATACTAAGGAATATTATTTTGTATCTGTGCCAAATCTTTATTTGTATTTGTTGATAAGAATTAAAATGCTGTTAGATTCTATAAATCGCATAAATAATTTTCCCCATTAAAGACTGAGATACAAGAATTTGATCTACAAAAGAAATAAGGAGGGCAGACAAACTCATTTTCAATATACTAGGCTACAATTCCATTCTGATAATTTTAGTATAATATTGTTAGAATAGCTACTAAATTCGAACTGGATTCATATTAACAATAAATGATTGCAGTCTGTATTTTTTGTTATCTTGATTTATGATTCAATGAAATCCAACAAGTCAAGTCACTCATGAAAATGATGTCCAGGATGCCATGAAAGTATGTTCTGTTAACTAACACATCTATAACAAAGTGCAAAAAGCAGCTTACAGAGTATTAATAAATGTGACAATCATCCTCAAAATGTGACAACCATTAATAGCTTTCAGAGTTGTTTAAAGTTGTTCCTCAGTACAGATAGCTTACAAATGGGTCTTTCAGGAGGAAAACTTTTTAAAATATATTTTCATACTTTGCTTATTTAATGTCTGCTAAAGCAGTTAATGGTAGAAGACAATTTTAACTTTGAAAAGCTTATGTGTGAATATTTTTACTATGTGATCTTTACACCCTAAATTCAATGCAAAATCATAGCACTTATTTTATTTTATTTTTTTTACATTAGTGTCTGCTGGCAGGTTATTTTAGAAATGCACAGAAAAGTATTTCAAAATTTCAGTTTATGAAGATACCTAAATGGTAAATAAATGCATAAAAGTAAGTATTTTTTTGCTTGAAATTTACCAGTCCATCAAAATTTAAATGCTTCATGGAACAATGTAGAATTTGATGACAATCACCAGATTGTTCAAATGGAGGTGAGGAATTTGCCTTCAAAGCAGAATTCTAATCATCTCACCCACACAGCTCCTTGGCAGTGTACCTGCTGGGTTGCTGCCAAGTGTAGACCTCTAGGCTCTTGACTTCTTCCTTTTCTAATTTCTCAGTGTATTCCTGCTCCTTCTTCCACATCCTCTCCAAGATTGTCCATAAAGGCTGGATAGAGATGGAAGATATTTTTCAAAAGTTGTGTGCTTTGTTCTTTTTCTGAATGATGGGAAATTTTAAATATGTGCAATTCTTAACAAAACCAATTCACTGTTCTCTGCTGTCTGTACCTTCAATGCTTTTAATACTTAAGCTGTTGTGAGGTCACATGAGAATTTCGCATCCACATTAGGAATGGCTGTGGCATGTGGTAGCTTAAGGGGTTTTAATTTGTAAACACAAAAAGATGATGCTCTGCACCAGCAAACTACATTGGCAGCAACAGACTTTCCTCTGCAGTATGTTGGCTGTCTAATTCCACTGAAGAAAATTACATAGAAACTCAGTGACTCAAAGGAGAATAAATAGTCCTGGATATAATTTCTTCACAAGCTTTAATTGATATGTATTCAAGGTACTATCTCCTTCAAAATTGTTTTAAAAGTGATTGTTAATATCATGTAATAGTCTGATAAATATGCTTCTTTGTCAAAAATCATAGAAAAATACAATTCTCCACTGAGGATGGGATTTTGTTCAAATGAAGAAAGATTATGCTAATTCTCTGTGCGGTCTACTTCACCAAACCATTGTGTCAAAGACCCTGTAAAACCTATTCTATAAAATCTCTATGAGAATCCTCACACAAATTATTATTCTTTGACTATCTGCAACAAAGCTTCTAATATGTCAGGGGATACACATTGAGTCCTGAGTTTAATTAATCCCAACCATTATGCACTTCTATCTGCCAATTTTTAGCGTATTCATGTTCTGACTTCAGATATGAATACCATTTGCAGTAGCAGTCACTTTTACATTGATCTGTTTTAATGTGCATTTGCGAGTGTAGGCAGTCACTACTGAAAGTGTTGATGTAGTTATTTCTCCGGTCTTCCAACGTGCTTTTCTAAACAACCAGACCTGTAGCTCACTTTAAATCCATGCCATCAAGCCGATACGTTGGTAAGTATTCTGAACATACAGCCAGTTGTCCTCCAGATATACACTCTAATTTGTCATCAGCTTAGTCAAGTAAGGGAGACCAAACTGTAGTGCTTCTCTACCTGCAGTCTCCATTTGATTGCCATTGAATGACAATATTCCCTGTTGGCATATGATAGTTCACACGGCTTTGTGAAAATGGTTCTTGCAAGATAAACGTAATTTTATTTATTGATTAGATTATGAGGCTGGCTGAGAAAAATAACTTCCTACAGTTACATTACTTAGATTTGACCTTGGGAATAAAAATAATTTCTAAAGGATGGGCTAATTGGCTGATCTTAAAGTGCTTGAGAATAAAGAAATTTTATTGAAATGAGAGAGATGCAGCAGAAGCCTTACAGAGCTGTATAGATCACTCAGCAAGATATTTCCAGCCATATGAAATACTCATTTAATATAGCCAGTTGTAAAGATGCTCAGATTCAAAAAAAAGGAGTATAGGCTGCAACGTAAGGGAGTGTGCAACATTCTAGAAAGCAGCAGCTCAGTAGGAATTATTTTAATATAATGCTGAATAAAAGCATTGATACTACAGAAAAGGACTAATGTGTTGGAGGTTTATGCAGAGGGGTAGGTGGATGGCTTTTCTTTCTTCATGTTTGTTATTGGTAAGACAAATGTTGGAACACCCTGTCCAATTTCAGTCTGCAAGGGCTCTTGAGCAGCAGGATGCTGACCTCACCCATGAGGGTGGCACCTAAATGTCTCTGACTTGAGGAGGTGTGGTGGCAGCCTGCTGATGTGATGGACAGCAGCAGCAGACCTATATTTGATTATATTCTTTTTTCTTTTGTTGTTTTTTAAGCTGAAATAAAGAGGATAAAAGCTTTGAGGAGAAACAAAGTAAGCTACTCACATTTTGTGTGTAGGTTAGGTCTCAAGTATTTGCAGCATGGGTACCACATAAGACATTGCTGCTGATAGAAGTAGCCATCTTCTAATCCATCTAGAATTTATAGATTTCCCTTTCTAATCCATCTCTACTTTCAGTATATTTCTTTCCTCAGCTGTGTCAAGTATCACTTCATCTTCAGGATGAGTCTTCCTGGTTAAAGGTTTTCCATCTTGTTAAGCATAGTGTCAGTTCTAATAATTTAATGTTATTGATTTTTTTGATTCCTGAAATGTCATTAGCAACATTGCTGATAAAGGTAGCAATAGTTGAAAAAGTGTCTATTCTATTAGTAGCTTCAGAAAGAGGAAACATAACTGCTTGAAGGGAACTTGTCTCATCATTCGTGAGAGCATATCAATGCGTAGGCATGTGAAATGTGGATTTAGAAATATATAACTGTTACAGAGGGATAGCCAAAAGAAAGAGGCATTATTTCAATGCTTTACTTGCATCTTTCTGCTACTTTTCCATGACTGAATTTCAGATTTGCAAAAGCAGGTCTACAATGGAATTTTCTTTTGTAAGTTTGATTTTGGACCAATATGGTTATGCCAGTAAAACCCTTTTAAAAAGTTTTAAAAAATATGTATCTGTATGATTTTACTTTAAAAGAAGATATTGGGCTAAGAGAATTTTCACAGAGGTGACAGGTTTGTACCTGTACCATGCTGCTATGGTAACTATTAAAAGCTTTCCCTGCTGACAAAATTTAATGCCCAACTGGACCTTTTGGCATTGTTGTCCTTTTATGTGCTCCTTAATACTTTCACATTACAATAATCCCTACTGGCAGAAGATCAGTATCTCCAAAGGCTTATCGTGTAATTAAAAAAGGCACAAGATGGCAGAAAAGCAATTTCATTTGGTAAAAAAAAAAAAAAATACCGAATGGCTCACTCAGAGATACCCATGAGTTCTGCCAGAATCTGTGGTCTGAGTATTTATCCCTGAATGTCTGTGCCTGCAACTGGGAAGAATTCTCCTTCCTCAATCTTCTTAAGTATTAGTGACAAATTTATGGCTGTTTTGGAAGAGCATTTGTGGTGCTATACTATTTTTCTGTCTGTGTTGGAGATAGTAGAGCCTACTTGCCTCCAGCTGTCAAAGTAATGGCATTAACCAAATTCAAGTCACAGAAGTATTCAGTATTCCTTGTAAAGAAATTGTGTTGATAGTACCAAAATATTTTTTCAGTGTTTTGGGAGTAAATGAGGGCTAGTATAAATTATTAAAAAATTAAGTCCTAGCAGATTTCTGCCTAACTGAAGGTTCACTGAAATTAATAGAAATAAGGCAGGGGACAGACAGAAGTTGGAATTACTTTTACTGATGCTCATTAATTGCATCTACAAATTTGCTCCACCTCTGCATACCTTGTGACTCACTGTATATAAGAAAACATCACTGGTGAAGAAGATGACAAGAGATTTGAGGAAAGGGGAAGTTTGCAATAGAGGTGTACCTGAATCTGGCTTGTTTAACATGGCATAATGAAAAGATGAAAGCTTTCTCTTTATAGATACACCAAAAAAGGTAAAAAGTGGGAAGAAAAGCTATTTAATTTGAAAAAGAAATGTGAGCACAATTACAAAAAATAGTATGAAACAGTCCTGAGTAAATTCAGATAGAAATAGAAGAAAGTAAAGAAAACAGGAAGACTTGCTTCAAGCTGCTTGCCCATTTATGCAAGGAAGGAAAACTAGTGTGTTATGGATTTTGGGGGTGAGTTCAATGCAGTGTTTAAGCAGTACCTCATTCCAAGTTTTAAAAATAATTTGTTTTCTAATAGCACAACATATAAATGTTGATTTTTCTCTATTTGTATTGACTTTGAATCTTTCTCTAATAATAGTTACTTTCCTAGTATCAAGTCATCAGCTTTAGAAGGATCATGTGTGCTATCATACACAGTTTAGTGTTTTTCATAAATCTCCAAATGGACCAAGTTCCTTTCTTCCTCAGCATAGCTGAAAGAAAAGAAGCCAAAATAAAATCCAAAGATACTGCTTTAAAAAACATCAGAAAAAAATCCCTCTTTACTTTCAGCTAATTAATGATTCTGGAGGGTTTGCTTTTTGAAAACATTTGGAATTGGTAATACTTAAAGCAGCATGGAAGACTGTTTTGCATGACCTCCTGTCTTCACCTTTCTGAATACTGCATGTAGTTTAGGTTGTGTTTGCAAGGTAAAGTTAAGAAAGAGCTGAAATGTACCAGATGATGAATGTACTAAATTATAAGAATGGTTTGCACATATCGTTTCCTTAGAGATCTTAATAAGTGAAATGCACTCCCTACTCTGCGACTAAAGTTCTAGCAAATGGTAATAGGAGAAAGACAGGAAAGGGAAACTGGTCAGTGTTAAAAATTGTCAGGGCCCTGATGGCATCTGTCTATAGGCTCTAGTTACCCAGGGCAGCCCCACCTGGGACCCCAGCCATGCACCTTCTACTCATGGGTCTAGGGGCTCCACCTGGGCTTGGGTCCTTGCTTGGGCTGGCTAGTGGGGAGCAGCAAGGGCAGGGGTTCTGCAAAGGAAGAGGAGCCCATATCTGTTTGTATGTGGGACCCAGGGCAGGAGAGCAGAGAGGGTCTGCTGACAGCAGCCAGGGTTGGGCAGCAGCCACCCTGTAACCGCCAGGTGAATTCCTCCTGCCAAGGTATATCTGAGGTCAAGTCAGGTGCTTGTCAGCGATAGCAGAGGGTCAAGGTTCAGGAGAGGCTTACATGAGGCCTGTCTGGGGTAAAGACCTGTGCTGAAGCATAGCTCCCATGCTGAGGGTGTGTGAGTGGAGCCCCTGATGAAACTGATCTGGGCAGGTAAGGGTTACTGGTGTGCTCGGGGCTCTGAGAAAAATTACCCCAGAGCTCCCAGATTTGCAGCACATAGGCCTTTCTGAATAGAAACACTAAAAGCTAATTGATATTCCAGTAGTAGGTACTGCCTAGATCAGAGCCTACTGTGCTAATTAAAATGAAATCATGACTTGCAGTCTACATAAATGAGATAGGTGAACAATAGGTGAAAGGACATTCACTGTCCCAGTTTGACTGAAAAGTGATGCAGAGAAGATCCCTTCTTACCCCGACACAGTTTAATGGCAGATACAGAACTGCATACTAGATCTTTAACTTCTTATTTATGAGGCTGTCTTATTGCTGACGTTTCCAGTAAGTCTGACTCTAAGGCTTGCTCTCTGTGAGGCACAGGAGCACAGAGCAGTAGAAGGAGCAGCATCTGAAGATGCTTGGGCAGCATCTGAAGACTCTGCAGTCCATGTAACAAGCATAAATCATTCCCATGCCCCTACAATAGTTAAAGGATTTTGTTCTCTAACTGGAAAGTATTGCTTGATTTTTTTTAATTTTTTTTTTTTTTTTGCCTCTCCATACCATAGGACTTTATTTTTGTAAAAACAGAAGTAGTTTTCTTGTTTGTTTTGGAATACAGCACCGTTGTACTTGCTCAGCCCACTTTACCCCAGCTGTGACTTGGCAGTGTTAAGTTTTCCTATTATGTTCTGGGGAAGCGGTGCAGACCTCCTGATCCCTAGCTGAGTGGGAACAAGGGTGAGCCAGGTTGATACTGGAACCACTACAAGCCATCAGAAACTACCTGCACTCCTTGCATGCTTTGTGTCCGTTGGTTCAGTGCCTGGGATTCTGGCCAGTCTCCCAGTCATAGGTTTTCAGGTAGCAGAAGTATGTGACTACTTCACCATTACTTTATTATCATGGTTAATTACTAGTATGAATCTACCACTGGCATATCTTAACAGTGACTTCCTGCACACAAATTTAATTATGAAATAGGAGGGGGTTTTATTAAAAAGCAGCATTTCTGTGCAGCTGCAGTTCTAAAAATGTCTTTTGAATGCAACATAAATGGCTTTTTCCACTCAACAGGTTGAGTTTTAAAATTGTGTGTGTATCATTGGTTTCAAATATTCCTTTTGTCCCGGTGTTTGAAAGCAATACTTTATAGTTCAAATAATGTGAAGGTTTGGGTGTTTTTCAGAGAACAATGAGATGTCTGAAGAAAGCTGGTGCAAACTGAGGCAGATGAACACTGTGTGCTTTTCTACTGTTCCGGCCTTTTGTGTATTAGAGAGGAGGCTCAAACTTAGGTCATGTGAAATGGCAATTTCTTTGCAGGCAACTTACTCTAAAGCCCTGGACACGAAGGGGCCGCATCTTCTGGTGCAGCTCTAGTGAAGTCAATAGGCATCTATTTTGTAGCAGCTGCACACTAGAGCTGTAGAAGCTTAGTTAGTTTTCATTGATTCTTCACTTTTTCTTCCTCAGTGGTAAGAGGTATTTGTTACAATTTAAGTCATATACTACAGTGATGGGTACCTTAAAACATGATTTATGTTTAATCTGTCATTCAAAAAAAGAGTAGAGGCTACACAGATTACTTGGGTTTAGAAGTAACTTACCCATTGTGTTTATAATGGCAAGAATAAATCTGTCACTATCTAATTGTTTCATCCTATATATGCCAGGATTTTTCTGACTGTGTCTCATAACACATCCCTGTTTCCATAAATAGAAATAATTTGCTTAAGTGCTTCTCTTCTGAATACTTTATTATTCAGCTCACTGTCTGTGTTGGTTTTCATGAGGTCTTAATCAGATATATCAGTCTCTCTCTGGATTGCCTTTTTACTATTCCATGTTGGTGCTTGTCTTGTGTTACTTTTTTTTTTTTTCCTCCTCCTGCAAGATTCCACGTATTTTTTCCGTTTGATTTTATTCTTTTACTTTCAGGTCTTTTTCAAATATTATTTCTCTGAAAAAGAAATGCAAAATTCTATGTCCTATGTACCAGGATGAAGCAGCAATGAGCACAGCCACTGGCACATTGTAACCCTGCTCCAAAAAGAGGGGTAAAGGGTAAGGGTTTGGTTTACCTTTGGAGGACATGGGTTATAATTCTATTCTAACTTTTCAGAGCCAATGTTAAGAAAACCTCAGAATGATGCTCTGAGTGGAGCGTAAGAGGTGCATTCCAAAAGTACCTCTCATTGCTAGTAGATCTTAAATCTAGAGACATTGTTAGTCTCTAGGTCCTGTTATAACTATTGAAATTAATATAAAGACACGCAAAAATTAAATTTCTGAGCTACTGCGTTGTGAAAGACAATTCTTTCAAGCAGTTTCAGGGATTAGGACTGGAAAATTAAGAGACTGGTGAACTGGTTCATTGAAAGGGAAAATTCAGTTTTTATGTGTGATCCTCAAGTGGATCATATGCAGGGCTGGCCCTGTAGACTGTGCCCAACAGGGAAATAGCTTAAAAAATGCTTGTGTGATACACAGACAAGCATTAGTAAAAAAACAGAGAATGAAGGTGCGGGGGTGGGAGGAGGGGTGTGGAGGG